>NW_028288582.1:10875425-11180850 GCF_059628265.1 Tinamus guttatus
TGAATAAGCTACATATTGTCTTTTGCAAATTTTCAGGTAACATAATTCATAGGACTGTAATTAGTGTCACTTAGGAGGTTGAGATGGGATCATTTCAAATAAGAATGCATGAAGAAGGTTTAGATGATAATTTTTTTTCCAGGTACAGACTGCCCAGAGCATGTAAACTCTCCTGATAATGTAATATTTCATTTACAGGGAACATTAGCAGGGATTCTTATTGGACTTGCTCAATTAAACTGCTCAGAATTAAAGTTGAAAAAACTTTGCTACAGACATGGGTAAGTTTATCAAGTTGTAGAATAACATTAGTACTGCGGATTGGACCGGTCTATGGTGGATGTTGCAAGTAAAACGCAAAATCTCTCATTAGATGCACTTATAAAATTCAAGATGCTTTCTAATAATTTTTGTAACCAGTATTTCACTTTGACTAGGTCTATATTAGTTTATAGGCATAGTTCTTTGGGTGTGGAAAAAAATGGAATTAAGAAATGTCTGTGAATATATAGAGTTCAAGAAAATCATCTGTTTTCAGTATGTATATGTGCTAATTTTGGTGCTAAACTCTTCATTGTAGTTGTATGGTTGTTTCCTCTGAAGCTGTATGCCGTCATGCAGTCTTAAACTTTTCTTTTATGAGGCATGTAAACATGAAACAGTTGTATTAGCCAAGAGCAATCGAATATCACACTCAAACAGCTTCCCCTTTGTCTGAATGACTTTTTTTGATCTAAGTGAATAATTAATTCAGTGAATTCTTTTTTTATAAATATTAATCACTTTATTTCAGTTTATTAGGTGTGGATAAGTTGTTCTCTTATGCCATCGGTGAATGGATTAATGATATTAAAAAGAACCAGCTACCAGGAATTTTGGGAGGAGTAGGACCAATGCATTCACTAGTGCAGCTGGGTAAGTTAATTCTCATTCCTATAGAGATGTATGTAGCGCTGGTTTTTAAAAAGCTGACAGTGTCAGTTCATATTTTTACTCAAATTCAAAAGAACTTTCTAAATGGCATTCCATGTTCCTTTGCAGTCCAAGGCCTGAAGGACTTGGTGTGGTTGCCCATAGAGCAGTACCGAAAGGATGGTCGCATTGTGAGGGGCTTTCAAAGAGGGGCTGCTTCTTTTGGCACTTCCACTGCAATGGCAGCATTGGAGCTAACAAACAGAATGGTTCAAACTATACAGGTATGTAGTATATTGCCTCTAGAAATGGATATAAAATGAGAACTTTTAGTAGTAAAGTGATTTTTATTAAGATACATATTTATGATGTATTTTAATGCTACATTTAAGTTTGGAGCTCTGTATAAAGAATGCTATACAAATAGGAAAGCACAGAATCAGCAGAAATGAGGTGAGACTTGTGATATGATATGCAATGTCTGGAACACTGCATTTAAAATCTTGCCCAACATCCAGACTTTTAATTTTTTTCCCCCATTTAGTTATCGCTGCTTTGGCTAAAATATGTTTGTTTATCTTAAAGATATTTTTCTTGTGGCTTAAGATTAAAAAGCTCTGGAAAAAAACGTCACTGATATGAAGGAAGGGGAGTTCTTGGCTCATTTGTATTTTCCAGTATTTTCTGATAATATTGTCTTATCTGTTTTGAAAAGCAATAGTAAATTTGATAATACACTAGAAGTCTATAAAGCCTTACGGTTTTAATGCTAACATAATCTTGTTTTAAAGAGATTATAGCTTTATATTATTTAAAGCGAAATACCTAATTAAAATACAGTTTTACCACCTAATTTTGCAAACACTGTATGTGCTTAAGTTTGAACAAATATGGTCAGTGGTGGTATTCATGTGAGTGAAATTCTGTATTTGCTTATTGGTAAGACAAGCATGCTATTGTTTAAATGTTGTGGTTTTTGTCACTTTTTATTATTAGTATGAGCACTTACGAGGCAGGAGGAAGCCATCCAGACCTACAGCATCCATAATTTCTTTCATTATGGAACTTACTGTATAGCTACAGTTGTGCTCGTTCTGGAAGCTGTGTGCAAAGGCTCAAACCCATGTAAAACCAGTATTATTTGCAGAATAAACAATCCTTTTATTTCAATTACGTCACCCTATTCATAGTTTAGAAATACGATCTGATACTGTGGTAGAGCTGCTGTTATTTTGTATGTGCTGTCTATCTTCAGGCAGCTGCAGAGACCGCGTATGACATGGTGTCTCCAGGGCCAACTTTCATTGAATCCAAAAAGGTCAAACGATTCCCGCGACACCGTTTAGCTCATCAGCCAGTAGACCTGCGGGAAGGTGTGGCCAAAGCATATAGTGTAGTAAAAGAGGTGAGTGGAAATATCGTTGTTCTCTAATAAACTTAAGTCATATCTCCTAAGAAAGCAAATAAAATATCAAGCGTTAGCCTAAGCTAAGAATTTTTTAGTACCAAATGAAGATGGGTGTAATTTTTAATGACGACTGTCTTTATCAGTAACCTTAAAACAACCGAAAGCTTGCATGGAAAAATCCAAGAAGCAGAAATAAGCCAAGATGTTATGTAGGTAGGAATGAATAGGACTTTGATGTTTTTCAGTAGTAGCGTATGGTGCTACCACGTATCCAGAAGTTTAGCAGTATGTGAGTTTACTGTAATTGTGAGGTATTTGTTTGACTTTTTAGTTACTGCTATATTTTGAGGTTGTTAGAGCTTAAGTGTAATTCTAATGTAAAACAAGTGAAAGCTGTGTCTTTATCTTGAAAGTGTATTAAAAGAATGTTAACTTGTGTGTGTATTGTACATTCAGTATTTTTAGTTAGCTGCTTCTAGGGAGTTAGATCTCAGTGGGGGAGCCTTCAGTGAACTTCACTGAACTCGCAGCTTTTTCTCTTGCTCAGAAAGACTGCTGCCAGAAGTTACATGAAGTATTTTTTTTGTAAATTCATGAAAGTGTTATCCTAGTCTTCCCTAGGAGTACTGATTTAGATTTATCCAATTACACTTGTACATTTCGGATACAAATCACAGGTTATTACTGCAGAGCAGTTTAAGTCGTCATTTAAGGAGAGGTTGTTTTTGCTTTTTCTGTGTGACTAATTTCTGTTAATTTTTCAAAGGGGATTACGGACACAGCCCATACCATCTATGAAACTGCTGCTCGTGAGCATGAAAACAGAGGGGTAACTGGTGCCGTAGGAGGAGTCCTCCGCCAGATTCCACCAACTGTGGTGAAGCCTTTTATTGTTGCAACAGAGGCAACCTCAAATGTTTTAGGTGGAATGAGAAACCAGATCAGGCCAGATGTACGTCAAGAAGAGTCTCAGAAATGGCGCCTTGGGGAAGACTGACGTTATAGATGTGACTCAGCAGGCAGGTAGCAAGGCTGGAAGTGCAGAAGGTCATGTCCTGTTGGCAGCTTTTGATGGAGCTCACTTTGTTTTGTTATGCTCATCTCAGGAACAAACAAGGTTTTCAACTACTTAATAGCAAAACATCCAACCAAAAATATTTATGAAGTGAAAAGCAAATTGGTACTTGCTTCTGCTGTGTGTTACCAATACATTTGGTAGATAGTGCCAAACATAGCAAAGCATGCGCTGCCAACTCAGAGACATGCTTGCTCCGTTCCATTTACCATATTTTCATGGTAGAGTTAACATCTGAAGCAGTAGCCTGTATGGTGAAATTAAGTATAATTTAAAAGAGATTTTTTTCAGCATAGTTAAAAGAACTGCCTTTAATAAAGGGTTTTATAGGAGCTCTTCACTGACAAAACCAGAAAAGCTTTCATTTTGGACATGAGCTAGAGGACTATGTAATACAAAAGCAGATAATATGGTTTAGCGGTCATAAGCGTTGCTTTTAGTGTGGCATTTACAATGAGGGCAAGCTTGATAACCATGCGGAATTTAGATCCAGTGTTGAATCATCTATGAACAGAATTTGTTCCTAAATATCAAATTCCTGCTCCTGTGGGTCTCTGAAGAACCTGAATGTTGCAGAAATGTTCTGTTGTGTTGCACTTTAAAGGATATGGCCTGTATATTGTGCTTTTTTTATATTGTGAATAAAATGTAATGTGCATTATCCTTTATGTGGTTTAGAAGTTTACACAAATTACTGAAAGAAGCATCATTTGATGAAGATTTTACAAAAGGAAGAAAAAAATTCATTTAAATTGGTCATTAGATGTAAAAACACTTTTCAGTTACACTGATTACTATGCTGAAAACTACTGTTCCTCAGAAAATTACCAGTTACCTACTAATGTAGCCAAAATTTCTTTCTAAGAATGAGGAATTCTAAGTAAAGTAAAAAAAAATGTTTCATAATTTCATAGGTAGAAGTCTTATAAAGACTATATTTTAATAATCTGCTTTTATTTAAAGATCATCTTGTTGCAAAGTGTTGCTCATGCTGCTATCACAACATAAACTATTTGTGATTTAAATTTTGTACTGTCAGACCATGAGTATTTGGGGTCACTTTAATTTGGGATGGAGATGGATGAGAGGATGTAAAAAGAAAAAGAAAAAAAAAAAAAACCTCCTCAAAACAAAGCTGATACTGACACGATTTTCAGTGAACTTTGTGACCAGGATCTCTTCAGAGCCTTATTAAGCAAATGACACTACACAGTTTATGGGCAATGAAATGTACTAGCTATACCAGGAGTTACTTTATTCTTAAACTTTATTTCTTTGTACCAGCAAAATCTGGAGGACAAAAATTAAGGGGCTGTTCTGTAGGGTTTTTTTTTTCCTATTTGTTTTGAATCAGAACACCTTAAAGAGTTTTGGTGACTGGCTGAAGCATCAGTTTGCACTACTCCTGTGCTTGTCCCTTCAAATATGCTATGTCCGGATCTGCAGAGGGACACTGGATACTTTTAATCTGACTTAAATCTCCAGGGATCATAAGGAGGCAGGGTTTTTATTTACATACCTGCTGGTAGCAGAAGCTTCACTGACTGGTATTACAGGACAAACAGGAGCACATGGAGACAGAGTTACTGCCTGCTCATCCTGATATTGTAGTAGCTATTCCTGGACACCACAGAATCTAGCTCGAGGGTAACTGAAGGCTTTGAAAGTATTCCCTCTGCTGTGGTCCAGTTTGTTATGTTTCATAAAACAAAATTCCAATTTTACAAACAAGTCCTTGTATTAGTGGCACCTGGCCCTACAAGGTTTATTTTCATTCCCTGAAATCTTCTTAGTTGTGGTATATTAAAGAACTGCCTAGCTCAGTTAAGCATAGTGTTATAGGCAGAAGGAGGGGTCATTTGGAGAACAAACACCTGCAGATTTAGTAAAATGAAATACATTCTGATTTAACACTGTTTTCTGCAGCTCACACTTTCCTCCAGTAATTATTTCTTAATGTTAAGAGAGACAAAAGATGAGCATTTCAGACAGTTCAGGAGTGAGCTCCAGGTTTGTAACTTGGCACTTCCTGAATGCCTTGTCAAGAAGGGGCGATGAGCTGACCCAAGTGAGTAGTCACGCGTCATTTCCATTTGCCGCACGCGCTGCATCATTTCGGCTGGCCCAGTTTGTCCAGTTATTGGAGTATGTTGTAGTAGCATAAATCTGCCTATTTAATTCCTATATAAATCTTTTTTGGCACCACTGAAAAGAAGGGGCAGTTCAGTGTTCATCTTGTTTTGTCATGATCTGATTGTACAGCAATGCTGGTAGAAAAATATTTTTGTATGAAGGCATGTTGTCAAGATAAAACATTTTTGTAGACTTGTCTCTTGGAGTCAACAAGCAAATCGTACAATTCATTAAACTTCACTTTTCACTATTTAAATCCTTGCATCTACTTCTTGCACTTTATTGAATCTGTTCAGTGAAACCGACTTTAATTTTTTTTTCCTAACATTTTATTCCTAGAAGCAGTTTCTTAATTTTTTGGACTTAATTTTACATTGCTTTTTCTGGTGTAGCATCAGCTTGCGCTGTTTGAAAAGGTTTTTGTTTTTGAAAAAAGAAGAAAACTTTTACATTAGGACCTTGCTTTTAAGTGTCACTTATAGAATAGCTTGTCTTAAATCAAGAAGTAGATATGGTATATGACATGAGGATTCATCAAATTGTCTGCTCAATATTGTAAGAGTTTTGAGGTACTTAACAAAATAGCCAGAATGAGGTTTGACTCTGGACATATTTGTGATGACTTCAAATATATCTGTTGAAGAAGCCTACCGATACACTGCTTTAGGTCCCTTTTAGCATGAGATCTGTGAAATGATTATTGAACTTGAGTTTTCCACTGAAATCAACTGTTACAGGTATTAGAACTTTTAATAATTTGTGTGTGTGTAAACAGGCACAGTCCATGTTTACCATGCTAATTCTGTAGTGTTGAATTGACCAATGCTGCTACTTCTGCTACTTCTTAGCCTGACAACTCTCCAGATAGACGGCCCCAGCACTGTCATCCAGCATTTTCTTAAGCATTATGAAGCTGCAGATATTATAGTGACGAGTGCCCTGGAAGTACCTGAAAGAAGACAGTCATATCTTAAAACCAAAACAAAAAAGCCCCCCTTCAGAAAAATCTCACTGGTGACTGAGAGCAACAAATCATCACTTCCATTCAAAGGCAGCTTCCATTTTCTTTCAAATAGCTGTTGACAGCTCCTAAATACCATAACTTCTTAGCAATGCAGTGTATTCTGCATTTGCCTGATGATTAGCTTTAGGTCAGTCACCAGTGGGTTTGTACATGCTTAATGGATGTGTCTCTTTTGGTTTATTTTCTCATTAAATGGCTAGTTGCCATTATCCACTGCTAACTTTTACTTACAGTTGTTCAAAGTAGTTGCCAAGAAGGGTTTAACAGCTTTTTTTATTTTATGATGAAGAAGCAAAATTCCATTTTTACTGAACATGATCCATATACCTGCAAATGTGATTAATTTTGCTTGGAAGTGTACATATTTGTACAACAGTGAAATCCAGCAGTCATTGTAGAATAGTTGCATACTTTTAAATATGTGAAATCTCACAGCAATATAAGCGTTTTCAGAAAAGATGTGGGCGTTTAACTCAGTTTGGATCCATGTTGCACATAGTCTCCAGGCCTCATGTTTTAAGCTTATGACAACTGTTTTAAGTTGCTCTACATGCTGAATCTTGTTTACAATAAATAAAAAATACATTAAAAATTAAGTATCTAAATACTAATCGTGCATTTATACTGGGTTTCTTAAAAGTAGGGTAGCTCAAATGGAAGAACAGCTCTTTGTGTACATGTTTGTGTAAATTTTTTACATTTTTGCAGTTCAAGTAGTTTTGTGGTATTGTTTGTACATAGTTTGCCAGTGTAAAGACTATAATCTTATGAGACAATAGAAACCACTGTTGAAGGGAATTGACTATTTCAACTTGAGTTATTTTGCTTACAATTCTTGTCCCCTCAATATGTGCTTGAGAATTATTTTTAGACCATAATTTATATGGCACCAAATATGTATATTTTAGCTTATTATAGTGCTGAAAGGCTTCAATGCAAGTAAGGTTGTCCTGTTAAACATGTTTAATGGAAAAAAACCTGCAAATTTGTAACAATACATGAATAAATACCTTAATCCATTCCTTGAGTCGATTTTCTCTACCTCAGAATACTAGTCCAGATAACACCCTCTCAAAATAGCAGAAGTTACTGTTAAAGCAAGGTCGATATTTGAAAGAAACAAAAGTAGAAAGACTTGTGTGAAGTAGAAAAAAAAAACAAATGTGTCTGTAATAACCTATGCATACATAAATATTACAGGCCACATGATGCTTATCAAACTATTCTGACAAATAGCAGCCCCTCCATTTAAGATGGAAGTGACTTATCCTGTACCTTTTTTTTAAAATGGAGAAAGATCTTTTTAGTAAGACTTGATGTGAATTAACTTTCGGTTACATTGTACGGGTTTTAAAACTCTTAATTTTATCTTTGTTGACTGAAGTTCTTTATTAGCAGAATGACAGAGGATGAAGTTGTTTTTTTGTTTTGTTTTCCTCCTGTGTTTGAGCAAGGTAAATAAGTTTATTCTCCACTTTTCTAAACACTGTTTTTAAAAAGTGATCAAGGATGTTTTAACATATTCTGAGAGAAAATATGCACCACAGATGAGAAATAGGGAACTGCTAGAAATCGGTTACTGATCATCACAAAGCATGAAAAACTAGAAGTCGCTTCGCGTGCTCGGGATGCTTCATTTTGTAGATTGGAAGTGATGAGCTTACAGATTCCTCTGCTTTGCAGTCTGTGCTTCACAGGCTTTTGGGTCTCAACTGTCACTTTGGAGAAAGTGATTCTGTAAAAGCTACTCCTAAGTGTTTCTGATTTATTATTATTATTATTATTATTATTATTACTTTTAGTCTACCACAATTCAAGCTTGTGTTCTACCCTAGGTTCCCCCACACTGTCAGAATACCAGGCCTCATTTTGTTCAAGTGAGCTCTAGGGCGATCATACATGATGGAATTAGCTGGAATTGCAACCCAAGGAAAATGTCAAAGGCGATCTATTTCCCTTCTTGATACCAAGGCAGGTTCCTGATGTCTCCAGGTTAGTCCTGAGAGCAGATTCCTGGCTGGTGACACTGTGACTAACAGAGTTTACGGGAAGCCACCAGTACGACATCAACCCGGAGCAACATTCGCTGGTTCCCAAAACTCCCATTCCTAACCGAGAATGACTCCAGCTGAAGTGTGTCTTTTCTCTATAATCATAGCACTTGTTTTCCTGTTTTGTAATAACCTTTCAAATTAGGTATTAAGTAATGTTTAGGTTCCAATTCACATTTCTAAGAGTGTTTTAAGTAGCTTAGTATTACGGATTATAAACAGCTGCATGAAACTTCCCATATGACAGATGTACTATTTAAAGGACTTTTTTTCTGGGTAAGAGTGACTAGAAAAAAGCAGAATATACTGAAGGGCAACAATGAAGTATTTGTTGTCCCACAGATCATGAAATATTTTGATATTGAATCTGGATTTCTGAGATGGTTATCTGCAATGTAACTGTCTTGGAATTTTATATAGCTATCGAATGATCTCCTCCTTGTTGATTTCATTCTTTGCTAGGAGCTCAAGTGTCAAATTTGACTCCTACAGACCAAGAGCCAAAGCCTTCAGAGAGGTAAAAATGTGTATTCCTATAGAAGCAAGGGGGAATGTTGCTTTAGTTTTGGGAATAGTGACTGCGTTTTCTCCTTCTGCCCAGAACCCAATAAATTTTACCTTGATACAAAGGTAAAATAAGTAACAGCAAAAAGCTGCTCTTAGCTCTTTCAATAAGAAATCCTTTAACCTTTAAAGATTCGAGTAAAATTAGAACATTTGGCAGCTGTTTGATACTAAAAGACTCCTGCAGGTCAGTTCATCTTTCAGCATCTCCTTTTCCTACTTTTCATATCTTTTTCTCTGTTTACATTGAAAATTCTTCATATTGCTTGTGCAAGCACACACTCTGAGTGAAGTTTGTAGCTACTTTTAAGTGAAAGGAGCTGTGACTGTGAGGCAGTTTAGCAGCAGCAGAACTAGCACCATGCTCTTCATTCAAACACTTCAGTGCCCGAGGAGCGCAGGGCCTCAAGTGCATGTGTAGTTTGCTGCAGCCATTGAACTAGTGGCATGTTAGACTGTCACCAGCATGCAGTTAAGTATTAACTATTGCAAATGGACATAGATAAGAGCACCCCACGAGTTTAGCTGGGGTTTACGTACTGTATTAGCACCTTTAGAAACTAAACAACATCAAGTAGGTTATGGTATGGTATGCTCCACATTGTGCGAGATGTACTTCCTAATGTGTCTGGAAAACTGGTTATACTTTCAGAAATTAGTATTTCATAAGTGACTTGGGTCCAGGTCTTCATAGGTGTTTAAAAAGTGTGTCTTTTGGATAAATTCTAGATGTCAGAGTGCCTTCCTATAGAGAGCAGTGTCATTGCCCTTGTGGTATGGTTGGGGAAATGGAGGCACAAAGTAGGCCTGTACGTTGTAGTGCAGTCCTTCAGCTCCATCGCAGCCTTCCTGCCTGACCAGCAGAGGCCTGCTGGGCTAAAGGGGAATAAAAGGAGAAACATACAGGGTGTCCTATGAGAAAGTTTATCCTTATGCTTATATTGTTAAGATGATGGCGTAGGCAAAGCCATTGCTAAGTTTATGTTTGGATATGGCCTGTACTTCACAGATCTGATCTGTTCCAGCTGATGGAAAACCAGGTAGAGCATGTAGCTGACAGTGATTGATATGTGTGGTATGTGTGTGCAAACACTCGGTGCTATAGATAGCAAGGTAACAGAAATTCAAAATAGCAATATGAGAGGTTGGAAAAGGCAGGGCTGAGTTGCATAAACAGGTTCTTTAAACAGATGCAAGTTATTAGGAAATAGAGTTCCTGGTATCATTTATCTCTTCAGCAATGTTTAGCAGATCTGGAATGTATCTTGGCGTTCTTCAGTAAGACCAAATATTTCAAAATTATTATGTTATGTACCTATATAGTCTGCTCCAAGAGCATAACTTTGATCTCTTTAAAAGAGCTTATCTTAAAGTTAAGGTCTTCAATATGGCTTGAGTTCCATTTTTTGTTGGCCTTTCAGAGCTGTTTAGTATTTTGTAATACTGTTGACTCCTCCTGTTTTATTTTTTCCATGTCACTTCTGCCTCTGAGTGCTTATTTTCCTCTGTTAGAAGAGTCAGCAGGCCAAATTCAGCGGATGTAAAGGGGGGAGGGCAATTATACTGATTTCATCGCAGGCAAACCCTTCATCTTGATAGTTGAATTTTATTCACACCAGTCAGAGCACTGCTTTGTGTTTTTAGTGTTCCTCTTTCCTAGGAGCTGTAACTCAATACCATGTAGCTCCTTTTTTCCTTCTTCAGACCAGAGGTGATGCCCCTCCAAGTAAATTCTGCGTTAATGCAATGTGGTTTGACAATTCTTTCAAAAAAAATGACCTCTAAGTTTGAGAAGATCCGTTGACATGGAAGTATAAACTGGGCCCTGTCTCTTTGAAATATCCCATGGACACTGCAGCAATGACAGAAGGCAATTACAAAGGAGCACGTCCCACTACATTAACCGTTAATGGCTTTACATCATTGCCTTAAGCCTCTCGTATCATTTAATGTGAAGATCCACACTGACAGTAAAAGAAAGGGTTTTCAAATGCCATTTTCATCATAACCATTTTTGTTTCCTGTTCTCAGCCTGAATTTTTACTGATGCTACTTTCTATTAAGTGTGAAGTCTTAAGAATTGTTTTTAACAGCCATTTAGGAAGATGCAGAAAAGGAGACTAAGGATGATAAAGAAAGATGAGCAGTAATTTTATTTCTACTATGCCTGAGCTTTGCTGATAAACAACTACTCTTCTGTCTGTATTACTTGATCAATACAACTTTTGCAAGGGCAGTTGCTTGGATTTAAGCTTGCCATAAAAATAAAAAAAAATAAAAAAAAAGGAGAGGTAGATTTTCCAAATTATATGTTGAGGACTTGGAAAAAAATGCATTTTAAGAGGAGAAATTCAGATAGGCCCACTGGATCCACTCATTTTTCTTTAAATGCATCATAGCTGCTACATTTCATCCTGTTACTCAACAGGTGATTCACAGAGTCTATATTTGACTTCAGAAAAACTCCACTCTTGCTATAAAGACCTCAGATGATGGTAAGTCTGTCCGTATCTCCACAGCAGATAAGTATCTGAACTGAATTCTGTTTACGCAGCTTCTTGTTTTCAGATTTTAAGTAACCACCTCCTGGCTGGATTGCCCCCTGTCCTTTTCTGAAGACAGGGTACCTCATTTTAGTCATTTGTGGTGCAAGTTGGGCAAGGCCTGAACTGACCTTCAGGGAAAGCTAAGCAGCCCAGCAGCTCAGTAACCTCATGTTCACCGTAGAACCCTGTCTGAAGGAACGTTTTTCATTCTGTCTCGTGGTCCTGAGTTTTTGTATGACTGCATGCATAAAATAAACATCCTGGTTTTAGCCTGCTAACACATGACATGATGCTAGAGGTCTGGTTTTGCACTGGTATCCCTTGTAGGGAGGTGGCCAGCCTGCCATATATTGGCACTGGTAGCTGCTACTGCTCTTGCTCTCCTCCTGTGACCTTAGCTATTAGAAAGCTCTAGGGGGGTGCAGCAGGAAAGAGGGATTTCTGACCCTATAACAAGGGTAAAGTGACAGTTTGAGCAGACCTAAAGTAGAAGACTCCTTCAAATCCTTTACTACCCAAAAACTGAAGAACCTGACCCAAAAGGCAAAATACTGGGAGTGGGTGACAAAATATTGTTGGTTTCCAAGTGGACTCATGGATGACTGAACCTGTTGCTTTGCTGAAAGCTTCTTCTTTCCTCAGATCACTCTTCTGTCAAAGATCAAGTTCAGTGTATCTGATTTCAAGCAGGAAGCATTTACAATCATAAGACATTAAAAATCCAAAATTTCTCTAGAAAGCGGTTTCAGAAGGGGTTGGTTGCCACTAGAATGTAAAAATGTACGTTGAAATTTATTCTCAGAATAGCTCTTATCTACCTAAAAACCTATGTTATATACCTGAAACTTCATCTCACAGATCTATAAAAACTATGTGTGCATGTAAGCTCTACTGGCCCAGGACACACCAGGTGCTGGACAAATCACGAACCATCACTGATACTAACTGTTGCTTTAGGTATTGCCATATATATTTTTAGGTGGGCCATTTATATCCTTACATGCATTGCAATTATGACTATGATAGTCATATTCCAGCAAGTTGAGATACATGTGAAAGAGCAATAGGCATTATGCTTTCTAGAATGATTAAAGAAAATACTTTGGGGAGGTAGCAATAGTTTTCCCAAACTTTTTTATTTTAAAAAGAATGTTTCTTATTTGTTCATGATGAACTGCTAGAATTAAGACAGTCTGCAGAAGGAATGGATCATACTGGTGGGATATACTACAAAAAATAAAAGTGGCTGCTACAAAAGTAAGTAAATGTTCTTAATAATTCTTCAATCTATTCTGGCTGCATCTGCATTTGTGCTGGGATAAGTAATACTGGACTGCGATGAGAAGATGTCATTGGTGCCGTGTACATCACTTGCGATATTTGTTTAATTGGTCTCATCTTCAGAATTTAGGAGTAGCTCAAAGAACACTGCACTATGTGCAAAGCTACTGTAACATTAAATATGGGCAGAGCTTGTCTCAATTTGCTTTACTAAACCAGATTTAACTTAGCAGATGCATTTCGTATGCCATAATTATTTCTATATAGTTAAAATTTCAAGCTTTTAGTGTCCACAAGGCCTAACTGTGCACAATCTTGCATGGTGGTTACACTCAGCAGAAAATTAAACAGAAGTCAAAGTAATATGCCTGCTTAAATGTTTTTCCTAGTAAGCGAGAATAAGCTTAAGTACTTGAGTACTTGGTTGAAAAGGGTCTTCAAATTCTATGCAAATAGATAAAATTCACAGAATTGTGTGTGACAACTAATGACATGTTCTAGGTCATACACTGCTTAAAGGAAAGGGATGATGAATCTTCTTAGATTTTTTCAAAAGACACTCTCAGATCTTATTCATCAACCTATTAATAGATGAGCTATTACAGTGTATTTCTAAACTGATTATGATTATCACAGGCAGCAAGGTAAGGTGAGAGAGAGCAAAACTTCAAAGCAGTGATCCTAGTAGGAGTTAAACATTCTCAATCCTAGTTCCTCCAGAAAAGCAGTAATTCACTTCTACCAGGAGAGGCTGCTCAGCACCTGCTTCTTGGCCAAGAGGGGACGATAAGCGCTCGTTTGGCATAAGAAGGCCTCCTTAGGTATGTTTAGTGGTCCATATATTCAGACACATGCAGGTAATGATCTACACTGAGGCTAGTGGCAGAAGGGTAGATCAGAAACAGATGTAAACTGGTTGTCAGCCTGATCAGATTGCAAGCAATTCTTGGTGTACCTGAAAACAAATATATTTAGCTACATTTATATTGTAAAAACAAAAATCCTAAGGAAATGCCTTCTTCAGGCAGCACTTGAAAGGGAGTTTTATAGCTATTTTTAAAGAGTTTTGACCAAATTGTGCCAGAAATTTGTAGAATACACTAACAGAAGCTCTCCAGTTGCAGATTAATGCCCTTTGCTCCTTTTTCCTCCTCTTCTGTGTGCTACTTGTTCAAGACTAATTCCTCGAAACAGTCCTAGCATCTTTGCTCCAAATATTAAAAAAAAAGAGGGGTGTAATGAGTGCCTCTGGCTGAGATTTTACATATCTTAGAGGACCTCCAGTGCATGGTTACAGAGCCAGCAATAGTTCAAAAGTCCTTAAAAATAAATAACCCAGTCAATCTAGGGTGCAAAAACCCTGTGTATACTCTCCTGCTATGACTCCTCTAGCTCAATTTCTTGCTTATATCTGCTGAGTTAACGGAGAAGTGTTCATGGGGACAGTGAGGGAAAGGCGCCCCTTTGCTGCAGAGGTGCAGCCATCTTGGATGAAGTCTCCTTTGTTCCACTACCTGCTAGGTCCTGTGTGGTGCAGGCAGCCACACCGGGCTCCCTTTGAGGTATCTGGTCAGCTAGGCGGGGGCAGGAAAAGCCAGGAAAGGCTGGTTTTGGGGTAGGCAGTGTGGGTGTCTTCTCACGGCCTGGGCACGCGTTGGGGAGCAAGGGTAGCGGATCGAGTTATCAGTTGTGCTTTTGGCACTTGAAGAGCGAAGTGCATGTCACTTGATGACGTGTATCTTAGCTTGCAGTTCAGTTCTACTGTTTTTTGTACCCTGTTATAATTACACCCCACAGCACAAATAACTCTTCAGTAACAGCCACCTCTGCTATGTCCCTGGGTGACCTTCAGCTCTGTGCCTCTGTGGTGGGGCCTGTCCCATGTAACAGAGGCAGAAACCACAGGAGCCATCAGGGCTCATCTCTGGAGTTCAGGACAGAAAGCCTCCTACTGCCAGTAGGCTGAATCCAGACTGGAGAGTACCATCTAATTTTGAGGATAACTGTCTTGCCAAGGCCATGGACAAAATTTGTGACAGAACATGAAATTGGATTCTGCTTGCTTGCATCAAAGGTGCTAAAACACCAGAAAAAATAACAGTAATAACCCCAAGCTCTGAATATGTGTTGGTTTAATGGTTGCTGTTCTTCCTCACCCAGCATGAGTGAGTAGTTTTGACCACCCAAACTATTAACTTTATGAATGCCCTCCTGAGAGGAAATGATTTTGATCTGCACTGACAAAGCATAGAAGGTAGAGGAGTTCTGGTTGTCCACATGCCATGAGTTATAAATGAGACAGTTCTGTTCATTCACTATCTTTAATGGGTGCAAAGTAGAACAACACACTAGTAACAACAACAAAAAAATCTTTCTACTTGTGCCACCTGGGATCTATTCCTGCCTGGTTTCAAAATTACATGGCATACCATGTGTGTCAGTCCTTGACTTAATAGAAAAATGATGTAGCATCCATCTTTTTATGTTCCTGTGATTTTTTTTTTCTACATCCATGCAGAATCACAGAAGGGTTGAGGTTAGAAGGGACCTCGGAGATCATCTAGTCAAACCCCCCTGCTCGAGCAGGGACACCTAGAGCATGTGGCACAGGGTGGCATCCACGTGCGTTTTGAAGATCTCCAGAGAAGGAGAGTCATGCTTGCCATGAGTCTGACCCAGGAGATATAATAGCTAAGAGCATGGGGAGTGATGAGTAGGTCAGTTTGATTTTTTTTCCTTTTTTTTTGGTGTAAAAACCCTGCAGGCAAGGCAATAACTGTATTTTTAAAAACTGGACTGGAAGGTTTGAGAGTAACTAAGCAACAAATGCATATTAAAAGTGCACACAAAGGACAAGGCAGCAAGAATTCTTCAATTAATATCCAAGCTATGTGTTTCATGATCTCTTCACTAACATAAGTGTAAATCCAGAATAGCCTCACTACAGAAGAAAGATCCATAGTGTTGAAGACTACCTCTGTAGCATTGTAGTCTTACATCTTGTGTGTCTGTAGTTAGAGATGAGTCTTTAGGAGGCTGTCCCCGGAGAAGCTTATTTAATGGAAAATAGCACTTAAGAAAAAATGTTATTGGGCTATTACCTTGCTCTTTAGTGAATTTGTACTTCTGCCAGGAATGCTTTAAAAATGATATGATATTCAGCCCCAGGCTCATTCTGTAACAGAGCAAGAGCTCCCCAAATGGTGCAAAACACATTCCAGATAAGAGACTTGAGCAAAGATCTGAGGATCTGGTCCTGTTGTCTTGAATAGACTACGTATTACCCACAACTGAGGTGAGCAAAATTAAAACAATTGTATTGGCCAGAGAACGTATTAACAACAAGAATAAATTGGCAAGCAGCTAATTTCCTCACATCAACATTTATGCACCACTCTCATTTATTGGCATTGCTTTACTGTCTGATTGTATGGATTCTTAAACTTCTCTTGTTAAAATCGCACAGACATTGCAATTCTGTCACGCCGCTGGCAGAATCACTCAATCCTTGTCAGAACCAAGCTTTTGCCACAGGACACCTGATCTGGATCACAGGGAATGGCTCATAAAAAAAAAAAAAAGAGAAAGCAAGAAGGGAGAGCCCAAGGAGATGGCTCCTCTACCTGCTTGCTCCCTGCTTAGAATGGAAGTTGAGGACATGGCGGGCACTCACATCTCTCCTCCTTCACCCGAGACAGAGCAGAAACAGAGCTCTCCCTGTCCTCGGACAGTACACGAACAAAACACCGGTACTCCATTTTGACAGTGTGCCCTTCTCGGCTTTTGCCAATTGAAATTGCTATTTGTGGTATAATTAAAAATTATACATGTTGATTAGCTTCTCCTCCAGCGTTTGATGGCCATGTATGCCTATTTGTAGCTATTTTTCTTTTTTACTTTTTCCTCTCTGTTCGGGTCCCATAGCATAGATAAGAGCTGGTTAAATGCAAACTTCATCCTTTGTTGCACTGCTTGGAAGCAATCTGCATGCAGCTACATAATTGTAGGGATAATGAAATCTCAGATTACTAACACTGTATTTCCTTCATCTTTTAGCTGTGAACAGGGAGAAAACACTCTGAAATATTTAAACTAAGCAATCTGAAGAATTTGCCTTGCACAAAATATGAACTTAGCAAAAGTCATACTAAACAGGTTAGGTCACTGCAACATTCTGCATAAATATCCTTAGGCGCCTGTTCAGCTGTTGATAGGCTTCCTTACCTCCCTCGCTCTTGGCAAAGCCATTTCTGCCTATGTATGTTCAGGAAGGACAGTGATCCTTGTGTATATCCTTATGGGCTCGTGTATATCCTTAGTAGTCCTCAATCCCCCTGGCTCCTGTCTCATGTACACTCACGCGCTCTTTCTGCTTCTCTCTGCCCCATCTCTTGAGGCCTCAGATGCACATCTCATATATATAATACAGGCTTTCGGCTGAGGTTCATTTGTGGTACACTAATGTCATCCCTGAAGCAGCTCAGACATTGTTGATGAATGATGTGTATTCCTCCTTTTCCAAGGAGCTGACAACATTGTCACTTCACCCTTGGGAAGGCAACAATATCCTTATTTACTTGGAATTCATTCAAGTCACCTTGCACCGGTTAGTTGAATTTCAGCACAGTGTTGAACAATATCTTGCTGTCACAGAGCAATATCATCCTGACTGGCGCATCCATGGAAAGAAATGGGCATGAAATACCCAGAACTACATAAGAGAAAATGCAATTGCAAAATTCCTGATAAATACTAGCAAAATTTACCCACACTGAATCAGCACGGTATGATCCTGCATTAACCCTTTCTCAAGGGACAAGAACTGGTCTATTCCCAGCAAGCAAGAAGAGGATCTTGGCTCACATGACCAGTACATGCATTTGAAGCTGCGCTTGCTGGTATACCTGCCATACTGAAATCCATGCATGCTTTTGTATTTCAGCCCTGAAGCTATATGGTAAGCCACTGATCTGCATGTGCACAGAAGCTTTGACATATTTTGGATACAGAGGAATTAATGTGTCATCACTGATACGTCATTGTGTCTTCCCTCAGGAGTGAATCTAACTTTTGCAGATATGCCAGCCTGACTGCACAAACTTTGTGCCATTAATGAGCCCTTATAAAGTGACTCCAGTGCATCTCATGCTTGTTGCCTTTGATATGTGGTGGCCATTTCCTGAAGATCTCCAGACATCCACAAATATTAGGTAAGTTTACAGGACAGCACATGATAGGTAAAACACTAGCATACTTTTAAAGGGTTAGTGAGTGACTACTTATGAGATATTGCACTGGGCTTTGAATTGTAGACTTATGCTATGAATTTTTATTTCTGTGTTTTAACTGAGCTCTACTCTCTACTCATGAGTGATGCCAGAAGATTTTCAAAAGCAGTGAGACAGTTAAACAGTATGGCAATATAGATTTTTTCATTTGTAGAGGTTCAGATGTTAACTGCCTGGCTTACCAGGCCAAGTCCTCCAGAACAATCGCAATAACCAAAATAGATTGGAACAGGAAAGGAACAGCAATGCCCAGAGAAAAGGAGAAGCGGGAGCTTTCCTTCTACTGTTAAAGAAAAATATGTTCACAATGTTTCCCCAGTGGGCTCCTACCCAGTCCCAGCAACTGCCTCTGTATTTTAACCCTTACATTTAAGCAAAACTTCTTAGTCCTGCCTTCAATCCCTTTCTAAGCCAAAAAAGAGATGAATGAGCAGATAGGGTTTGTTTACTTCTCTGAAAAGGACTAACAGGTTAGGTCATGTTGGGAAGCATCTGATCCTTCAATATCTGTACCTACTGCAGGCCCTCAAAGACAGTGAAGCTGTTCAGTGCTTGGAATTGGTCAGAGAGTTTCAGCTTCATATGGCCATTACTGACCCTTCATTTCTTCTTCAGGTGCATTAACATTAATGGCATGTTCCACATGTAACTTCTTGGCAGTTTCTTCACTGAGATAGTCAGCTCTGGTGATGGTTTTCATCAGCAGGTATGTAGCTTGGGACCTGGCTTGACCTGTGGTGTTATGGTGTATTTTACTAGTAGTATCTAATTTCAGATGGTAGAGTCTCTGCCATGACATGCTGTCATTGTGTGTAATTTGTATGAAGCCATGCAAAGGATTAGGATTGGAGAACCTATGTCAACAGTGCTGCACCAGTCAATTCAGTGAACATGAGCTATGCTGGGCAGCACTGATCTTTAGGAGGGTTGGGAAGGAGAAGACACATTTTATGGCTTCCACAGTCTCCCCCCAAAAAGCACATGTGGTTGTGCACGCAGTAAGGTGTTAGCTTGCCAGCTCACATAGGGCATTGATACGAATCAGTGCTCCTCAAGCAGCTTTCTGCAGCAATGCTCCAGCCTCCATCATAAGATAACTGCTGTTTCATATTTTGAAATTGTTACATGCACGTATAATTTTAATTGTATAGTTTATAACTATAGTTTAAAAAGGGTAGAGAAATTAGCCTATTCTTGAGGCTTTATCAGTCATTTTCAGTAGTAATCATTCCTCTTTCTCTACTCAGAGAAGGCCATCCAGTGTGAGGATCTAAATGCTAGATGTGAATATCACAAAAACATTATGTCCAAATGGAGGAATGTGAACACCATTAGTCTTTCTGAGACGTGCTTGGCAAACAGCACTGTACTCTGTACACAGCAGCAAGCAGAACATGAGATACGGCCTCTTCTCAACACAGGAGAGATGCATTTGAACAACGGCCCCTAACAAACATAAATAATTTAATAGCTGAGGATAACAGCTGCTGGTAAAACCATGCTACGGGCTCTCTGGGATGCAATGCAGTGCTGTGTGTTTATTTTTCTTAGTTGTGCATAAGGGAGGGGTCTTCCCCAGCTAGATATGTCCTGCTGCAGTAATTGATTTTGCATTAAAGCTCTGAATTAATGAATCTCCCTGCCTGCAGACTCAGGGAGGATAGAGAAAAGCACTGTTCTTTTAAGGTGGTCAGGCAAAAGAAACTGGGCAAGAGTGCCTAAGTGAGCCACGGAGGTAGAGCAGCTTCGGGGACTCCTCTGAAGTGGGAAACTCACAAATATTTTTGGCAGCAAAACTTTGCCTACAAAAAAAGAAGTGCCCTGAGTGCTCCTGGAGGAGGCTATTACCACTAAAAGTGTGTGGGGAGCTGTTCTTAGGAGGTCAGATTGTTCCCCAAGGTGGAGAGGATAAATGAAAGTAGCGATGGGGCCCCCTTGGACGGGGCCTTGGCAAACGGTGAAAATTATCAGCTGGAACCCCCTGTAGCAAGGTTGTGGTGCTAGCCATTCTCTAGCCCACTGCAATACAAATCATTTGGTAGAAAAACAAACACTTAAAGCAAAGTGTGTTCAGCCTACAGATACTAGATGAGTAAAAAACAGCTGTCTTTCTTTTTCAAGTAAAGTGCCTCTCTAGAAACAGAGTTCACACAGCTCTAATCAAACCAATAAATCTTTGTATAACTGTACAACATTAGAAATTACTGAAAGCGAATCTGTTAGAAGACAAATGTCATATCTATCTTTACTGTAAAGTATATGTGGAGGGAGGAGAAATTAATGTGCTAGATGACATAAACAGTAATTTGATGAATTTAAAACCTCATGAATTAGAAAATATCTAAAATAGCACTATAGTTTTGCTCCATATTCTTTTAGAAGAAGAAATAGATAATTAAAAATCACTAAAAGGCATTGTGTTTTTAGCTCTGTCTTTATATACATACTTATAGAAACTATATATTGTAAAATAATGCAATTAAATCAGCAAAATCAGATGGTGCAAAGCAAGCATATGCAACAACCTCCAGTATCTGTGCAACCTTTTACACTTCCCTTAATATGTTTGTAATGTGATGGCCATTTTTAATTACATGACTGTATATAATTATGGCCACACGGTCTTTTTCCTTCTCTCTCTTCCAGTGCCCAGATAGAAAACAGAAGACATCTCTAGTTTTCTGACTCTGGTCATTTATTTCCTTAGCTTCTTTCACAAAGCAGAGAGTGGTTGGCCTAGTGTAAGAGAGAGCAGCTGATGCTGATGTGTGATTTTCCCACTACCACCAACCAAGCGAAGACTCACTGAGCTGGTACAACCTACCCTTCCAAAATATACACATGGTTTCTCAAACGCAGAACTGCACAATTTCCATCTCCGTTACCAGTAACAACTGAAACAGAACACAGTTCTGTGACACGAAGATTTTTGTTCTCTGACCAAGGAGATCAGGAGATCCATTTATAAATATGCCCCCCCACACCTATGTGGTGGTCCCAGAAATCTCTGAATATTGATTGGAAGAACTGTTAGTTGTTCCATTTGCCCTGTATGCAATCTGATAGCTATTTTCCTTGAAATGAGAATTTCTAAAACACTTGGAAGATGTGTCTAGATTTAAAAATTGTTATAGCAAAAACTTTCATGAAAATCTAAACATAACTCCAGTTGGAAAGACTAAAACATTCTAACTGCTGAATACTTCTGTTGCTCTTTTTCTAAGACAAACTGTTGTTTTTGCTGGCAGCTTCTGGCAACAGGCATTCCTATTTTTCGACATAGATGACAGTAACCTACTGCTATACAGTAAGCTTGTCACTAACGTTCAGTAAATGTTATTAACCTTACTCTAAGTGAGACTTGCAGCATCTGCACTGTTAAACCTTTCTCTTCATACCAAATAAAGTTCAGAGCATGTATCTTGCTCTCTTGTTTCTTCCTGACAGACGTACAGAAAATGTTACTTCGTATACCAGTAACCTTAGATAAAAAAAAAGATATTTCTCAGATGACTTTTGTGACAAAAAGAAATCATTCTGGATGTCCCGAAAGCTCCTTCTCATCTTTGCTAAAAGGAAACATGAGAAAAGGTCTTGGCCAGTCTGTGACAATTGTCTCGTACAGGCGGCTCCTGGCTCCCAGTTCTCTGCAGTCTCTCCTGCTGTGGGCTGTCGTGTGCCAAACGTGGCCGGCTGTGCATGATGCTCCTGCAAAATGAGGGCTGAGAGAGGTCATGGGACTGGATCAGGAGCCCTGCTGAAAGACATTAAGCCCTGCCATCATCTACCAGTGCCAGCCACTGCCACCTGTGACCAGGTATCGTCTTCCATGACATGACCTGGTGCAATCTTGTCCCATGCATGAGAGCAGAATATATTGGACTAGAAAAGCAAATGCTTCACTAAAATGAGGGGAGATGGTCTGATATAAAATTGAACAGTTATAATTTGACAAAAAGTAGACAAGGAACCCAGTGCATGAAGGAGCTATGTAGCACATCCATATCCCAAAAGCCTGGGACAGTATCTGAAAATAACTTCCCCAAACTCTTCATGTCTCATCAGAATAAACAGGATGGGCTGCATAGAATGCCTGGAAGTGAAATAGAGCTGGGAGGGAGCAGAGCAAGGCAGGAAGAACAGTGCAGGTCCAAAATCCCACATCTAATTTTATTTTACTGAAACCAGGCCCTTGGTTTATGTGCTTTTTACATGGATTACCCTTTCCAAAGTGATTAGTAGTACTTCTGTGCTGTTTCTCAGGGAAGCCATGTGCTGTTTAGAGTGCTTATTATTTAGATAATGTGCAGCATACTTGAAGGATATCTGATTTTTGCTATAGAATGAAAGACAGGAAGATTAGCGATAAGATTTTAATTTTAAAGTAACTAGTTTTGTGATCTGCTGTTCCAAGTAATTATTTTCACAGTAAACCTATGAATGCTTCTATTATTTGGCTAATATTTCACTAACAAATACAAACCTATAAATGCTTTGCATCCCTCCATTGATGATTCTGCACAAAGCAGTTTTTTCCCAGTCACAGATCTCTCTCCCAGTCACAGTGTCACTTTGCAGCCCTTCATATCCAAATGTCTGAGGCAGGACAGAAGGAGACAAAACTGTGTCGAACACCACAACTTCATCGCACAAATAATTTTGGCTCTTTCGGTACCTTTTTTTTTTTTGCAGCAGTACATAAAATATAAGGATATCAGTAGAGACTTAATTTCCATCAAATGAATTTTAACTCATTGTCTGACTAACACTTGCAAGGTCAGACAGATTTTATGTGCTTGCTGTGTGTGATTCACATTATGAATTACTGGCATCCATACCAGGAAGCTGGTATCCACCCAGAAGATAAGAGTTAAACAAAGTTGGCAACAGGCCTCATTCAGAGGCTCAGTGTTTCTTGCAATTCTTGGAGGACTGACTAATGTCTTGTAGTGGAGACAGGGATGTTCTGCCTGTAGCACTTACTGCAACAAGACATATATGTGCTTTAAAAGCAGGAAGTTTTGTATTCAACAATTCCTTTTTATAGAGTTTGATTATATGTTAGTGTTTAATTTAGCACTACATTACAGCACAAGGCAGTTATTATCAGTGACAACAGCGTAACCAAAGTAGTCTGTGCAGGCGGGATTCTTCCGCTATGCTTCTAGTTGAGGACCAGGCTCTGAAGAAGACCCTTACTGTTCACCCAAAGCAGTACAAGGCATGGGTTGTCCCCAAGAGGCAACAGGGTTTGCTACAGACATGCTTAGTAATTAATGTGAATGTCACGGAAGGGTCGAATTCTGGCTTTTTTGAGTAGCTGTAGGGTGAACTCAACCAGTATGACTGCATCCCTTTTTTTGCAACAGCAACAAAATAAGAAAAGAGGAGGTGGTCACTCCCATCCTAGAGCAGAGATTTGCCAACATTTTCTCTTGTGCAATACGAAGGTGTATTTGCAACACAGTGTGTTCTAGAGGTAATAATAAGAGGGCATGTCACTCTCTGGCTACACGGCCATTCTCCACGACAAATAAAACATATTAGTTGTGAAGAATCTCTGTTGTACTACGTCTTAGAAAAGAGGAGAGAAGTACCTCATCAAGCCTGGTAGGCTAGGAACTGCACTTGGGATTTGACAGATTCCCAGGGAAGTGTGAAGTAAAAGGCTTGGTAATGAGCAGCAGCTGCTGAAAGCCCCAATAACAGATCAGCTAACACAGCAGAGTAAATGAGCTAAATTAGCTGGCATTCTCTTCAGATGGGCTTGTTTTGCCCTCAAGCTTCAAATTCCTGTAGAATAAAACCAACATGGTCCAGTGTAGCTATTCTCTATATGTCCTGTGTTGATGGAGCAAGATTTTGCATCTCCAGTTCTTCTGACCTCCTTCTGTCCCAAAGTCCTACCTTATGTGTCTCTGAAGAAGCTGGCTGACCCCTCTTTGTCAATGACCAATGGTGATTTCTACTGTTTGTCAGGCATCCCTCTGTGTTACAAGGAGGGGTGGATATTCAGTCTATATTTCAGCTGATGGCAATATTCTTCCTAATTACTATTATTTTAGAATCTTTTCTAATCCTTTCAGTTATGATTATTAGACACATTTGTCTCCATGCTTTCTCACTGCAGTAAGTTATTCAGTTTAATTACCTATTGTTTCAAAGATTTCTTTCTGAGAATTTATGATGTGATAAATGAATCTGCTCTTATCAATGTATTATTTGTATTTAATAATGCACAAGACACAATGATTTAGTTTCTTGAGGATACGGTTTGGTTTATATAAATGCATTTATCTCCCACATAATATGGAGTCACACAAAACTGCCTCAAAAGTGATTAAGCTGCAGTATTGGAAATCCAGATCTTAGTCACATTCCCCCTAGTTCGTGGGGAGTGTGAGGAGCAGAACGAGAATGAGTAGAATGAGAGAATGTAAAAAGGGGGCTTATTGCCCATGGGCAGTGGAGACTTGCAGTATTGGTTGACTTGCAATCTGAGCTGATGTTTCAGTATTGAATGAAATTGATAGGCAAAGAGCCCTGGCTATGCAAACAAGGAATTTATTAACCACAAGAAATAGAGTCAGTGGAGGGATGCATATCAAAGATGAAAATCCCCCTGTGCTGAGGCAGGATCAGCTCTGCCTACATCACTCCCCATAGTGCTTGACTAATGTGGTCTCAGAAGTCTCCACGCTGAGGTTCTGGATCCTGCCCTAGGCAACCCGTCATGCCCTGTCTCCCTTGCTACCATGTAAGTTCATTCCCTCTTGTCATATATATCTGGAAGGCACAAGCAGCTTGGAACTGTTGGGTTGCATTCAACTTCTCATCAACTTTTCTGCTTAACTGCTATGTTTGTCACTCAGCATCCTGTATCTGTGGAGGAGATTATTTCTGCTTAAATTTTATATTTTACATTTATTGTGAACTGAATTTTCTCTCTATTTTTTCTCTATTAACACAGCCCAAACAATCCCTAATGAAAGATGATGATAAATTTTAACTTCTGTCTTATGGATGAAAAACATTTATCTTTACATTATTTCACAGTAAACACACTGATTTGTGACACCCTGTTAAGTACTGTTTGAAGGTGTACTTACAGACATTTTTTTCTGATGGTTGATGGTTCTGATGGTTCTGATATATGCAGTACAAACAAAGCTTTAATGAAAACCGTTGTCACATTCCCACTGAAGTAAATGGGAGGCTTTCTCCTGATTTCAGTGGCTGCTAGCTTATACCCCAAATGCATCATATCATTCAAGAAGTGTTTCTCCATTCAGTCAATATGGACAACAGTTAGTCAGAGAAGACAAGATATTTTTCCCTTTTAAGGTCCCTATGCATGGTGGGAAAATGGCATTTCTGTTTATACTTTTTTTTTTTTCTTCATGATTTCAGCTTTTGCTCCTTTTCAGAATATATCTCCATTTGGAAATATTTTGAGTAATGGTTTCAGTTCGAGATGTACTGAAAAAGTCTAGTGCGCAACATAAACTAAAATAGTCTGGAATCTAGTTGATCTCAGATGATTCACTGGGCTTCACATAGTGTTGTGATTGCTAACGCCCTGACATTTATTTGGGAAAAAAAAAAAAAAAAAAAAACTGGCACAGAGGGAATGAAAATAATAAACTTAGGAATGATTCTTTGTTTCTGATCCCTTAACTCATCCTTCAACCTATAGTAGGAAGATAGACTTCTAACTCTTCGAAAGTTTTCCATTACTCAAAAATGCCATGGGAGTCTTTAAGGATGAACACCCAGCCTATTGGAATGGGAGTTGAATGAGCAAATTTTAGTAATTAAAAAAGATTAATTTCATAATGAGCATAGTAGTAATAAAAAGAATTGCTGAAAATGCAGCACTGTTACAGTGATTGCCATACAGTGTACAGTGTTACAGTACACTGATACATATAAGAGTGAATGGGCTTTATAATAACTCATTAAATAAAGTTATAAATATGATGTGCTTTTATGTCCCTTTCTGCACTCAGTATATTTCTGAGTGAACAGGTATTTTTCCTTTGAACTGACACTGTAACTATGTCCTCTTTTAATTTTGTGTTGTCTTTATATGCACTGACTTTTACTGTTACAGCTACAGATCTCAGTTATCTTAAATCTTTTCTACAACTGTAGTTATGATGGATAAGAAGTTTCCCTCATCTCCTGTCTGGTATATTATTATATCCGTATTATTATTGCCACTAATAATAACAGAGTATATTTTCTAGAAGCAGTAAGGATTTCTAATCACAGAACTACATTTTTAGATGATGTGGGCTTTTACCCAAAAGAGCTGAAAAACAAAGTGAAAAAGACAGCAGAGCCAATGAACTCACACAAAAAGGAACAAGTCAATGGTAAAATGGTTATGCAGTTTATTAATTTTGACTGATAAGAATATCAATTCTTATAAATGTGGGATTTGCCTCAAATGAAAAATAAGCCAAAGTAATAAGAGTGCACAAGGCTATTACTGATGTTTTCATGTATATGAAAAGAATCTTTACCTACTTGATGAATTCTTGTGTAATGTTTCACTGGACCCCCAAAACAGTCAAATTTTGAGAAAGATATTGGATTGTTTTGCTTTTTACAGCCTCTGCACACTTTTTTGGGGGGTTTTACTTTGTCTTGTACAATATTCATGCACCAAATACATTTAAAACAAAGAAACACTTCTTCAAATATTCCACATGCTTCAGTAATAATAAAATTCGTTAATAATACTGTTAAGAGTAACTGGAGCTGTTCTAATCTCATATTTGCCCTGAAATACACACAGCACAATTTTATATATAATGTTATCAGTGATACAGTAGTTGTCATCATAGACATGATGCACTAGAATGCTTAATTGGTTTACAGATTTCTGTAAATAAACCACACCTCTTATACCTTGCCAAAGAGGGTTTCTGTTTTTCAAGTCACTGAAAATTGATGAGGTTAGATCATTTGCTATGACATTCTGGTATCAGGTGTTATGTATTTGGATGGATAGCATGGAAAAATAAAATCAAACCAAAGGACAAATAAGCAGTCAAGTGATATATTTGAACAAATAATTAGCATAGTCTGAATGCCATATCAGTGCATTTTATATTCCTTTTAATGCCATTTAAAGTGAGTTGTAGTATCAAAATTAACATGGAACAAGGAATCATTAAGTTAAGCTACTCCTGACTGGGAACAAGATGAAATATGAAATGGTGACTTTTCTTTTAATGATTCCCAGCTCCAAGAAAACCTACAGGGAATAAGTTGTGAAAAAACTTGCAAAGCTATTTGTCTGAAATATTTCCCAACAAAGACATAAATCACAGGGTTAATACAACTGTTGGTGATAGCCAGGGTACAAGTAAATTGCTGGCCAAAGTTGAGCAGTTCTTCCCACACACAGCCTTTGACCACTTCCACCTGGAATAATATATCAAGGAATGTAAAAAGATGGTGAGGAGTCCAGCACAAAAGAAACATCAGAACCACTATGAAGATCAGCCTGGTAGCCCTGGTGTCTCTGTGGTCCTTGCAGCTCTTTGTTCTGAGTGCTCTTTGTTCTCTTGTGTTTTCTCTTAGGGAGGGAACGATACAAAAATTAAGGAAGATGATTGCCGTAGATGGCAGCGCAAATCCCAATATGTTGAACACCAGACGCTCTGCTACAATCCATGATGGAGAGGGGAAGTCTAAGGTGCATGCTGAGATATTCCACTGGGGATAGTGTTTCACAGTCCGAAATGCGAAGGTTGGGATGCTGACAAGTATTCCAAAGAGCCAGATGAGCAAGCAGATCCCTTTAGCTAGAGTTTTGCTTCGTATCCGTCTGTTGCTCAAGGTATGGACAAAAATCAGATAGCGATCCAAGCTCACTGCCACGAGCAAGTAGATGCTAGTGTACATGTTTAGGCTGATGGCTGCGTTGGTGCTACGGCAAAGGAAATTGTCAAATGGCCAGTTAAATTCATTCCTGATGTTCGCTGCCCAGAAAGGGAGGCACACGAGGAAGATAAGGTCAGCCATGGCTAGGTTAATAAGGTAGATTTCAGCTATCTTTAGGGAGCCCTTGTAAAATGAATAAATGAAGAGAACAAGTACATTTCCAAAGATACCAATAACACAGATGATGTCTATGTATACGGGTAGTATAGAGTATACTATTTTCCACCAGTCTTCTAGCTCTGGGCAAATAACTGAGTCACTCTCATTTTCACTGTGGTTTGAGGAGGGCCCATTCAGTAGAGGATTTTCAGCCATTTTCTTTATCCTGAAATGAACAGGAGACCTCTTTGAAATAACAAATTTTAGATTCTACATTGCTGTCCTATCAGTGTTATCCTATCACCAAACGCTTAATGTCTGGAATCCTTTTGTAGTGCTCACTGATTTTAATAGGTTAGATCCATGATTCATGCATACAAAGGTCAGAACTGCTCCTTTTATTGGCAAAAATGAAACTTCCCCTACATCCCATGAAATTTCCTCTCTTTGATGACATTGTTTAAAGTGGCACAGAGGAAGTGCCAATTCAACATAAGTTGATCTGCATTTCTCTACCGGACTAATGACAGAAACAGACATAGCGGAATTTCAGCTCCCTGAGAACAGTGGGAGTCACACTGGTCACACAAAGCAAGCTCAGCACCCTTCCCTTTCTCTTACTCTTGTTTTCTGGGCTGAGTATAACTTTAGCAGGATGATGCCAGTTTTCCTATGGATGGGAGTGCTGCTCAGTCTCTGTATGCATCATTTGTTTGGTTAACTTCACATTCTATTGCTCTCTGTCAGTTCCTCTATTCCCAAACTTTGGGTTCAAAATTACTGTTAGATTAGACAGCTCATTGCTCTCAGATGTCATTTGTTTCAGAAATAAAACACCCTTTTCTGCCTGTGGCTCCACTTAAAATTAAGCACAAAACTGAGCGGAAGGGAAGGCTTTTGCAGGTCTAAATTTACATCACATGTCTCCTGTCTGTATTGAGGAAGCTCTTGTTCAAAAAACCTCATCTGAGTTCAGCTGGAGAGGCAGTCCCATACTCCACAGCATTTTGACCTTCATTAGCAATAGCAGTATCTTTATTTCTATCAGGTAGCTAAGTGTGAACTTGTGCAGTAATGAAAGGATTGGTAAAACTTATTCCCTTGTCAAATTCCATTCAGTTACCAGTGAGTTGCTTCCTAGTGTGACTTTAGGCTCCTGGTGCTCTCATGCATGGCCACAATACCTGGATCTAAGCTTTTATAATTTTTTCCTAGTCTTGGACCTGTTATGGCAGGCAAGACATTACTGATCCCATGGTGACATTTAGCATTTCAGTGTTTCATATGCAGGTGCAGCATGTTGATCATAGAAAAGAACGCACTTGGAAAAAGCATGTTGCAATCAGCCAGCCTGAATGTTGACTTCCTGCTACAGCTATTTAAATCTGCTCTTTCAGCTCCTGTATTTTTCCACCATGGAGACAACCCAGGATAGAGTTTCAAAAGAAAACATTTAGGACTGTTTTTAATCCCTGTAACTTGTAAGTGCTACGTTAGTGATACTTGTGTCTGAGTAGCTTGCAGTCCCTAAGGTAATACACTTAACTTTGTGAGGTCTCTAGGAATTAGAGAAAGCAGTATTATTCCACTTCATGCAGTTTGATAACTAATACGCAGAACCTTTTTCGTAACTGTAGAATTCAGCGAGGAGCAAAGTTTTCGCTGTGTTTATAAACTCAAGCTGGCTGCCGTGTCAGGAACTGGGTTACAGTTCAAGTTTACACAGCTCTGTGGCTTTTAACATGTTCCCTATTAACAGTTTGAATATTACCTAGTTCATTGAGAGCCTAATGCAATCTAAAGGAAACTTGGAGGATCTAAAACTGCAGAGGAGAAAAAGAAAATCTCTGATCAGCCTCAGAGATGCTATTTATGAGAAGGCAAGAATCTAACCCTTGTCATAGCGGGAGGTTGGCTAAGGTGTGTTAGTAGTGGAAGAAAATTTCTCACAATATTATATATCAGAAATAATGTAGAAGAAAGTTTCTACTGAAGCACTTTTTTTTTCCTATAAACAAAACTTTTTATTTTACTACATCTGGGGGATAAAGGAGTGCTTATTATCCTTTTCCATTTTCAGATCACTTCTTGGTATCAGATTGTGCCAGTCGTTTTGTGCATTTCATGTGGTCTGTGTGCTGGAGCCACAAATGCACTCATCATGGGCTAACCTAAAAACTTTAGGAACGTTTGTCTCCAGTACAATTTAGATTTTAACCAGTGGTAATTCTGACTTCCCAGTCGCTTAGTAATTGCAAGTTTCTGTAGAGTTTATGCTGTTGGAAAAGCCTTTTCAAAAGTGTATTAGCCAGTGTCCTAGCACTACCAAAAGCCACAACAGTTTTTAAACTTAGTGCTCCAGATGCCTCCTTGGCAGCAGGCAATGCGTACTCAATTGCTTAGCTCCTTACTTCTCCAAAGAACATTTTCTTTGGTAAGTATTCTTAAGTATTTAGTGCTAATGGACAATTAGCGACTTCAATAATTTTCAGTTGATGTACTTAGCATATTCTAGTCCTTTTTTTTTTTTTTTTTTTTTTAAATAATAATGCTTCCTATGCCTACTTCGAACTCAATTCTCGCAAGTTTGCATGTACAATGAGTCTATTATCATTAGTACTATTAATGCATAATTCCCAGTTAGGACCATGTGTTTTAGAAATGCTAAGTAAATACAGTCTAAGCTCCAGGAACAATCTTAAAAGCAAAAACCACCTTGAAAAAGAAATTTTCGTAACAGATATGATTCAAATATGATATATTTGAATATGCTGGTCTGACTACATAATACAGATTTTTTATATATATATAGAAAGTTTTTTATATAGAAAGTATGTGAAATACTTCTAATAAAAGTGAGATATTAAAACAGATAGATATCTGTTAGATATTAAGATAACATCTAATAGATAAGGTAAGATATTAAAAACAGATACACATACCTATTCTTTGTGCTTCTCAGAGTTTAAGTGAAAATTCAAATTCAGAAACAGCTGGTAAACAGCAGAACAGTGGTTAGTGATAGAATTAAATACGCATCCGAAGGAACAACTTTCTGAGAGCTCTCTGAGTGTTTTCTTGGCCATGCATGATGTTATATTTTGGAAGAAAGCCCCAGAACAGTCTTTTTCTTTTTTCTTTTTTTTTTTTTCTTACTTTTGCAAACGTCAGCTGTAGTAATTTCCAAAGCATGTGAAATACTTGATTCTTGTAGTCAAGTTATATAAACCATATACCGTATCAGTCCCCGTCACGCAGCCATTAATTAAAGGTCTCCAGGACAGGTCCTTGGCAGTTCTAAGTTCCTTTGTGTGGCTAACTAACATCTGGAACACTGACGAATACATACAGCTCTGCACCACCCTCCCAGTGCCTATGCACACAAAGGGAAACTTTGAACTAGCCTTCTGCTCAAAATTTCTTTCTCAAAACAGGTCTTTGGGAAGGACTGCTGAACCTTAGACCCACTAAAACCAGCCTTTCCACCAGCTTTGAAAACTGACGTCCTTTGCACCGTGCTGCTGTCCTGTGTACGTGCCTCTCTGTACGTTATTCCTCAGTATTTCACGGTGTTGGCTGCTGTCTCTCAGATTTTGAAATCCAAATCTCTCCTAAGCAGATATGTGTAAACTTTAGGACTTCTCATCTATTTGTTAAAGAAATTATCGAGGGCCTGGAATGTAATTTACTTACATTAAAGCATTCTCCCGTTGGATACTTAGTCAATGAATGCACGATCCCTCTGAATTCTCATTTCACAGTGCCCATTCTCGCTTGACAAGTGAGTTGAAATGAAAAACCACACTTCACTTCACTTCACTCTGATACCTTATTATGAACTTCACTACCAGCATGATAAATACTTTTATCACAAATATATTTCGTTTTTTTGAAAAGATTCTAAGTTAGGTCAATGCTGTTTGCATTATTGGCAAAACCAATATGAGTTTGAAATACTGTTCTGATGGAACACCCCCACCTTTGATAAAACTCTGAAAGACCAATTTGAAGATTTAAAATATATGTATGCATGCTTTAAAAAAATTAAATTACACAACATTTCAAATTACTTCAACATTTACTCATTTTATTAAATAACCAAAGTATTTTTAAAAATACTCCTCAAATGAAAAGTGAGTCTTTTTTATTTCTAGATTTCTGAAAATGTTACAAATCTTTTGGCTTGATGATGACATGAAACATGCTATTTTTTGAACCGCATGTGTCCTGAGAAATCTCAATAACCGAGACAGGATCAATTTCTAAATATCACAGCCTACATTATGACTCACTTGGTTAAGTGCAGTGCAACAGATTTTCGTCACAGACTTTCCCTATCTTCCTCTTTGCTTACGCTAGTTCATTTCTTTGCTTTTTTTTTTTATAAAAAGTAATTTGAGCAGTAAGATGTCTGGAATTCAGCCTCGCATAGACATACATCTCTAAAAGCAGCCAACATCCACTTATTCATATTTTCTGAATTTGTTCCTAAGGAACTGATCCTGGTGGCATCACAGTGCAGTAATAATCAAGCCCTATTAACTACATTTTATGGAGGTAGAAAAATATGGAAGGTGGCAATAGAGCCCAGAAACCCACAATGTTTCTGACTTTTCCACAGACCTCCTGACTAAGTAACAGCAACATTATCCAGTCCACACCAAACCCAGTTCTGTTGTTTCAGCTCCATTTCCTGTGGTACAACAGGACAGGAAAGAAATTATCTGCACCAGTTGCATTTCAGTTCAGTCATTCCAAAGTGAAAGGACACATGCTAAAGAAGAAATACCAACAACTTTCATTTGTTAAAATTGTTTATTTTATATCGTAAATATTTACCATATAGCAAAATAATGTGTCTCTATATATTTACATTATTTAAATTAATGTCATATTCTTGACACTTAAATATTTTACTCCTCAGTACCAAAAACTCAACATTTCTTTCATTGTCCAAATAACTGCCATATGTAATTCCTTTCACTTAACAGCATGCTCATGTATAAGGCAATATTGGTAACACTGGAGGTAACAGTAAGTTGTGATGTATTTTATTGTTAAGTATCTTGGGAAATATATAGAACGAACAAGGAGTATTTATGACAGAATTATATTGAATGATTAAAAAAATCTACAGAAATTGACTATAAATCATCTACAATCATCTAAATCCCATAGTTTTCCTAGTAGTTTTTCATACTTCTTGAGTATTTTCTCCGTTTAAATATTTTAAGGTTTAATACAACTTTACCATAGATTTACTGTTCTGTTCAAGCTCTGATGGATAAAGACCACTCATAGTAGCAGTCATATTTTAATTATGCTGTCAAACTCTATTTCTCTAGAAAATTTTGTGTCTCTAGTTTTCAATGCCTTGAAAAGAAAGGAAAGACTGTTAATTTCAGTACTTGTTAGTTCATCTCTAAGCCAGGTTTAGAACAAGGGTCCTATGGGTAAAAATGCATATTGACAATTTGGTTCCCTATCAGTTATCTTCTGTGTAGAAATAAGTAAGATTATAAATCCAGGCTAATTTGGGAAGAGATATTTTATAATATCACTCAGATTAATTCTACAGAGAAAGAGAGTATTGAGAGGCTACACTTACACACTCTGAACATTCAAAACTATTATCTTCAGTTAGATTTCTAAGGCAGATAGATGATGCTTTCCTTCATATACTCATTTTCTTCTTCTTGTGAGATTATACCAGTTGTGCTGAGCATTTATGTTTCCATTAAGTAGCATTACAAACATTAATTATAGTTGATGACTATTAAAAGGACAAGCTCTGAGCTGAAGTGCACATATGAATGTAAGCAACACTCGCTTACCCAAAGGCAGCTCTTCACAATAAGTGCAGCAACTTTGCAGAAGGAGTAAACACTCTCCTGCTACAAAGAAAATTCAGCTTCAGGGAGCTGCTTCCACCCTCCCCTCCGTGACTTTGACTAAGTTACATTCCATGCGTAAAAGCTGACATAACCTCTGCTTGCAGAGTAGTTGCATAAAGGCTCAGTTTGTCAGTCAAATAAAATTGTTCTGGATGACTGAGCAGCGGAAGGAAGTGGTATGGAAGATGGCAACTCCTAAAAATCATATTCTTACAAGATTTCCAGAAACTTATTTAAATATGAGTCCCTCCTATCAAAAAAGTAGTCATACAAACTGTATGGGTACCATAAGTAGTCACATAATCTTGACAGTAGCTTCTATCCTGGGACTCTTTTTAGAGAACTGTATGTACATCCAGCCACTTATATTCATTAGAAATACAAACATTTCAAATAATGATGCCAGCTAATATAAATCAGTCATGAAAATGTAAATATACCACATTGTATGTTGTGACCATGACAAACGTAAGATAGCTTTAGAAGCAGGTATCTAAGTGGAGTTTGCATTAAGATCCAACCATTGGTTCCTCACAAACAATGAATGCTGTCACACATTTATGCTCAGGACCCGTAGCACATGGGTATTAGTAGCGGCTTACACTTTAGAAGTTTTATGTTTTTCTCTGTAAAGACCAAAGTGTGCTATCGTGGTAATGGGACAACTGACTTTTTCCTTGAGCATTCACTGGAAATAGAAGTTCTTAAAGTGTCCAGGGAGTTTTCCATCTTCACAGACTGTGATTTTTTGCACCTGTTTGGGAACAAGTCCTTATAGAACTCCACAGCCTTCTTTTGGAAGTGCTTCCCTACAATAACATACAGGACTGGGTTCAAGCAGCTGTTGCTAAAGGCACAGTACGTTGCTACCTGGGTCACTATTGCATTGATGTCTCCGAGGCATTCAAAAGTGTCTGTTAGATAAGAGACTGTGTCGATTACTGTGCTGATCTGGAATGGAAGCCAGCAAATAATAAACAGAAAAAGCACAGCAAGGACCAGCATAGTGGCTCTCCTCTCTGTCTGGATTAACTTGAGTTTCTGTAACTCATTACTTCGTAAGGCCTTGATGATTTCAATGGTGCAATAGGCAACTACACAGAGTGGGATCACAAAGCCCACAATATTAAGCAGGCAGTTGTTTATAGGGTGCCAGTAGTTGGCTGGATAGTCAAGGGAACAGGCCGTGATATTGTATTCTTCAAAATACCGTATATTTCGGAACATGATTGTAGGAGAACATATGAGCAATGCACACATCCAGACTATGAAGCTGTTCCATTTGGCACAGACAGTTCGTCGCATCCGTCCAAGAGACATGGTTTTCACCAAGGCCAGATAGCGGTCGATGCTTACTAGTGTCAGAAAATAAATGCTAGAATAAAAGTTCATGTAACTAATTGAGTTGACGGCTTTACAGAGGAATAGGCCAAAAGGCCATTCAAACTTATTAGAAATAGTAATGGCCCAGAAAGGTAGAACACAGACTAACATCAGGTCAGCAAGAGCCATGTTTGCTAAGTAAATTTCAGCCACCGTGCAGCGACTCTTGTGGAAACACAGGACGCTGAGGACAAATCCATTTTCTATTGCTCCCAGAATAAATATAAACCAGAGGAATCCAGGCTGAAATGTGTAGAGCCAGTTCCAGGCATCTGAATCTATGCATCCAGATCCATTTGTTTGATACACTCCTGAAGCATTGTGGAAATCTGCCAGATTCATTTTGAGCTCTGGGGTGGTCATAGCGTTGTAAAGTTGAGTAATATTTTCTGTTGCAATGGAAACCATTTCTGTGCAGAGAAAAAAAAAAAAGATGAAAAGAGATTGCTACATCTGGCTGATTGCTGCAGAAGATTCAGTAAGAAAAGTTCACACAAAAAGCGTGACTCTGAACAGATCTACAATTCCATGGCTTGCCCTCTCATCCTGGAATAGAGATTCTCTATACTTGCAGAGGGTTAACAGAGTGAACTGCTATGGGCTGTGTGGGCTAAACTCAAGCGAGTGAAACAGAGTGCTGAAGAAACAACAGACACTGTCTTTATTAAACAGAACTGAAACGGGAAGAGAGAACATTTATTGGTCTTTATTCCCTAGAATCAAGCATTTTGTTTTTCATCTCTTGAAGAAGCTTATGGCTATTTTCTTATCTTTGTGTATCAACAATCATAGTCTCCTAAAGGTCTTCTCTAATCTTTGAGCCTCTGTTGCTACTTGTAAGGTGCTAGGTTTGTGGCATTTCACATTCAGTCTTGTAAAGCAAGGATTTGACAGAATTCAGTGCTATTTCCTCCTCATACATACCTATTTTTTCCAAAATATGACTATCAAAAGTCATTCAGTTTACAGCTCTGGTTTGCACTGAGAAGCAAGAATATGTATTTGCTGAAGATGCTTCAGAAATAAGAACCTGATTTGCAGTGGGCTTTTGCAACTTACAGACTTTCTTGCTTTCTTGCAAGCTTTCTTGCAAGCTTTCTTTGCAATTTGCAAGCTTTCTTGATGTCTCATTGAAATCACCTGTGAACTTCTGTATCTGCATTACATCTCTTTCTTCAGGCAAGTCACAAAGGAGACGAATGGTGCAACTTTGGTAAGGGCACTTATTTTTAACGAACTCCATAGAGGGTGGATTGGTAAAGATGGTGGACATCATGTAAGCAAGGACCCATCTTGCAGTCCGATTGCACTGGGCTAATTTATCAGTGAGAATGCAATCTGAAAACATGATGCTAAACTGTAAAAAACAGTATGGATCAGAACATCTTAAGGTCTTTCAGGAAGCTATATAAGGGCATAAATATTAGGTATGTGCTTAAGTGTTATTAAGGTGAAACAGAAGGTGAGTGTCCAGCTTCAGGATGTTGTCTTTAAAACGTTAACTGTGGTTGTTGCTGCTCAGTTTCCGAGGTGATGTGTGCTGAGAGTACAAGCACACATCAAGTGCAAGTACAAGCTTGTCTTACAGATCTGTGTGTACAGCTGTTTGGCCTAAGTGAGAGAAATACTGTTTGTCTTTTTTTCAGGTTTTTAAAATATTAGTGTTTATGATATGCTTTGATTGGAAGCCTTTCTGATGTATTTTTAATTAAGACATTTGTCTGATCCAGCTGGTAAATTGGCAGTAAAAGGGGACATATTTGTTATTCCTGGAAGGATGAAGTTCTCATTTGTATTCTGGTTGCTACATTTGCTGTTGAGACATGTCAATGCTGGGTATGTAAATAGACATCTGTTGGATGCAGAATTACTGATAAATGATGGTAATATTTTGTGTATTTATTACTCATTAAGCAGGTAGTGCTTGGGAATGAAAAGAAAAGATCAAGATCATTTTGCACTAAGCGCAATAAAGGCAATTACAAAGGAGGCTGTACCTGTTCTACAGAATTTATAACATACATGTCAGGCAGGATAGGTCAACTGAATAAAACGGGCGAGTGGGACTAAAAATAAGGACAGATAAGCCAACTTAAAAATTAATTAATGAGCACAAAACATCAGCAACAGTTCTTCAAAATTTGAGCAGCCAAAGCACAGTATTTGCATAAGTTGGGCAGCAATCAAAATATTCTTATTCTCCAAGTTCAGTCTTTTGTAAATAGAATTTTTCAAGCCCATTGCTAACAGCAGGAATAATCTCCATTTTCTAGCATCTTTCCTCCCTCTTTTTAATATTATCACTGTTAGAACCACCTCAGTCTTGAGACACTGTGGTCCTTTGATCTCGGAGTTTTTTTCAACTAGCAGCTGGAGAATGGGTTGGTGAAGCCTGTGTCATGCAGCCTGTGTGTCTACACACTGTAGAAGCCCCTCCAATGATCTGTATTTTTTGGTGACACTAGTGACTGAAACTTTTAGGTCTATTTTTCTGTGTGGGAAGCAAACACCACCTTCAATGCTTGCTGTTTAACACTGGCAATAATCTAATATATGTTCCGTTTTCATCTTCCAGTTATATTTTTTGTTCATCTTCCAGTTGTGAGTAACTACTGCAGGTTTTAAGTGTCTTGGATACAGATCTTGTCTTTTTACTCTTCCAGGTCTAGCAGCTACAGCTAATGCATTTTTTTCTGTGATTTTACTTGTTTGTATTTCAGCACACTGGAATATAGAACAATACCAAAAGCCTCACTGGACCCAGATATGCCTCACTGATTGCCTCTGCTTTATCCATTAGCCAGATTGTAAGAGCTTAACACAACTTTATTCTTGACAAGCTCATATTGGAAGTATCTTATAATCTTCTTATCCTTTATTATCCTCCAGATGTGGATCAAACTGCAAACAGCTGTTTAAAATCTCTTTCTGTGTCTGCTCTCCCTTTCTGCTGTAAATACACAGAGGAAGCAATACACAGATGATCAAAAAAAGGACATCTGAGAATAAAAGTTCTGTAGGGAGATGCAATTAACAGAAGTTGTTTGTTCTGCTGGTAGTAAGCTATGAATTACCAGCAAGGCTTACTTTGGGGTTGGACTTATGTACATATTTAATAAACCACCATTAGTAATTCACAGAGTAGTCATAAAGATCATGAAATAGTCCGCAGTTTCTATGCCTTTTCCTCACAATTATGACTAGTAGAAAAACAACAGCCAGACATAGAAAATAGTTCAGAAAATGGCCAGTGATTCATATTTTTTTCCTACAATTAATCAATTTTAGATTATTTTTTAAAAACAGAAATCTCTAGAAAGACAGTGCTTTAGCATTATATATATATATATATATATTTCTATTATAGATGAGGAGTGTGCAGGGCTGCAATCAGGATGGAGTTGGTCCAGTGATGGTTATCCCAGCGACTTTCCACCTTGCTCTTAGTTCTAGTTTTTCTCTAGAGCTTTGGCAGAAATGTGCCTGTGCATAAGGTATAGTGCACTAAAGAGTATTCCCAGAGCACCTCACACAATGAATATAAGTGTATTTAAATGCTGTGCTTGGTGCTGTTCTCAGCATCACAGCAACCTCATTTAAACCATGTGCTTATGGAATAACTTATGATTTAGACACACATGATATAGAAAAGGGAGTGAGGTGACCTGTTTACACATGCTCTCTAAACACTTTCTGTGAAGTGCAAGGCAGGCCTAATGTGTAAAACCGGGCTCCTAAGAGAGTCTGTATGACATTTTTATTGCCCAGCTGAGGCAATCCATCAGGACTGTTTCTGAAGGAGAGGCAACTCCGTTGCAGACTGAATTCCCTGGCAATCACTTCTCCTGTGATTAGTTACCTCCTCCACCAGGACACCAAAACCTTGGACGTAATCCTCGTTTATCTAGCTCCAAAATATATTTTTTGATGTCCTAATGTTGGGCAGAAAAGGCAGAGTGTGGCTGGCAGGAGCTGCCTGGTGCCTTGTGTGGGAGGCAGCCATGACCTTCCCTGTGCTGGTTGCAGCCAGTTGCAGCCAGTTGCAGATGGTTGTAGACGTCTCCGGCTGGTGTGACCCATCCACCACTGGCCAGGGAGCGTGTGGCACTCTGCACAGGTGGATTTAAGGAAAAGTGGCAACCAAAAGGGGCTGGAGAGGCATGTGGGGATGTCCTGCTCGAGGCTCCCTGCTAGCAGCACAGGAGCTGCAGCATGGCTGTGGCTGGAGAAGCGTGAGCTTCTTCGCTTGGGGCACTCCTGTCGGCAGTGTCCATCAACAGGACAGAAGGCAGTGGGTGCAAACTGAAGCACAGGAAGCGCCAGCTGGATATGAGGAAAATGTTGACTGCGAGGGGGACAGAGCACCGGAACAGGCTGCCCAGAGAGGTTGTGGAGTCTCCTTCTCTGGAGATGTTCAAAACCTGCTGGATGCCACCCTGTGTCACATGCTCTGGGTGTCCATGCTTGAGCAGGGGGGTGGATTAGATGATCTCCAGAGATCCCTTCCAACCTCAACCCTTCTGTGATTCTGGAAGTGCTACTGGGTCCATGCTCATGTATTTCTGACTAGGAAAGCTGAATTAGGAAAGAAACATCTGTTCTCACAAAACCTGAACACATTTATAGGAACATAGCAGTAATCCCACCTGTGGTCCCTAGCACCTCTCCTTGCATGCTGGGTTCCCAGAATTCCTCAGCTGATGCAGTCTGAATTCCTCAGCAGAGCAAGGGAGGGCTGCGAAAGCTGCTCAGAGAAGTTTAAAATTGTGGCTGCCCACTCAGAGCCACAGAGTGCAGTACAAGGACCTCCGGGCATCCACTTACTGTGATCATGTATAGCAGCGCTGTGCAGAGAAAAATGCGTATCTTCTTGGGTACAGTTAAGTACATTTATATAGATTTTGTCCTGGCAGCGATAATTAGCCAGTGTCATGCTTTGGGTCATGGAGCTAATGTGGGGAACCAATAAGCTGCTGCTGGCGGTATGAAGGAAGATTTAATTGCCTTTAAATCCTTCAGATTTAAATCTTTCACATTTAATTCTCTACAATTTAAGAAATATTTGGACTCCTCCGCCTCCACCCCTGAAAAATAAAAATAAGCTTTCCCCTCATCAGAAACCCTGATGCCCTGTTCAAAGACTTTTTTGTTCATCAGCAAGATATATCTACAAAGTTGTGTTTGGGAAGTCTTACCTGCTCTAGATCTTGTTTAATTGCATCAACATAAGTAGTAGAGAACATTTTTTTTAATTAAAAAAATGAAATATAAATATTTTTACTATTATTCTAGTTTTGTTTGCTTAGTGAAACAACTGAAAGATCTTGTACATAAATTACTACTTCTTAGCTTTCAGATAAGCGAAAGAAGAGACATACCTGTAAGAGAACTTTAACAGAGATAAAAAGAGGTTGAGACAGATTCATCAATTTATTCCTCTCACTGTTTAAAATGCCAGACATGCTAGGACACGGTTATACTGCCAGAATATCACTAAGGCCTCCAGAGTCATTACACCGAAACCATTACAGTTACAATCATCTTTGTGTTTTTATAGGATACATCTGATTTCCCCTTTCTCCCTGGGTTAATTTAATTCCACATTCATTGGATACATGCAATGAACTCACAGGAATGGCATTTATTCAAAATGAAATAGCATCATGTGGACAACAGCACATGGACAATTGCTATTGTGGAAGCTACTTCTGCCTCCAGGTGGTTTGTATTCCCTGAAATAAAAAGGAAAATCCTAATGATTACTCCGTGCCAGGGTTCATACAGGCCACTTCAGGTAAGTTTTTGTAATCTCTCCTCCTCTGCCAGGAAATTAAAATCTTCGTGGGACTGTATGGGGTCCATTTTTGCCTCTTCTATTCCCCTGAACAACTATCCTTTGCTCTGATATATGCAGAGATCGGTTGCGCGTTGCCTATTTTGTGGTAGTATCTAAGAGCCTGGTGCCTGGACCAGAACATCACTTCACTGATGTTTTTCATCAGTCAGAAAAGATTTTCATCATTTCAGGCTTTAAAACAAGACGCCAGTGGTACAGGCTTAAAACAGGCTGAAAATAAAGGTAATGCCTGCCTAAAGAGCAGGTACTTTAAGGCATGAAGGCACAAGCATATCCAAGAAAGCAGAGGTAGGGACAGACAAGAAGTGAGATAATCCCAGTCATGAATTAGCCTGAGAAGCTGCTCTCAGTACATTAGGCAGCTTGGCAAAAGTAAAGATGCAAACGATGCTCTCTTGTGATTGTGCCCAAGCCCCCAAAGTGTTTGGAATATGCAGCAAAGGTACCTTGTAACCTAAGCAAAGTGACATTCCTGCCAGAAATATGAAGACCCTAGCTCTGGTTTTGCAGGGATTCTTGTCAATACTGCTGTAAAGTGAAGCTGGTTTGCCAATACTGCTGGGTGTGGAAGGTGGAGGAGCAGAAAAGTTAGGAGCACAAAGAGGTTTTCAAGTGAGTGGCTGCACACAGATAGGGGCACTGCCTTATTCTGACACAAGAAATGGTGCCTTGTTAGAAGACAGATCAGCTACAGAAATAAATAACAAAACATGGGTGCCTATACAAAAAACTACAGTAATGAAACAGAGAGGCTGTCAAAGCCATGAAAACAAAAAGGGATCTAGCTGACAGAGCTGCTGTGCGTGAAATGAGAAATAACTTTAAAAGCTGCTGTTGGTAAGCGTGGTTCTGTGCGACACTGTGCAAGCAAGAAAGCCTGTCCCTGCAGACTCTACGCACGTTTGGCACATATGGCCTCTGCTTTCTCAGGAGGATGTGAAGTAGAACTGGGTAACTCAAAAAATTGTTAAGAGGCTAAAAAATTTCCCATAAATTGCCTCTTTTGTGACCATTTGACATAGGTTTGTTGATCAAGAAGTGTAACAGTTTAGGAGATTTAGAGTCTAGGATGTGTGTTTGTGAGTGAAAGGGAGCTGTTTTGGTTTTTAACTGAGTATGAAGCTATAACAAAATATTCTCAATGGACTTTTTCTCCTTTAACTCCTCACTTAGATGACTAGCGGGACAGAAGCCCGTGTGACAAGTTATCATACTAGAAACTATGGTCATCAGGAGCCCAAAGGTGCACTGCAAGATTCAGGTTATCTTCTGTGGTGGACTCTTGCTTTTGGAATTTGGTGTCTGAAAATATACAGGCAAGATGTCCTTATAAATGCCAATCCTTCTCTGTAAGAGTTATTTTCAGAGCTTTTATTTTATCCTGCTTTTCGTTGAACATTTTCTTCTTGAAAAAAGCACCTTTCTCATCTGTTCCCATTGTACTGAGTATCCTGTTTTCATCTAATCCAAGCTCAGTGGAATTGTTTGTACTCCTCTTATTGCCTTTAGAAGAACCTTAAACAACTTAATGATTACTGCAGTAACTTACTACAATTATGTTTAGGAAAATGGAAAAACAATTGTTCTGGTGAAGAAGTTATTTTGATAATGATGAGTCTAAGGTGAGAACAGAAATGTTCCTGCAGGCAGGGAGAGGAAGGCCGCTCAATTCTGATAGTATCTATCTCAAAGACCCAAAGAAAGATGTGGAAAGAGCACCAACCCGATCAAGCGCAGCTAGACACCTTGCATAGCATATTAATCCCGAAACAAAATCCGTGAAGGACTCAATTTAGACCTTCCAGTATTATACTCATCCTGTAAAATCCACAGTTAACTTGGTATGTTTATGTATCCCATCAACAACTGTGGCAATTCTTTTGATAAAAGGTATTATCTGAGCAAAGTAATTATAGCTGAGATGGGAAAGAGCAGAACTGCTGAACTGCTATGAGAGCTTGTAAGCGGCAGAAAGAGCTGGACCACATGGAAATAGAGAAGATAATATAATTATACATGTAAAAATGCCAGTCTCGTTATTAACAGTGCAAGTTTAGATTTAGTCCAGATGTGGTGGTGGTGTTTAGGTCATTGTCCATGTTTGTTTTCTGATTTGATGCCAGCAACGCCCGACAAACTGTTCTACTAAAAATGAAGGTCACCAAAGCTTGATATTACTGCCATTCTGAAAGAGCGGAGAGTTTTAGTTCAGCAATTTTATTTCCTCAGAACTGGGAAATAGTAGTTTTTAACATTTGGTGGAGAATTCTTAATTTTCTCCAGCCAGTAAACTGCTGTCAATCTATTTGAACTCAAAATAAACCCGAGTGCATTTATGTTTGGTTTTCATAAACTTCTTTATCATTTTTAAAGGTAGGAGAGGAAGGTAATCCAGACAATTGTATTCCCTAAAGTAGTTGCGCATCAGCCCCCCAAAAGAGGAACTTTGTAACAGTTTCTGGCTCGGCTACCAGAGGGGAATTCAGTCAGATTCTAGCCTTCTTTGCTTGCGTGCTTGGTAGTTTTACAGATTCAGCTGAATGAAGCCCTGAGTGACCTGGTCTGATCCCATGCTAGCTAACCCCATGTTGAGCCAGAAGTTGGAGACATGCTGAGGGCTCTTCCAACCTGAGTTATCCTAAAATCCTTAATTTGTGCTTCTCATGGTAAGAATTCAAGTGTTCAGTTGGATTTATAAAAAAAAAAAAAAAAAACACAGAAAGTAGAATTGGACCCTGAGTAACAAGAAACCCTCTTTTACTGAGTTTCCCTAGTAAGTTACCAGAATTTTTGCTGAAAACAGTGTAGGAATTGGACTTCGCCAAAATCGTATTTTTATGTGTCAGGACACAACACTGGCTCATCCAAATCATAGAAATAAGTGGAAAAAAGTTGACTTGTATTATCTGGGATTTTCAGTGGGAAGGCAGGAGGGAACTGGAATGTCAGTAAAGCGGAACCTGCACAGCGAGCGGCTGAGGAGTAAGTGCTGGCAGCTCGGATGTGTTGGGTTCTGTCTTCTGTTTCTAGGCGTTTGTTTGTTTCCGTGGGATCTTGGGGCCATATTCAAAAGGTATATATTCGTATAGTATAACAATATGTGCTATTCCATTTACCTTTACAATCTTTACTTCAGCTACCTTTTTAGGTAACTAGAAAAGAAAGATAAGCCAAGAGAGATACAGAGAGAGAGGCAGAGAGAGAAAGCTCTGGAAGTCTTAAGCAGAGAGATTTATTCAACGAAGCAGGAGGAACATACAGAAAATTAATTAGAAATCTAAGCGGTTAATGGACAACTTGGTCACATGCAGCAATTCACTAGAACTCCTGATGGATTCAGTGGATGTGTAAGGAGCAGAGAAAAATATATGAGCCACCGCCACGTGTTTGAAAGGTTTGAATACGGGCATTTTGGAAACTGAGACGTCTACATGGGACTGATACATGATTCAGGACCTCTGAGAGATGACCTTCTGCGCTAAAGCATGATACTCTGGGGTGTCTGAAACACTCACAGACACTTCTGGGACATCTCTGTCCCTTGACATTTAGCATTAAGGTAGAGGGCGTAACTCTACTGTGAAACTAGCAAATGTTTGGGTTTAATAGAGCATTATAGGGATTATAAAATAAGACAGCATTATAGTTATAAAATGAAATGCAGAATTATACCAAAGGAAGATATGGAAGAAAATCCCCTGTGAAAGAGAGACACTTAAAACAGTCCAGGTTTTAAGTGTTCAAAAAAGAGAAGCTACTGATTTGTTCCAGAAGAAATGGTTGAAATATAATCTTCTGGTTTTAAAGAATTTGAACATTAGAAAAGGCTTAGGTCACTATTTGAAATTTAATAGGACTCTGGTGTTGTGTTCAGTATATTGGAGCTTAGTGGTTCATTGGTGTAGTGCTGTTTTTAAGGAAAATTCTGTTTCTTGTCTCTTGGGAGAATGAGAATGCTATGTAAAGCTCCGGTATCTTGGCAACGGTTAAAGCAGAAGAGCTAAAGGCAAAAGTTTTTGGTTTTCCTGTTTTGTGTTTCTTCTCACAAAAGGTATTAGCTATAGGCAAAACAAACAGAAAAAAAAATGTACCTCTACACATTCATTTTAAAATCTGCATGTCCATAGAGCCTTCCTTCTCTTTCAGAGAATGCTCTGTTCCCTAAGGTTGATTCAAAGCCAATCCTTAAGGCCTTTAAGCCTTTCATAACTATCTCAAAAGCAGTGTAAGCTGAAAATATTCACTGAGAAATACCTTAAACTTTTTTCTTCGCTGAAACATTTCCCCTTCTTCTCTGAAGTATGGAAGAGAGAAAACATATATTTAGTTAGAAATGTACTGCCTTGATGAACTATCATTCCTGTTGTAATATGTGTAAATGGGATGCATTATAGTATTGTTCACTAGCAGTAATTTCACAGGGAGTAATTTAGAAATGCAAGTGGATTCAGCCTCTTAGATCTCTTGTTCCTGGGAAAAAAAACCTCAGATGAGCTCTTATGAGTATACATGATTTATTTACAGTTCATGATGAGTGAAATAGCAAGTTTTAGAGCTCAGAAATGACTGGCAAGGTATTATAAAGATTAGTCATTGTCCGGTTGTATATTAGCTTGTAGAACTGTTCTTTGGAGCAGTGAAACCTTTGTATGGGAATTCTGAGTCTCAAAAAACATTGCAAAAAAGGACTGCCATTGTTGATAACTGAATGAGAATGTTCTTGCAGAGAGAGGCTACATCAGGGTTTCATTAAAATAAAAAGGGACCTAAGCCACAGGTGAAAGTATAAGCAAATTAATAGACAAGAATCCTTTGAATGCACTTCTAGGTCTGTTTTGAGGCACATCATGGCAAGATTGAGTTTGGACAAAGGAATGAAGTATTAGGATAAATCCATCTTTTTCTATTTTTCCCCCATGATAAATCTGCTCCTAAAACCTGGAAGTGTTTGACAATAAAACTGCATGACATCAGTAACAGTGGAGCCATGAAGAAGTGAAAATATGATACATAGATGTGTTACAGCAATAGTTGTCTGTGTTTAAGCCTAGACGTGAATAACTAGTTTTGTGTTTTGTTTATCTAAAGTTTTCCTTTTTGTTAATACTATGCAGCTTTTCACTTCTCTTTCACACATGATCGGTTAGCAAACACAGTAGAAGAACTTTTGGTACTTGTTCAGCAACCTTTACCATTGTATTTTGTGACTGTAGAAGGAAGATAAATTCAAGACCTACCAAAGTATCCTGCAAATGGTCACTTCTATCCTTCCTCCCCCATCACACATTTCCAGGCACATTCAAATGCTTTTGAGAAGTTTTAAGCTGAGCTGACTTACTGTTTTTCCATGCCCAGCTTTCTCAACATGGTATATGCTTGGAAAGGAATGAAGTACAGCAAGCTCTTAACTCTAGGTGTTAATGAAGCACAAGACACATTTGTTCATCTCCTTGTAGGCACTGGGGAGGTGAGAGACATTTTTCTAAGTTTATGCTCTCAGAGCAAGGTCTAGAGCTCAGGTCTGAATAGTAAGAAGCTACAAGGTCATTGAATTATGTGGATCAAGACTATTTCTCACAATGAAACCACTTTGGATGAGTGTAAATACTTATATAATTGTTGAAGCAGTGGCATGAATCTGATTCTTCCATTTGCAAAAACATCAAAAGTTATTAGGCTTCCAATATTTCAATCTTCACTCTTTTAGCCCCTCCTCTCTCTCCTAGTGCATGCTGAGTTGTTGCAATGTCCAAGTCAGAAAAGCAATGAATAGTTGGAGTTGGAAGGGGCTTCTGGAGATGATCTGATCCAACCCCCTGCTCAAGCTGGGTCACCCACAGCAGGTTGCCCAGGATCATGTCCAGGTGAGCTGTTAATATCTCCAGGGATAGAGACTCTGGGCAACCTGTTCCAGTGTTCAACCACCAGCACAGCAAAGAATTGTTTTCTCCTGTTCATATGGGTTTGAACATAAGAACTGTGTTGCAGTTAGTGCACATTGCCTCTTGTCCTATCACTGGGCAGAAGAGTCTAGTTCCAGGATTAGCAGGTGTTGGGGTGAGGTCTACTGGCCTATAGGAAATCTTGAGTTTAGGATTCATCTTTCTGCTGCCAGGGATGATTTCTCATCTTTGGTTTCCTGCTCACTCAATCATCATATGTCATCTACAATGATTTTTTTTTATTATTCCATACTTGGTAAGGTGCAGAGTAGAGAGTTGAACTTTGTAGGGGGCATTAACCTTGCCTCCTCCCTTCTCAAATTCTTTGGTATCTTTGAAGGCAGTGCTACCTTGCATCAATAATATAACTGGGAAAGGTGCTACACTTTGCTAGGCTAGTGTTTTAAGCAATTCCAAAGTGAGACATATCTCAAAGTGCACTGGTTTAGGATTCCCATTCAACCCAGCTTTGAGGTCGAGTGGCTCTCTTTCTCAAAGGCAGAGGAGATGCTGAGGAAAATGGAGAGGAGATGGCAGATGTAGGTCAGATGCCATTGCACATTAGCAGTTCACACAGGTAGAGAGGAAGGGAGAGAGTGCTGTCTGGAGCCCTGCTGATTGCTAAGTGGAAAGATGTAAAAATAATAATGGACCTGGTTTGCAGTATACCCAAAGCTTGGTATTGTCTGCCAAGATTAACAGAACTCACTAGTATAAAGCTAAAATGGCTTCTGCCAATAGGGGCAATGATCAGATAATATTTTGCTCGCATTTTTCAACCTCATAGAACTTGCACTCAATGTTAACTCTGTTGCTGTGCAAAAGGTGATAAATTAACATAATTTATGCTTAAGAAAACCTGGCTTGCTGCTTAGCTGGATAATATCTCCCCCATATCATTGTCTTGGAAATATCACATACTTACAGAAGGGTTGAGGTTGGAAGGGGCCTCTGGAGATCATTTAGTCCAACTCCACTGCTCAAGGGTCACCTAGAGTACGTGGCACAGGGTTGCATCCAGGTGAGATTTGAATATCTCCAGAGAAGGAGACTCCACAACCTCTCTGGGCAGCCTGTTCCAGTGCTCTGTCACTCTTACAGTGAAGAAGTTTTTTGTCATATTCAGACAGATCTTCTTGTGTTTCAGTTTGTGCTCATTAACTCTCGTCCTGTTGCTGGGCACCATTAAAAACAGTCTGGCCCCATCCTCTTGACACCTTCCCTTAAGATATTTGTAAACACTCATAAGATCCCCTCTCAGTTTTCTCTTCTCTGGGCTAAACAGGCCCAGCTGTCTCAGCCTTTCCTCACAGAAGAGATGCTGCAGTTCCCTAATCATCTTTGCAGCCCTCTGCTGGACTCTCTCCTCTGGTTCTCTCTTGTATGAAGGAACCCAGAACTGGACACAACACTCCAGATGTGGCCATACCAGAGCTGAATAGAGGGGCAGGCTCACGTACCTCAACCTGCTGCAACACTCTTCCTAATGCATCCCAGGATCCACTGGACTTCTTGGCCACAAGGGCACACTGCTGGCTCATGGATGACTTGTTATCCACCAGGACCCCCAGGTCCTTCTCCACAGAGAAGTTGATTTCAATGTGAAGAGTAGGGGAGCACTGATGAAGTATGCCATGAATAGTCTAATATCTTAATTACAGGGAACAATAGGAATATCCTACAGAAAACACTAGAAGATATTAATAATCAGAGCAATGACATGGAATAGTAAGAGGAAAAATAATGTAAGTTTTGAAGCAATTATATTCCCCAGGAAGACGTATCAACTCATGTTGCTTTATTTGCCTTGCTGTAGTGGAACTCTATGTTAGTAAAGTTGTTCAGCAGTATACAAAACTTCTCTTAAAAAGAAATCACTTGTGCTTCTTAACGTTACTCTTTAAGTACAGCAGACCTGTTCAGTTCAGTGTGGCCATACCTTTCTCTTAGCTGAAATACAGCCCTTCTCCCTGGGCAGCAGCTTATCCGTTCTCATGACTAGGCAGAATGTAAAGGTCTAATGGCCAAATAGCATTCGCAGTGCTGCTCTCTTTGTGTATTAAATACTTTATGGAGAGATTTGCCTTTCAGATGAACTGGCTCTGTGCCCTGAAAGCACTTTGCTTCTAGCACCTTGGAAGCATTGTAGCACCCATTTAGAGAAAGGCTAGGGATTTGCCATCTCTGTCACTTCGAACCACTGTCGTGCTTGCACTGCTATCAAGAGTAACTAAAATAACACAGGATTTGCTTCATATTTTCACCACTGACTTTTGCAAGTGTGGCTTTATGAGAAAATCACAGAATCACAGAATGGTTGAGGTTGGAAGGGACCTCTATAGATCCTCTAGTCCAATCCCCCTGCTCCAGCAGGGACACCTAGAGCACGTGGCACAGGGTCGCACCTGAAAGTCCCTAATAACAAACACTGGAAGCTCATGGTATGTATGGCTGACTGGTTGCTGTGACTAAACTCTATCAGCCATTTCCTTGAAAGACACTTTTTTTTTCCCACTTGCTTTTGTGGCATAGATAACTGATTGTTTTACTCTAGAGTTGGTTCGGGCTTTATTGCACAGTATGGCAACATAAAGGATGTTCGAAACTGTAATACTGTCCCCAACTACAAATACTCATCCTCACCAGCAGCTGGAAATGTTTCAGCCACAGCAACTTTTTCTGTTACTCGGCTGTACGCTGCTGTGCAAGCAGAGGATTCCTTGGTGAAGGGAGTCTTCTGAGGACATCACAGGCTTGTGTCCTCTCTATAAAATAGTAATAATGCCCTAATGCCTTCCACCAAAGGAGGTATACAAACTACTTCACTGAGTAATTGTGCATTACTGGGCACGAATACCACATAAGAATCATAGAATCATAGAATGCTTAAAGTTTGAAGGGACCTCTAGAGATCATCTAGTCCAACCCCCCTGCACACGCAGGGTCACTTAGAGCACGTGGCACAGGACTGCATCCAAGCGGGTTTGGAAGATCTCCAGAGAAGGAGACTCCACAACCTCTCTGGGCAGCCTGTTCCAGTGCTCTGTCACCCTCACTGTTAAGAAATTTTTCCTTAGGTTCCTGTGGAACTTTTGATGCTTCCGTTTCTGGCCATTTCCTCTAGTTCTGTCGGTGGCCACCACTGAAAAGAGGCCAGCACCATCCTCCTCGCTGCCTCCCTTGAGGTACTTATAGACACTGATCAGGTCCCCTCTCACCCTTCTCTTCTCCAGACTGAACAGGCCCAGCTCCCTCAGCCTCTCCTCATAGGGCAGATGTTCCAGGCCCCTGATCATCCTTGTGGCCCTACGCTGGACTCTCTCCAGCAGCTCCACATCCCTCTTATACTGTGGAGCCCAGAACTGGACACAATACTCCAGATGTGGCCTCACGAGGGCTGAGTAGAGGGGCAGGATCCCCTCCCTCGACCTGCTGGAGACGCTCTTCTTAATGCACCCCAGGATCCCATTGGCCTTCTTGGCCACGAGGACACACTGCTGCCTCATGGTCAACTTGTCGTCCACCATGACACCCAGGTCCCTCTCTGCAGAGGTGCTCTCCAGAAGGTCAGTCCCCAGCCTGTACTATACTACATTATTGGGCTCTGGCAGCAGAATAGGCTAGAAATTTGGGTTAACTATATAATGTTCATTTCAAATTACTTTATTAACTTCACGGAGGTAGAATTTAGAGAAGATAGAATTTATCCAGGGTATTCAGGCTATCATCTCTACTACATGGGCCCCTTAATAAAGTCTTAGACAAGAGCTGTATACCCATCCCAAAGTACACACCAAGCTATAAGCTCTTTTTTTCAGCCATCTCAAAAGCTTGGATTTCCCTGTGAATACCCTCGTGAATGATCTTCATCATTATTGGTTGGCATCATGGAAAGCAGTACAAGCAGAAGATGCTTATTGCCCAAATAGGAGGTGGTCTTTACTAAGAAGGTTGGGTGTTTTTATTTTTTAATTTCATATTCTCTTGAGTGTTCCTAAATGCAGAGTATAACAGTGCAACCACTGGTGAACTCTCTTCTCAGGAGGAAGCCTAGAATGCGATTCATTTGGCTTCTTCCATGATAAATTTCAGAAAGCCATTTTTCATTGCCCTTCTCAGCTTAATAACTTAGGCTAATAACCATAACAGCCTGTTATACTGTTCCTTGAACAGCTGGGACAGTCATTTCATATTATTTTCATGGCTTTGCTCCTGATTCAGCCAACATAGTAAGCATTTGCAATGGGAAAGAGGTCAGTTTTCAGAAAACAGGATTAAAAATTACCACAGTCTGTACATTGAAGAGGATGGCTCCTTCCTCTCAAAAAAGAGGTAATACCTATTTATTTGAAATCCTATGCTTGTGAGTCATTATAGTGAACTTCAGATTGTGTTGCAATTACCTTGATAGTCACAGTAGGTAATGGATATATTGCACTCTAGTTTTATGAAAATCTAGGACAACACCCATAACAAGATTTTTTTCAAAAAGATTTGGGCAATTTAAAAAGAAAGGTTTTAAAGATGTTATTTCTGATCCTAAACAAAGGAAGAGCCATACAGACAGACAGCCAACATCTTAGTATTAAACCTGGATTCAAGTCCTTGATTCACTCTAGCTCTGTCTGACCAACTAAATAGTTATCTTTACAAAGTGGAGCAGCTCCAGAAAAGCAAGAGTGAAAGATATCAACTCTCTGCAGCTTATCCCTCAGTCACTTCCTGAAGGAGGAAAATATCTGTTTCAAAAGCCTATTCTGTGATACCCATTCCCACACAGAATTCTTTTGTACATGAGTTCTGTGTTAATTCCTGATGGGAATTAAATTATATACTGCTTCCTTTTTTTTCTTTTTTTTTCTTTTCTTTTCTTTTCTTTTCTTTTCTTTTCTTTTCTTTTCTTTTCTTTTCTTTTCTTTTCTTTTCTTTTCTTTTCTTTTCTTTTCTTTTCTTTATTTATTTATTTTTGTTTTTGGAGGAACAGAAACACTGTCTTCTCACCAGCCTTGATAATTTTGCCCTGGTATTGTGAGTTAGTCATGTCACCTTTGAACTTTGTACCATGGCTTTTATAATGATGGTAGAACAAAAAGCGCTATACAGTATTGCAGGCGACAGTTTTCTGTAGCAGGCAGAAAGGCTTGTGGCAGAGTGTCAGGACAGGAACAAACGAGGAGAAAATAAGCAGACATGAGCTCTGGAAAAGAACACAAACACTGCTAAAGGAAAGAAATGCTGCCACTGGGAAGGAGAGAAGGAAGGCAGGAAGTCAGGAAGGAAGGAAAGTTTTAGCTTCCACAAAAGTATACAAAACAAAGAATAAATAAGGATTCCAGTCCGACTTAGGTCTATACCAAAGTTACGAACATTTTGTCTGGGTTTTTCATTCAAATTAGTGTAAAGCATAGATCCTTAACACAGTTTTGATTCTTACTTTATTATAATTTCAAAGCAGTCCAGAATTTTAAATGTTTGAATATAATATTTAAAGTCAGTCCTTTCTTTAATTTTTTAGTTATCTGACCAGAATTCATTCTAACCCAAAACTTATGAATATATTTAATTTAATTCCCCTTTAAAACAGACGAAAACACATGGTGGAAACTGCTTATGCAGTAAATCAGATGCAATACGTGATGCAAAGTATAGCACAATAAAATTTCAAATGTCTTTTACTGCACAGTTATGAGCTCATGGTTCAAAATGCAATTTATAGGTTATGTCTGTGTGGAAGAAAACAGATTGCTGTCTTCTTGCATTTCCAAAAAAGACTTATGTTTCTAAAACATTTCAGGAAACACCTACAGAAGACTGGCTCCACTTTGTTAATTCTCCTTCCTTTTAATTCTGGGAAGTTTTTCTTTTGCTGAGCTGGATCTGGCAGGGATTTCTTGGTGATAAAGTGACTCGTCTAATGAAAAAAAAGAAGTCTCCTCAAAGAAATGATGTGAGTAGAAGGTGTGAGCACACAATTGTCTTATGCAACATGCCTGGACATATTCCTTTTTTAAATGCATATGTTATAAATTAGAATCTTCTGTGAACAATATGTCAGCCATTCAGGAACCACCTTTATATTTGATTCATTTATTCAGTTTGGAGTAGTGTCACTTGGAAAATGAACTTGCAACTCACCTATTAAAAAAAATCAGGGCTGTTTGGAAAATGCTTTATTTTTAAACCACTGCTAGTCCAGCTTAATTACTCAACTCTTTTATTTACTATAAATCTCTACAAGAAATGAAGGCCTTTGAGAAATAACTGCTTTTGCTTGCATATCTGCCATGAGACAGATCCTCATGTCCCAGATCCTCATGACTTGGGAATTTCAGCATTGACTAGAATTAAACCAACAAACAAGCAAACAAAAAGCTTCTTTGCCTAAGCAAAGGAGAAGAAAAAACAAGCAAAGCATTCTTGAGCCTAATAAATGGAAACATCAGAAATGTCTGATGAAAATTATCTTTGATCTCTTCATAGAAGTAAAAATGTGGAGAACAGAAAGTAAGTGGTAGATAATAGAGAAGATGGAAGCCTCTTCTTGGATCACCCCATCTCAGGTCTGAATTTATAGCATGCATGTGAAGTTGAACATGTATTTTACTTCTCAAGATGCTGTATCTTTGCGTGTGTCTGTATATGTATGTATTGAGAGAGAGAGAAGAGAGAATTTCCACAAAGCAAACATTTCCTGGTCACTTCTAGTGCCACAAACTGTGTGCTTGCCATTTTGCAGCTTACTCTGGGATAAAGTGGTTTGTGTTTCCAGTGTCCGGTCCTGGAAGCAGTAGGCAGCACTGTGCAGTACAACCTTGTGGGTGATGCTGTGCAGAGCAGCCCTCTGTGAGCTAATTGGAGGAGGGTAAGGCCAGATTCTGCACAAGGAAGATGTGCAAGAGCTCTTCAGAATACGAACATGGGTCTGAAGGATTTAATTTACATGGCTCAGTCTAAAGAAATAAGCTTCTATCCTTGAGCTCAGCTATCATGCATTTTTAAGGATATCAGGCCATTATAATAAATAGCTTGATGACATTTGTTATATTAGTTGTAAGAATTGTTGGATGAAATTCAACATCCAGCTTAAGCTGTACATTTGTGGAAGTTGAATCTGTCTTGGGTCATATTGTGGATCGCCCACCACGGAATCCTGTGAGGATAGTTAATGGCACACCCACTGCATAATTTTCTGACTTTCCTGGCTGGGAACAGTGTAAAAGAAGCATTTCAGTGATACAGCACTGTGTATCCTGATTTCACTGCTAGGAAAACAGGTCCTATCTCTGATTCCTGGACCAGAATTCAAGCTAGAAAAGGGATGTGGCTACCCTACATGATCGGCTGGCAGATTATCAATAAGCAAATTACTCATCTCTATGAACACATCTGTAAAACCTCATCTGTTATAAGTTAATACTGTGCTGATGCTGATGGCATTGTGACCACTCACTTCAGCCTAGGATTTATCCTGTGTGGTTAATTCTATCACTTTTTATTTCTCTTCAGCTGGCTTCTTGGCTTGTTTTTTGTCCCAGTCTACCAGTTAGGACCCCTCTGCAGGGGTCACCATGTTGTCTGTGTTACACTGCTGACCAGAGGTTTCAGCAAGGCTCAATGGCAGAAGCCCAGTTAATAGAGAACGTGCAGAATACAGCCTGAGATAGGGAAAGACTACTTGAGGAGGAGACGAGAGGTGCTTATGGAGCTAATCGAAACCTGAGTGACATGCAGCAATACGTCTGTCTTCCCAATTCTTGTTTAAGGATCAGGTCCTAGTTTTGAATCGTGAAGACTTTACGGATGCTTTTACATAAAAATTCTCAGAAGATGAAACACTTTTGGTGTACTGATGAAACACTTATGAAACGATTTTGGTTTGCTTTATCTGTAGTAGTTTGTCAGGAAGTGATTGTGCTGTTGCTTTGCTGCATGTGTTGTGGGAAAAGAGATCAAATCACTCTTCCTGGAAGGTAACCTGCTGCCCCTGCTTTGTGCCCCATGGCCTTTCAGGGAATTAGTTAGCTGATAGGAAATTACACGGACACTGCAAAGAAAAGGAGCACCTGCAGAGACACAAGTCCCCATGCCCCCAATGTGCTCCATCTGCCAGGGCAGAAAAACTGCAGAAAGAAAAACACCTGCAGCTAGGTCTGCCTCTTCACACACAGGTACATTTGTGTTAGTATCAAAGAGACCTCCATGTCTATCCGTAGCTTGTTCCCTTTTTTGTAGAGTTTACCTGTACGCTCAGATAAAGTGATTGGGAGAAACTGTTTTCTGTGCTTTGGCAGCTCCATTCTCTAGAATTAATCGTAACCTGGAGCCTGCCTTTATTTGAATCATTATGAACATGTTCGTGTACTTAATGTGCAAAGCTCATTACGGGTGCATCTGCAAACCTCAATGATCAGATCTGTTTGGAGAGATCACAAAAACAAGTGCGACCCTGTAAAATCCAATTGAGTTAGCATATGGTGGGGTAAGAGAGTAAACAGCACAGCAGGGAAGTAAGAAAAATCTGTCACTCCGAGGGAATGCAGCACCTTTTAGGAAACACCTCTGCTGGGAGACCTGACCCATTTTAGCAACGTTTCTCATGTAGCAGCTCTGTCTCAGCCTCCACAGGCAGTGAGTGTTACTGCTGTGTTTGTTTGGTCTGTGTCCCACCAGCATCTGTTCTCCAGTATTTAACTCCTCAGCTCTTTGGGGTTTACAGTCGAGTTTTGGACCATGATCTGGACCTCTCAGTCCCAGGGTACTACTAGTACTGCCAAGCACTGCTCACAGTCACTGGTGGGTAAATTTCCTCTTCATCCATGCGAAGGCAGCAGCAGGCAGAGGCTGAGTTTACAGTACCCCTTCTAGGTTGCTGTCATTCTCCTTGTTTTCCCACTGCAGTTATCTGAGGGCTGTTGCAGTACAAGGTTGCTCTCCTTTCCTCCATTCCTGGCCATCAGTTCTTACGGATTTCTTTATATGGGTGTTTATCCAACCTCACAGGAGGCTGCATCAGGGAGCTTAGATGTCTGAACTGGATCTTGCACAAGTGTCCAAGTCAGTGAGGGAGAAGGAAAAATACAGTCAAGGATCAGTGAAGTGTGGGATGGTTCACTTGGGAAGCACTCAGACTGACCTCTACTCTTATGCTGCATGATATCTTTATTTTTTATTTTATTTTTAGACAGGTTAGTTGCTTGCTAGGTTGGTGTCATTTCAGGCTTAGACATGAAAAGCCCCAGAGCCACCAAACACCAGCGAGCAGCCAGTGCTGGTGTGTTTCCTCAACAGCCACAGCAGGCTGTCTCTCGCTGCCTTCTGATCCACCCGAAGGTGGGCAGTTGGTGGCGAGTTGCTTGCTCTGCACTCACCGAGTAAGTGCAGGCAGCCTGTGTGGCTGCGTTAACCAAGCAGCTACACACGTTCTTAACCTGCTTGCCCATTTGCTGCTTTGTGGTGTTACGTTATTAAAAGCTCCTCACCTAGGAAAGGGGAACAGTATATCTACATCTGCAGAGAGCAGCATGGCTGCTTGGAAGCTGAGTCCAACTGAGATCCTAAGCTGGTCTCCTGCTTTGCTCTACCTCCATGGACAAACTTCATCACTTCTCAGTGCAGGGTTCACTGTGGATATTCTTATAGCATTGCTGTGGGTCGTTTGGTCTAATAGGATGAAATCCTACGAGGGGACACCAGTTTAAATACTGCTCTGCTCCTCCCAGCCCGGCCCTGCCGTGTGTTACCATTTTTGTGTCATAGCAACATCTTTCCTGCTGCCATAGCAGCCATTTGTACGGCCACCCTGTTCATGAACTAAAGAAATAAGCAAAGTACTGGAAGGAAAGTTTCTTTCCAGGTTACATTTAACCTTTCCCTTATCTGCAACACAGTGCACAGGTGCACAAGTAATGTCAGCAGGAGAGTGAGGAGAGAAGGAGGAAGCAGAGAAAGAGCAACAATATTATAAACAGTTACCGTTGCCGAAGACTTTGCTAGAGGAAATCACAGCCTCATTAAGTGCGGAGTCTAACAGGGAATGGCTGAAGTGGTTGTGTCCCAGCAGTCGCCTTGACTCCTCTTGGGTGAATTTGGGCGTACTTTTGTTACTGACTTGGTTACTGAGAGGATTAAAATAAATAAATAAATAAAGTCTTTCTCATGTCTCTATGCTTTTGGAAGTTTTCCTTCATTTTCTAAAGACTAATCTTTCTTGCTGCTTGCATTTACCATACTTTTTACACCCATAAGAGATGAAAAGTTTTCTCCCAGCCTGGCTGGTACATAATTGTAAGCACTAAATCTTTTTCTTAGCCAAACTTTTATAGCCAGAGTAACTCTAGGTTAACAGGCTGTAACTAAAGAACCAAATCCTACAGTAGAGTCTTTGGGCACTGACTCAACCACAGCTATTTGCAGCTAGATTGCTGACTCGGCTTCGGCTGAGTATTCCTCTCGGAATTCCTCTTGGAATTTTCTGATCCCCTGTCTCGCTGGTAAACTCATTGGACTTTAATGTACCTTGGTACACCTTGACAGCGGTGGGATTGGGGTTCCTAAGTGCCTTCCAACCCTTTCCATTTAAAAGAGACCATTAGAAACTAACTATTCTTAAACAGTGAAATAAATTCTTAAACAGTCTCCACACTCAGTGTCCTAAAACTTTTCTTAAATTCCTTCTGTCTTCTGCCTGAAAAGGACTTAAAGTATTACACAGCTCTGAGATTTTTTAAAAGCTGTGTCCTAGTGGAATGATCAGATCCTTAATTCAGGAAACTCTAACTCATTAAGAAATACATTATTACTCTGACTAATTCCCTCAGTCCTGTTCTAGCATGTATGGGACTCAGTGGAAAATCTGACAAAGTTTTTCTGGAGGTGTCTCTGATTTTGATATTCCAAAGACATAGTTAGGTACAATCATCTCTTCTCTTTGTGTTTGTGCTATTCATTCCTAACAACTGTGAAGAAAAATACATTGAGAAGTCCTGAATGATTCACCTAAGAATGATTCTTAGGCAAAAAGATGATTTCCTTTCTCTCTATTCTTGCACATTTTCAGAGAGCAGCAGAGAAGATAGAAATCATGACTGATGTTACCCAATATCCTGATACTTTCATCTTAGAGATTCTACTCTAGAAACATATATCTTTCTAGCCATCTCTCCTCTGTCTTCTTTAAGATAAAATGTGCAGCTCTTCAAGATAAAAGTATCATCTTAGGAAATTGTGTAGGTAAGATTGCTTACAATTTATTAAAAACAAGGATTCTAATGATAAACTATTTGAACACTTTTTGTGTAGGCTGCTGTATAACTTTTTATTACTATAATGGTAAGACTGCTGCTTAGTATACTGAGTAATACAAAACGAGTAACTAGATTTGTACAGTGTATATTTCAGCCTTTTGTCTTTCAGTTATATCCTTCTAATTACAATTCTAGTTCTAAGCCCCTTATTTTTATCAGCATCTGATAAATGCAGTCATGTTGCTACTGTACTTTTTTATTTGCATACAGATGTTAGAAGGGAACTGATAATGATGTTTAAAGGTCACCCTAAACTTTTGTTAGACAAGACAAAACTTTAAAGGCTTCATCTTTGTCATTTAGTCAGTACAGACAAGACAGGTTAGCAGCATAAGGCACACATGTAAACATATAAACACACTTCCTGCGTCACAAGGTTTACAGTTGAAATAATAAACACAGAGAAAATGAGATATACTCCGACATAAAGGAAAGAATTCCTTCTGTTTTTTCTCTACTACTTGATAGGTAATTTCTGAACTGAAAACAAAGTTAACTGTTCACCCTTTCTAGTTATTTTGTGAAATAAAAGAAAGGACACCCAGGATGTGATGAAAGAGATTAAGAGATCCTGACAGATCAGATCATGCCCTCGATAGCCCTTACACTGAGGGGAAGTCATTGCAGCAGGGGAAAAGCCTTCCGTCTTTGGCATGTTGGATACCTTCAAATAAATTATGTTTCTGCTAATGCCACACCTCTTCAAAACCTGCCAAATTGCAAAACTACATTGGCAGCAATTATTCGATTAATTTTTATTCCTGAAACATTCCTGACATCGGCTCTTTTATAAGAGAATGAGGAACATTAAGAATTCAAGAAGTTTTTTTTCTAAAAAGCAGCAAGCTGTACTAAATATAAATAATGAGAACTTTTCATATTAAGCAGAGGCAGACACACGTACCTTGATTGCAAATGCACCGCAGAGCAGGTACAAATGAGTGAAACGCCGTGCTTGCTAGGGAGCAGCCAAGCCCTTTCTGTTGTGTGCATGAGCCCAACTTCTGCTTTTCTGCCCCTCCCTGAAGAGAACAGGCTCATCCCCCTTTTGATGACATCATATTCCTGGATTTCTCTCTTATGATACTTAACTTCAAAAGCAAAGTTTGTCCGCTGTATCCAGGAAAATCACTGCTGTTCGACTATGGGTGATAAACAATACAAATCAAGCTAAAATATTCATGTGCCACTGTGTGTATATAAACAATCATGTGTTTGCACATGAGTCTTCAGAAATGTATCCACGCACTCACACAGAACCTTGGTTTGTATTTCCTTGATGGTGATTTTTTTACAGCTGTTAGACACTATCAAAAGTTAGTTGGGTCAGCCTCTCGTGGTACTTGGATCTGTAAAACAGAGCGGATCAAATACCTCATTTGCCATCTTAAATATTTTCTTCAATGTGAGAAATCTGCTGCTTATATTTCTGCAAGGCAGACAGTGTTACTGTTCCTTGGCAGGAGTCTCTGTCCACTCAACCTCCTCAGAACTGACACAAGTTTCAGGTAAAGCTTAAATAAGTCCACACTTTCCCTGAGGTCTTGAACTGGATACCTGTACAAAACAGAATTATACACAAGGAACAGAGCCATTTTTTTATAACACAATAACTTTTTTTTTCTGGATTTGAGAAAATGAAAAACAGAACTCATTTTATACTGTTTTCTCTCTAATATTTATGCAATTAAATCTGAAATGGCAGACCTGGTTGCAGAATCCCATACAATAGATACATTCAAATGGGAGACAGAGAACAGACTTTCCTCTCTGATACACTCTCAAAATACTAATTCTGAAAATAGAAAATGCAAGAAAACATTTGAAGAGATTTGTGATATGTACGGAAATTATATTTGTGTTATATTTGTCTGTACTGTGATCAGTCATGTCTACCAGAAAAAAATATTTGGCCTCTGATTTCTGTTGTTTCTTCAACTGCAGTTCTAGAGCAATGTTTTCACTTTCAGCTTTTCCAATAAGCATAACTAATTTGCTTTCTGGTCATTCCCTTCCCCTTCCCCTTCCCCCCCCACTTTTTTTTCTGAAGTTCTTGTAATATCTGTTCAATGTATTGTCTTTCCTTATTGTTCTAGTTCTACTAGTTAAATCATTGCTATTATTGCCTTTTTTTTTTACCTGAGAGAAACCCCTCTTTACCGGAATGAAAACCATTATGTTGAAAACATTTCAGAATTCTTTCTGGGATTTCTTTTGTGTTTCAACATGAATCTAGTCAAAGTATTAACACAATTTTGCAAATACCTTACAGCAAAATTCTGCTTTAATTTTTAAATATCTTTTACTTATTTGTAGTATGGTGATAAGATCCAGCTCTAGTGTGATCTACTCAGTTAACCCTGAGGAGTGTGAATGACTTCTCACAGAGCAGTTGAGGAATGTTCTGCAGTCTTTTGAGGGTGCTGAAGCAAGTGTTGCAAGCAGGTAACCTGATACGGACACTTCTTGTTGAACTGGGTCACAATCACATGAACTCATGTGATAGTCTTCAGAGTTTTAGAGAGGTTCCTCACCCTGCCAAGAAGGAACCATTACTGGTTCAGCTATCTGAGGCAAGTAATAAATGCAAAAGTCAGGCTTCATTTGCAGTTCAGTTACTCAGGTGTTTGCCATACTTCCATCAATAGTCTCTTCAAATTTAGGTATCATGGTGATAAGACATAGAATATTCACTGTTTTAACATAAAATTGAAATAGCTTACTCTCAAATAGATGAACAATATTTCCCATTTTCTCCCCTACCACATTCTAGTTTTGGGGAATACTCTTGTCCTGTCTTTGCAGGAGGTCACAGCTGAGAGCCATAATACCCAATCCTGAAAGCTTTAATCACTCTCAGCTGGGCTACAGGGGGAAGTTCATGCTCAGTTACCATTTTCCAGGAGGCTGGCAGAGGATATATCTGAATACTGGACTCTGTTAATTCAGCATGACAAAGGGTGAGTAAAAAGTAAATGGGGAAGTAGGTTGCTGTGGTAATTTTTCAGAACTCTTCTTCTTCCATTACTTTTTGAGGGAGAAAAATCTTGCCTAGCAATATTGCCAAGTAATTGCTGACCTTTTGCATGGGCATTTCCACCCCCCCCCACCCCTGCCCCCCACCTTACTCATAGAGCTTTGCCCAATTTTGCATCCCTGGCCTAAGAAAATGGTGGAGATTGGTAGTCCTGTGAAGGATTTTGAGGAAGAATCTGCAAGTCTGAGTGATCATGTGTGAGTAGGAATGTTCCTCTGAAGGGAGCTGGGCTGTGCTCCTGAATGTGTAAGAGAAGCTGTGTTCAGATGCAGAGCATCTGCTCCTGCAGGTCTTGAAGTATCAGTGTACTTGTGTGTGTGTGTTCAGTCTGCTGACTCCTTGCAAAAGCTTTACTTGGAGCCAAGACTGTGCATGTGATTTCCTTTCTACACTTAGTGTTTTGCCCAAGATTTAATGATTAAAATCAGACCCTGAAATGATAGGGCTATCTCGTGTATATGGGACACAGATTAAATTTCTGGACTGAGTCTGAAATTGTTAAATAAACTGTATTCAGCCAGCTTTTTGCCCCCAGTGAGGTCTGATGCATCATCTCTGTGTATAGGCTGCTTGGCATGCCTTCTAGTGTAAGCAAGCCTCCCTTTTGGTCAAGTACATTTTTCTGGAATGGTGAGAATAGGTTTTTATCTTGTAAGTGTTTCTGGTCATTGGGGAGGGAAAAATAAGAAAAAAAAGAGACTGTTTATTTTAAAACTTTTTTTTTTAATCCATACAGACATACTCTTTCCCTCCTAAAATTAAACAGTTTATTTTTTTTGGGGGGGGGAAGGGGTGTATCTAAGCAAGGTTGAATTAATCTGCATTGAGAGGCAGGTGTATAAGACCATGTGCACAGGCTTTCAGAAACATACTGTAAAAACCTTCTCATGAGATGAAAGGCAGATGCAGGAGCACAGAACTTCAGCATAGAAGCAAAGCGAGTGCTGCTGGAAGTGTGTGCAGCTTAATGACCAGGGAAACACCCTTTTATTTTAATATCTCATCCTCTACTACATGATGCATATGGGTAAACAGAATTAGACCCTCTCTGTGCTATGACACAGCAACATTCATCTTGGCCGTAGTGAAGTGGCAAGCTGCTACTTTGAGTATATACAGAGAAAACTTTAATTCCATAAAGACCATTCCATGCTGTGGTTCTCTCTTAGCAGAAGAACTCTTTTTAATTGGATAGATGGAGACTGAACATGCAGTGGTTGAGCCCAAGCAAATACAACTGGATTGAACCAAGGAGGTGAGGGATCCTGCTTTTCCAAAACTCTCGTAAGTCAGTGCAGGCTCTAATAGTCCATGCTGATGGAATGAGAATGTCCCTCTAAGATGCAGAAGTTCTATGCTTTGTCTACTTGCCCAGAAGCATTGGGGGGAATATAGTTGTGACTGTAACTCTTGGCTCTGCTTCTTCCCTGGCATTCCTTGCAATTTAGCAACGTGCACAGGGAATAGCTGCTTGTCTTCCCAAGGAGCTGGTGGTCTGATGCTTTCCCCTGTGGCTCCCCAAGCAAGTACCTGTTATTGTAGGGGTGGTTTTATCCCCACAGTAATGCCTGACATATGCACTTATTGAATTGAGGCTTTATAGCTTTTCATGGTGTTCAGAAAGAAACAGTTCTAGCCCTGCTTGCCTTTTTCCCCTTACTAAACAGCTTTATCTGACTAAAAGTTGTGCTTCTCAAGAGAGTGGCCTTGCTAGTGCAAAGGATTAGCTCTGGCAGACATCGCAGCAGGATGTTACAGCTTAGGTTGTGCTTTTCTGCTGTTTTCAGTCAAATGTTTCCTTCCCCTTTCCTTCCCCCCACCTACTTCCTTTGTGGAGAGTAGGTGCAATAGGTCGTTATCACTTAGCACCAGGAAAAAGATTACTGTTTCTTTTATTTTATTTTTTTTTTCTTTTAGTACTACTATTCTCACAATTACTGAAACTTTCCTGTAAGCAGTGTTTCAAGTATGCCTCAGATTAACTTCCTCTACTATTCAGGAAGGAACTTTTTTTTTTTTCTCCTCACTAAGATCAGATTTCTTTTTTTCCTTCAGTCTTAACAGAAGCTCTGGCTTGTGAGTTCCTCTATAAACTATACAGTACTTCTTACAAAGAAGCACTGTCAGAACTTAAAGTACAGAGATGCGTCACAATCTGTATCCAACTTTGCAAGTGTATAAACTATGCTGTCTGTTGAGGAAATGTCCTTTTTCTAATGTAATTTATTTTGGATTGAACATTCCCCAAGTTAACCACAGGAGTTCAACACCACTTTCAAGTGTAGAGTAAGGAGACATATCTGCAGTCACACTGGCATTTGTTGAAAGTGGCCAATGTGTGCTGTGCTTTCTCTGAACTCTTCAGAGATTTTTTTTTAAGCTAGTCGGTTGATTTTTAGCTGCTTTGTACTGTTCCATTAAATGTAATTAATAGAGGCATAATGCAAACACAGGCATCATGGTCACTTTGGTGTATGTAGTGCAACTGTACAATAGCTGTTTAAGATACTCCACAGCAGTTATCTGTAAGAATTGTTACAATATGTCAGTAGTACGGGTAACTAATGCCCCAAATGTGAGCAGAGGGAGAGTAGCTGTGTAATCTGCTTCTTTTTTTCTTTTCTTTTCTTTTTTTTTTCCAAAGATAAGGGATAAGAAGCAATATGGTACAGGAGTGAGGATGATAGGGGCAGAGGGTGGATGAGGAGACACTCATGCTCTGTGACTCCTTTCAGTCTCTGGTCCCTGCGGGTCTTGGTGTGAGAAAGTCTATTCCTCACATACTTAAGAAATGAAGGAAGTCCTGCACAAACTCAATGTTTCTACGGAAACCTACCAAAAGAGACTGTTGAGATTCCACTTGAGATCCCGCGGTGATGGGACTGTTCATATTTTAAAAGCTAATGACTGTTTGTATTTTAAAAGCTAATGGGCTTTCAGTCAAAAGCAGCCATAGACGTCAGGGGGCAATATATTCTGCTTATGTCTTGAATCTTTTATGGGAAAGCTCTACTGATTTTTCACAGATCTGATGAGGCACAGATGTGGTAAGATAACAGAGATTCTCCAAGGCAGTCCTTATATACATTCATTGCACACATCTCTACATGATCAACTTGAAGGAATTTCATATTTAGGTGCAATATTATTACCACAAACTTACCTGCACTTTCAGTTATGTTGATATTCTTGTAGTATGCACTGTAAATTAGCTAGCAAACTGTCTCTGTAAAGTTTTTCACATGTGCCTTGCCCTGATATATTTATTTATTTTCTTAGCAGTATGTATGTACTGTTCTGAACTTCCCTACAGTGCCATGCACTGATCCGTCAGGTGATGAAAGGATCCACATCCTCTTACTACCTCTTTCTTAAGAGATGCATCTGACAGGCCGAGTCAAAAGCTCGGAGTATGAAATATATTCCAATCAGGGACAGTTGCTGCTGAGGCCAGCCCCTGAATGTATTGCTCTGTGCTTTTACATGTGAAAAAACATGGACATTTTAATTCTAGTTTTTCTTAAAATATATTATACCTTGTGGTAAAAAGGTAATTCATGACCTTATGAGCTTCCTATGTAAGAGGAGAAACTTCTTGTTCTTTTAAGTATGGAATGAAATTACCATGCAAAATGTAGCATTGGGATTATCCTCCAGGCTTATGCTGCACTTCCACGATTCATGTTGTTGAGCGTGTGGTGATTTTTTTTTTTTTTTCTCCACACCTACCAAGCATTAGTAAAAACCATGAATTGTAGGGGATTCTAATAGCATTTTCAATATTGTTTGCTTAGAGCAGGAGTGGAAATTGGATTAAAAAAAACTTTCCTGGAAGTATTTGACTGATATCTGCTAAAATCAAGCGTGGAGGATGGGAAAACTGGGCACTTCCTTGAGTGAGAAAAGTGAAGGAGAAGATGGTTTATGGCAGCAGAGTAGTGACAAGGGGCTTGAGGACAGTAACTGTTCATGTCCATAGGTGGACATGGGTGCTGTATATGAGGAACTTGAGAACAGCTTGGACTCTTCCTGGGGCAATGCGCTAGTGATACAAAATGGGTTAAAAAGCTGCGTTCACCATTATACAGTCATTCTCACTCTGAAGTCATGAAATACTATAGACATCAAATCTTTGCAACTAAATTCAAGAATAATAGTTCCAAGTAGTTACATGAAAATTCTCGCTTTTTGGGAGCAAGTTCTTGTTGTTGCTGTTGGCAGTGGCCTTGGTGATGTTTTGTTTTGAATTCTCTTATAGTGCTAAGTGGCTGGCAGTGAATAATTCCTAGCCCAGCTGGCAATATTTCTGACTGCTCTTCTTGGAAACCAGCAGTATTCTCAATGCTAGGTAATCCCTGCAATAAGATGCTTGACTTCCTTCCGCTTGTTTATTGCCCCTGGATGATGGTAGGGAAAAGGACAAGAGTCCATTGGGTTGTATGAATCAGTGTAACAAAACTCTGGGAGATTGTAGAGAAGGGGGAAGTTATTTTTATTTGTAGTTAAGTTTGCTCTCTCCTCTCATGCTCACATAGCTACATATGCATGTCAGAGTAGTTGGAATGGGATTACATGTGCGATGGGGCCGGCCTCTGAAGCACCAGAAGTTCCACAGGATATTAAGGAAAAATTTCTTAACAGTGAGGGTGACAGAGCACTGGAACAGGCTGCCCAGAGAGGTTGTGGAGTCTCCTTCTCTGGAGATCTTCAAAACCCGCTTGGACGCAGTCCTGTGCCACGTGCTCTAGGTGACCCTGCATGTGCAGGGGGGTTGGACTGGATGATCTCTAGAGGTCCCTTCCAACCTTAAGCATTCTATGTGGTGGATGAGGAGAGGCATGGTGGCTACTCGGCCTCTGCTGCTGCTTCTAGGTTTCTCCTGATGACAATGATGATCTAGGTTTGTACATACCATTTATACCTGCAAGAGTCAGCAGTTATGTCATGATCTTTCATTTCAAGTTTTTTTTCTCTGCTTCACCTGTGAGAAGGCAAAGTTGCTGCATGTTTTGCTTTCTCTTTTTGGGTATCTTCTGTCTACAGTCTGTCTTGATGTTGGAATAGCAGAAAAATAAATAGCACCAACATAGGGCCATAACTTTGTTGCCATCCCTCTGGTATCGAAGCACAGGCCTTCAGCTGATGAGTCATCTCTGCCATGGTTTGGTACAAGCCGCACATTCAGTCAGTGTTTACCAGCTCTGTGGCAGTTAACTGTGCCCTGTCTATTAACTTTTGAGCAAATTTCACAAACATTTATAGTCTTTCCATTTATACTACATTCATGCCAACCTTAATGTTTCTGTTACAAATATCTCCACATCTAGGCTGACTTAAGGGTGGGACTGAGTCAGTGGAGTTGGAATTTTAAGCCACATCCTTCACATGTGATAAAACAAAATACTGTTGTCCTTTGTCTTGAAGGTCTGTACTCTGACTAGCCACAGAAAAGTAGTTTGTCCAATATTCTTTGTAAACAGTTAGAAACAAAATGTGCCTCCATCTGTTACTTAAAATAGTGTGTGGGGAGTTTTTTTTTGCTATTTATTTTTGAGAATGAACTAGACATGTAAATCAAATAGTTGCTTTCATGCCTTTCTGTTACCAACTGTTAGGGATTAAGAGGAGAAGGCTGGAAGAAACAATGGAACAGTAGCATTACAGGGAGTGTAGAGGAAAAGTACCAGAAAAAAACATTTTCCTACAGTCTTGCTACTATTGCCAGGTTCTGATTTTTGCACAGACTGAATTTCATAGCAGACAAGGTCAAACTTGCTGAAAATGAAACAATTCTTTGTGTATGTTTAGATAACTCTCTCAATGCCTTTTCACAAATTTATCGGCAATCTCTTTTGAGTGATCTGAAAGCATGCAAGAAACTTGACTACAAATGTAACTCCTCAACTGAGATATCAGCTACTTTTTAAGCAACTTTAGATATGTAGCGTTGGTTATTGTTTTTTGGTATTAAGCCAGTTAATAAAGGTCTTGTGCAAGGTGAGGTTAAGTAGCTTCCAAAAATTAAGATATTTCCACCCAATTTCTTAATGTAGAAACATTTTTTTTATAAAAAAATGTTAATTACCATAGTAAAAATGAGTTATTCTTTTTACCCAGGCTCTGTTGTGCAATGAGTCAACAATCTAGTTTGGAGTAGAAGCTGTTGCTTGTCTTTAGAGGCAAATTTATGAGGAATGGGGCAGCTTTTGCTCCTCTGAGGATGCTGGCACCAGTCAGAACAGGCAGAGGTACATGAGATTCAGTGAAAAAAGTAGCCACAGCCTCTTCATTCCTGCTATAAAATTTCGTTCCTGCTATAAAATTTCTCTCCCAGCTTAGACCTGAAGCATCCTTTAGAGAACCTGATTCTTAGCTGGAAATGTTGTAGTCTCTTACTGTGTTAACATTTGTGTGTGTGTTTGCTCTTAAAAATCAGTTCAGCCATGAAATGTTCCTATGGCATTCTTTATTTTTGTTTGCTTTTCCTATCTTTGCTTTTCATTACCTTTTTGTAAGTGACTTGAGTACGTCATGCAGAATCCTGGGTTGTGGATTGCATGTGCAGGATTTTTTTGCCTGTGCATGTTTAAAGAAACTTTAGCTGATTATTGATGCTCGTAAAGATGTTATGGAACGCTAGCATACAATATCTGCCCCCAATTTTCAGACTTTAAATACTGTTTCTCTTGCTCCTCTGGTATTACCTCTGGTTTTATCAGAGCTGTAGTTCTTGGAGTTCCTTTCTAAAGGCTGATTCTCTTCAGCTCTTCATGATGGCATCTCTGGCCTAGTCTTCGAGTGCTTAGTTTTTATCCTGTCGCTAGTAACTTCCATGATCTTGCCATCATTTCTCAACTTTATCCTCTTTCCAGTTTCTTCTGTATCTCTGTTTTAGCTTTCTCATGATTCTCTCAAACATAAATAGATGCCGAATGGTTCTTAAGGAGTGTAGTAGTGTTTTCTAAGCTAACACAACAGCTTTTTCTGAAATTGATGGGAATGCCCTTAGCACTTATAGCTACCTATAACTGTGGGATATTAAGTTAGCAGTGTTTTTCTTGTGTGTGAAATGAGTGTTGGTATCCCATTTAATTAGGAAAAAACGCAAATATTTATACCAGGGCTGGAAAGTATTATCTGCTTTATATCTTTGTCATGAGTCTAATTCAGGATAATTCCACTCCCATCCATTTCTGCTCAATTCTGTAAGAGCAAGGTCAGCAAATTCAATCTAAACTGAAATATCACCCTCAGACTTCTCTGGTAGGCAGTGTTTCTCAGTCTGTGTATTCCCTTTGAAGTCTTGGATTAGATTTATTCCTGATTGAGAGGTGACAAGCTTGAGAGCAAGGAAGAAATAAAGATCTTCTGGAAGAGTTCCCTCTGCCCTCCCTCTGCCCTGTGAATTTGAGTGTGGTTTGCTCACTAAGACTATATCCTTAGTAAATTATGGAAGAAGAATAGCCTGTGTGGATTGATAAAGAGCCTAGATAAGTCCTGGCTTGAAACAACCTTACTTCTTTCTGTGGTATGTGCTGCTTTGCAGTAGAAGAAACTATTTATGTAGTCCTTGACTATAAGGCCTCTGACAATGTTTCATATGATGTTCTCATAAGCAAGCTAGTGAAATCTAGCTGAATGAAAATCCTATAATGTACTCTGCAGAGTTAGTAATAAGTCACCCTCAAAATGGCAGGAGGAGCTGAGCAGATTCTCCAGGGCTTTGTTCTGTACTCTTTTCTAATCAGTGCTTTGTAATATCTTTGATGAAAGAGACCATATATACACAGGAAAAAAAAAAAAAGGTAGAACAAGGAGATACCACTCAGTGTGTTGGAAGAGAAGCACAAAATTCAGTCCGTGAATATCAATTTGAATAAAAGCCTATATTTTCCCTCCAGGAGAGGCAAGGGTAGGGAGCTATGGCTTTGTGTGGGGGAGTTGTTTGCTTGTTTTCTCTTTGTTTTGTTTAGTAAGCCACTTCTTAATACAAAGAGAGTATAGTAGTTGCAAGGGAAACGTGATACAACCACATGCCAATGTGAATATCGGGAGGTATAATAAGAAAAATATACCTTGGAAGATATGTACAGGGTTGTTCAATCGTTTGGGAAGTGCTAAAGCTTGACGCAAAGTAGTGTCCAGTTCTGTGTGCTGCATTTCAAGACAAGTGTGGATCAGCTGAACAACCAGCAGGAAAGAAGCAATGGTACTGGCCATGATCTGGAAAAAAATGGCTACTCAGCAAGACTGAAGGAAGAAGAGCTCTTCAATCTTAAGAGGAGAAGCCTGGGGGAGAGCCTCACAAATAAGGCTTTGTCTTTCATGTAAGTGAGAAGATGCTGCAAAAGGCACAGTAAGCTCTCCCTACTGTAGTCTATCAATAAGTAATAGATATGAATTGCAGCAAGGGTGATCTAGGTTGGACACCAGTATTATGGAGAGTGAAGCAATGTAATTGTTGTATCTGCTTCTAGATGATGAAGGCTAGATGATCTAGATGATGAAGGCTACCTGGAAAAAATGCGCAATATATTGTCCTGAGGAAGGAAGATTGTCCAGATGATCTTTGGAGGGGACATGATTTTTCAAAGATGGTTAGCTGATTTTGAGGTTTTTAAGACTGAATAGAACTAAGGCTTCTTGACCTAAAATCAGAACCAGTGTCTAAGCACTTTGGGTTGATCCCGGAGTGTGTTTCCATTAGTTGATGATGCTGGAATTTAGAATAATGATATTAAAGAATGTGCTCTGTTCCTTTAGACACCAGGAGAAACAGTTGGAGAACTCATTAGTTGAATTTCAACTTTGCTTGGAGCAAAAAAATCAGTACTTCTGTTCTAGCATACAGACTAAAAGGCACTGTAAGTGAATTCTTCAGCGTTCCCTTTCAAGTAGAAAATAAGTTCATTCTGAGATATTACATTTGCCACTTTAGCTGCTGTCTGCTCTAGGAGAGTTGGAACTATGACTGAAGAATGTGGTCTGACATTAGCTGAGGCTACAATACACTCTCTTTCAAGCATCTTTCAGTATCGTTAAAATAAGAGCACTTTAACTATAAAAATGCTGTCATCTTGCACAATGACTTCTCTGTAAGGCAAAGATTAAAATATAACCTGTAGTACCAGCTGTCAAGGGGACATACAAGCATTTAGATACAAATGCCCCCATATATATTTTGTAAGTGGGTGTTTTTTTTTTTCTTTTTTCTTTTTTTTTTTAAGCTATTAAAAGGACATGAGTATGAGTGGTAGATGCTAACCAGATTGTCAGAATTTTTATTGGGCTTAAGGGATGCTTTGAGAAGCAATAGTGCCTTAATTATTGCCACTGTTTTCCGGAATGCTGATATATCATTTGTCCAGTTTTTCTTCCATTATTTAAGGCATGAGGAATCTTTTTTACTGAAATTGGAGATCAAACTTCTTTTTCCAGCAAACATCCATATTCCCTGAGGAGAAATAAACTGCCAATAGAGTAAAAGCCAGCTTGGAGAGGTGGATTTTTCTGATAGAACAGTAGTGCTGCAGTCCTGATCTTGCACTGAGAGATTTGGTTTTTTTTATTATTATTATTATTATTTTATCATTACAGACACTGGGATTCTCTTAGGCTACACCTGCCTGCCACTGTGGTATCTGTTATTTTAAGCTTTCCCAAAGTATGGTTATTGTCAGGCTGCTGTCATTTAATGTAGGATTTCATGGTATCCCACATAAAACCTTAGTAGAACAGTTGTTCCCAAACTAGCTGTAGGTTTTGCCATGCAAGACAGAAGTGAGGCTGAACAGCCTGGAAGATTGTTGTTGGTTTTTTTGTGCGTGTGTGTGTGTGTTTGTTTTGTACTGCCTGAATCCTGGCCATACAAACACAAAATCTTATAAAATCGCAAAGTACTCTTGCAGTATCTGGAATCTAGGAAGTGGTTCCAAGGTGGGAGGGGGAAAGAATTTTCCTGGAATCTGAAGGTCTCAGTTCATTAAACTGGTTCACCCTTCTAAGAAGACATTTTTAACAATATAACAATCCCAGGCCAATGCTTAGCTGAAGGCAGAAAGAAGCATAGAATAAATAATTCAAGAGGATTTTCAAAATTGGCAAGTGACCTGCATTTACCCCTATCTTCAACTGTCAGAAGAGTGCTTAGGAAGCAACACCTTTGTGAGCCTGCAAAGTTTTAGCTTGAGAGCCTGCAGTTTTATCCACGGTTGCAACGTCATTCTACAACAATGAACAGTCAAACTTTCTCAGTGGAGACTTTTTGAGGATCAACTTCTCTCAAACATGTGAAGTGCCCTCCCTATTCTCTGGTTTGAACATATTCTACTTGAAGCCAGATAGTTTTGCTGATTTATTTATTTATTTATTTTCCACAAACATCTGCTACTAAAATTTGCCATATCGCACAGCAAATGGAAGACAAAAATAATGTGTGAATGCAAATTGTTGCTTGTGTTCCAGTGCACTTTTTTTTTCAAGTCTGATACAGCCATGGAGAATGAATAATAGCTAATAATATCACGTGGAACTCAAGTTTATTTTAGATTCTATAAACAAGCCTTATAAAGAACAATTTGAGGAAAGAGGCTGGCGTGTATCAGCTTTGTACAAATCTGATTGTGCAAACTTCTTGCATGTGCTGATGCAATGTTCATTGTCCATTTAACTTGTTGGCTGTGGTAGAGATCATGATGTACCTGTTGAATGGCCTCTGCTGCAGGCTGAATGTAAAACAGATTAAATTTTCTTCTAGTCTTTCCTTCCGCTGATCATTGATTAGATGTCTTTCCTCTGGATGTCTGGTTTGTGTTCTCTGCTTTGCATTTGGTGGAAGGGGTGAAGAATCTTCCTTCTCATTCCCTTCCATTCCTCTTACAACACCATCCTCTTTTGGGGTGACCTCATCTAATAAAACAAGGGTTAAAAAAAAAAAGTACAGAATAAGAAAGTGGAACAACATCAGTTTTATTTCCTGATAGCTGAGTGTGCAAATCTTTCTTCATTCTCTGGCAAGCACTCAGGTAGAGAGCATCAAGTCAAATCAGGGCAGAGAAGTAACGGATTGAGTGAGTGATATTTGGAGATGGAATTAATTGTCCTGTGTCTAAGAACTTCCTTTAACTGCTATTCTTTTGGGGATTTATTAAGAAATATGAAAAACATTAAGTGCTTTGCTCTTTATTGTGAGAATTTTAGCTATGTGCTAATAGTACTATTGAAAGCATTAGAGCAGCTTGTGTATATGTATAAAGATATTCAGTCCTCTTCAGGCTTCAATCTATCATTGAAATTCTAGTGTCATGGGATTATGTTGCTGGTAAGTAATAGATGTTGCTATCCTGGTTCTGTAGCTTGCCAGGTGATTACAAAAACTTTGAGTTCAAGTCCCGCATGTTTGTGAGAGACTTTGTCTAGGCTTTGCATGACTTGTTTTGGTCTCTTGCAGACAGTTATTTACAATTGAAACCTCCTCTTGTCCCTTGACAGAGGCAGAGTCTCAAACTTTCCTCAGAGGGAGTCTGCAAATCTAGGGTGAAAGCAAGTGTTAATTAGAATGTTAATGCTATGGGAAAAAAAAATCATGAGGTCTGCTCTTTTGAGAAATACACTCTTTCTATATAGAGAGAAAGCTAGGTATTTCTTTGGACTTTTATATCAAAACTATATAATAGGTAAATCAACAATGGAACCAAAGCAGAATTATGGAATATATGGAAAAAATAGAATGCAACAAAAGCATCAATGAATCTGAAATACCCCTTCTCTATTAACAGGTGAGATTAAAGAAAAGAAGAATGTAGTTTTTCATATGCTATGGTTCTGTCTGAAAAGAGATGGATTAGTTTGAGTTTGGAAAGATGGTCTTTTCCCATCAGTTCTCCGTACTTCCTACCGTGTAGGTACATCTGTGCTACTTGTTGGTCAGAACCTGAATTACTGCAGCTCAAAAAAAAAAAAAAAAAAAAAAAAAAATTCTTCTGCCAAGAACCGTGGAGCAGTAGAGGCTCAGTGGCTCATGAGTTGACTGAGCAGCTCATATGCCAGTGCATTAGGGGCAGGGAGCTGACGTGGTAACAACATTAGCTTTCTCAGATTGGTATCCCCTCTGTTGGTTATAGCCCTAAGCATACAAAGAGCTGTGCACATATTCTACAAAAACAAAGTTCAGTGGTATCAATTGCTATTATAAAACACTTTTTGGGAAAAAAATGACTTGAGTCTGAACCCACAAAGCACTAATTTTGGAAAAGCTTTCAGAATCAGTAATTTCAGTTTCCACTTTTTTTCTGACAAAATTGAAATTACTGTGGAAAAAGCTGAGTATGCTATTTCATCTTGATTCTTAATACATTAATGATTTAGTATTTTGAATGTATTTCTGACAAAACAGATTGTTCTGCTTTGGAATGTGTGATTATGGATTCTTTTTATTTTAGGGTAGCAAATAAGATGTTATTAAGGTGGTAATCTTTTGATATTCTGGTCATTTGAATATTAGGTAAATTCAATATTTCAGAAACTCTTTTCATCCTTTATCTGCAGTAATATGCAGAACTAGGGTGGTGTGGAGATGTTGCACTGAAGGCTAAATAAAGGATTAAGAGAACTCCAATTGTGTGTTAGCTGTCTCTGGAATGAACATGTCCTACACAAACGGGACTGGACAAACTGGAATTCAGTGAAGTCTAATACCGAATAAAATCTACCATAGTGCCAATACTAGTTGCTATCCACAAGTGTGAAAGCAGTGAGACTCATTCTGTTCTGCCTAGACAGCTCTCTTCAAAAACACTAGGGAGTTGGTTTTCATCATTTGCGCTTTTCTATCGGGACCTCCCTAGGAGTAGTTACAGATTGTAACAAGGCAAAGCATTAAAGTCTGCCCTGCAGCTGCTGTTTCTTTGGCTAAAACTTTGAAGCACTCAGCTGTGACAAAACATTTATCTTAGAAATTATTACTTGTGTATTACAGGATAAACATAGGGCAAGTTTTATAAAGAAATGCAGTTAGCTACTTCGTGACTAAAAGTGTTTGCATGAGAAATGCTAAGGCACAGACAGAAGGACATATTTGGTCATGCACCTGGATATTAATTTATTAATATTTGAAATATTAATATATTAAATTAGTATTAAAACATTAATATTAAAATATTAACACATTTCTGTTTCCAGAGACACATGATCAAGATATATTAATGATATGTGTGCTAGCCCACAGATAGACAGTAAATTTTGCCTTGGATATGTAATGAACAGAATCATGGTGGCTATAGAAAAAGCTTGAGTTTGACACTATTTCTCTTACACTAATGTTCATTTATCAAATATGAGTTCAGTGGTAATATTCCTATTTCCCCTGGTAGCATTTAGAGGCACTATACTTCAAGATACTTCATAAAAATGTGTGTACTTTAATTTCTACTCAGAATGATTTTATAATCCACATAACCAATATAGGCAAAAGTTGGTTTTAAAAATTATTTTTCTTGTTTTATAGCTAAGGAAAACAAGACTCCAATTAGGAAATTTGTCCAAGTCTATAAAAGTCATCTGTACATGATTTAGAGCTGGATGTGGATACCTGACATGTCAGTTTAACTGACATAGACAATTTCACATCCTTTCTATTCAAATCAGGTAATAGTAGAAGATTTAAAACTGAATTTGATGCAACAGTAGCTACCCATAACTCATTAAATCAAAATAGCAGCAGTTAGATGTTATAGTTTTCCTGGAGAGTTGTGAGTGCTCTGGCATTGTGCGTATGAACAATGACAAATCCAGGTGTTGTGGTTTGATGGGATGGGAGGAAGGGGCAAGAGATGAATCCCTTTGCATTCCAGCTGATCCTCAAAGGTTAGAGGGGCTGGGGGTGGATGGACTCTCTCTTTATAGGGATACCAAATACTGTGGTAACTATAGGCCTGACTCTTCTAGTGCCGGATTCACAACCTGTCAACCGTAGGTCCGATTGCCTTCCAGACCGCGAATCAGGGTCACAGGTAGTATGATCAGCCATGGGCCCCACTCTGGCAGTATCGGGTTCACAAACAGCCTGTTGACTGTAGGTCCAATCGCCTTCAAAACAAGTAGTCAAGTTCACAAATAGCACAATTTATTCAAATGCAACATTTAGAGAACAGGGTTTGGATGTCAGTACGGGAAATCTCTTTCTGCATAGCACTTTTTTTCCTAATAACTAACCTGAGCCTCCCCTGGCTCAACTTGAGGCCATTTCCTCTTGCCCTATCAGTAATTCTTCTGGAGAAGACACCAACCCCCTCCTCACTAAAATCTCCTTTCAAGTAGAATATATATATATATATATATATATATAGTAGAAGACGAGCAGTATTTGAGGGGAAAAAAATGTGGCTAGGAAAGCCCTACAGGAAATGAAAAAGCAAGCAACCAACCAAACAAAACGTTGATTGAAAGGAAGCGTGGGGAAAGGACTCATGGTCTTTCTACAAAGGACAAGAATGCGTAGAGGCGCTTAGGGATGTTGTTTAACAGGTATGGTGATGAGGGGCTTATGGGCGGACTTCGATGACCTCGAATGTCTTTTCCAACCATAATGATTCTATGATTTTTACTGTAGATTCTGTCACTAAGAGAAGTAGAATTAGGTGGCTGACAGATACGTGCTGAGGGTTATGCTTTTAGTTGGGTTTAGTCCCTGCAGGAAGGGATGGGAAATTGGTTTACGGTATTAAAAAGTAGGAGTGGATCATGAAAAAAATTGCCACTTTGTAAGTATATTTTTACTAAATGTATTATTTATTATCTATTCCTGTGATAGACGCACACTGCCTTTCACAAGTTCCAGTTTACTTGAAGGAAAGGAAAATAAACTGATTTTCTCACAAATTATAAAGGAACTAAACCAACCATTTTTGTGATGCTTCCAAGTTACTTCCACATCCCAACTGGACTTTGAGGAATGTCTTACAATGTAAAAAGTTGCCAGATCCTTAGGGTTGGTAAAGAAAAGACGTATCTTAAAGTTCACATATAACCTAGGGCGTGTTATTTTCAGTCTCATGCCAGTCTGTCATCCCACTTATCACAGCTGTCTTGGCAAGATTTAGTCATTGCTCCAGAAATAAGATCCACCGAAGTCTCCTTCCAACCACGAATGGATTTTGTGTCCAGGTTACTAACTGTTAGTGCTGTATGAGCAAGTTCTTTGTACTACCTTTATGGGATGATGACCAACAAACTTTGCTCACCTCGCAGTCATCCTTCCAGTTTATCTATGGCAATTTCTATCTCCTTAGGGCCAAATAGATGCCACAGCTCATATCGTTTTCAGCCCAAAGAAGCAAATATGTTTCTTTGTTTACACTCAAGAATGAAAAATGTGGTGCTTGTGTGTTTAGTAGAAACAAGTTCATAGAAAAGCAGATTCAAGTGTACTGTTAGCCTGAATAGCCAATAAAAAGATAGCTTGGCGCATAGGCTTAGCAAATTGGAAGCAAGGTGCCTATAGAGCAGAAAATATGTGTGCGAGTTTTATGGATTTAGTGCAGCAGGTCTTTAACATAATTCTTGGTAAATTGAGCAAATGCCACAGATTCTTTGAGAATGATGGAATCGGTGCAGAAAGAGGAGCTAAGTAGGCCAAGGAACTATACAGTTAGCCTGGTACTCATGCAAACCAAGAGAAAAAACTTTGAAAGGAAAGAAATAACCTATAAAAATGTCAACCTACTTCATGATAAGTTGGCCAGAAGATGACTCAGAACGCTTGGGGGGAGGGGGGGGGAAATGGAATTCCCCACTCAATTAATAGTGAATAAACAGGCTGCCTGATTCCACCCCCCCCTCCCCCATGCTGGATCTGTTTGTAGTTATATCAATAAAATATGTACTATTTTCCCTATTTAGGCTTTTTTTCTTTATTATTTGTTGACTTTTCTTAAAGCTGCCTGGAGCCCACGATATTTATAGTTCAGACGATGATCTCTAGAAATTAATTAATTAAATAAAATCCCACTAGTTAAAAATGAGCAAGAGCTGAGTTGTGGTTCGTTGAATCTGTTTGCTGTTTCACAGGCAGTGCAATCTGCAATGAGGTGGCTGAGAGGCAGCATATAAGCCAGATCGCTAATGCCATCTTACTCTTGCTCAGGCACATCTGGGAGAAGTAAACCCAGGAAATGAGTTTTGACCTCCCAAAAAGCAATTTTTTATTTTCTTCAGCCTACAGTTATTTAGCAGTGTAGCCCATTATTTCTTATTTCAATGGCTATGCAAGCTTCAGGCTACATGCAGCAAGTTGGAGTCAGACTATCTTAAGTTTCAAAAGAATCTTGGAGATGCAATATAGGAACAAAATGGGGAGGGAAATCTTTCTCCTTTCTGCTGTTAGTGCCATAGTTTCAAGTTTTGCAGAAATGTGTGGGATTTGTTTATTATTTTGTTTGTTTGCTTTAAATGAGGGACTTTGCAGAGGACCAATTCTTTTTACCTTGGCTGAACTGGTTAAAATTCTGAACTTGCAGAGACTGAAAGATGAAAATACCTTTCTCTTCAGAGAATACAGGGTTTTACTTGAAAAGCCTGAGCCTGATAATGTTGGGCTAGGATACACAGGAGCTGAATGCACCATCTGCCCTCTGAAATCAAAATGTTAAGTTGGTGCATTTTGTTTCCATTTCCATACTCATCGGATAGCTTAGTGTCTCTGTTTCTCTCTATGCTCTCTTTCAAATGACTTGATTCCCAAGCCAAACTGTATCTGATTATGCATTAGTGTCACAGCTCTTGGAAACATATTCAAGGTAATGAAGATGTGGAAATGTATAATAACAGAGTACAGGATTGTGCACTGGCAGATATGGAGTTAGAATTGCAGTTTTTGTTACATTTACTGATGTTTTGGTTTTGTCCTACCAATTTACCTTTAGTGATTGCATAGAAATGAGGGACAAGATAGTAGGTGTAGGGTAAAGATGTAAGCCGTAGAATGTGATTTACTTACATTCCTGCAGTAAGTAGAAGAAACCAGAAACAAAAAAAGGAAAACTGGTGATCTGTCTTGTGCAACAAGACCATCTGCTGTGTCTACCTTTTATTAGTTTTGTTTTGATTTCTCCCCTCTGCCTCCTATATACTGAGTCAGAGAGAAGAGTGATCCCTCTGTACCCTACACTGCTGAGACTCGAGACCAGTGTGTCTGAATCTGTGAATCTAGTGATAGGCAACCCTTGAAAACAAACACAGTGTCTGGAAGCAAAAAAAAAAAAAAAACTCTCTAGATAGTTCAGCTATACAACAGCCAAATATAACACGGTTCTAGACAGATAAGTAAGGCATAAGTGCTGATACAGAAGGGCTGCTTAGGAAGATTTTTAAAAGAAATACCCTGTGAAGTAATGCAATAACATGGGCATTTTTAACATTCTCTAAGAAGTCCGAAAGCAAGATTTATTGTGTTGCAAGCATTTTTCTTGTGACAGGGAGTGAATCATGTAGAGAACATATGATTTCCTATACATGTTATTAATCACAAAATATTTGACCTGGAACTCTTCCGAAGTGAGGGAGGGAACATTACAGGAATGTGCTAAGGGAAAGCGAGAACTTGGAACCCAAAATCAAGTTGTGAGCAGAGCTTGCACACTGAATCCAAATCCTCTGCTTATCATCAGCATTGCCTTCCTCAGGAGGTACTTACTCCTGCAGAGCTTGTCCTTGCCTAACTCCAGACATTCCTCAGGCATTTGCACAAGCAGAGCTAGTCCAGGTAGTTGAATGCCCTGCTGCCATCAAAAGCCAACTGAAATATAAAAACAAGAAAAAGAGACACCTAGACAACTGTATTGTGCGGCCTGGTAGGTCTGCTCTTGACTTGCCACGCATCTTCCTAGCCTCAAGACTCCTGACAAGGCAGCACTTTTTTTTTTCTCTTAAGATAATACCTGAGTGATGCAATGACTTTTTATTAAGTTTACTTCTAAGGTAGATTGGTCTATTTCATGGAGCATTTTCAAGATGTGGTGCTTCCAATCATAGACAAAAAATCTTATCTGTCACTTTCTGTGAATGTTCCCCAAACTTCAGGATTCATGAATAAACTTTCTGTCCTTCCTGTGGAAGAAGTTTCCTTAAATACAAGATTCATGAAATCAAGAAGAAAGAGCATGACTGTATATTCTAGTGTCTAAAGCACTCACTTTGGCAAAGGTAGAATCTTTCTGGGATTACTACTGTTGTTTTTAACTTAAATACAGTCTGAATATAAAGTGTTTCAGTACTATAAACAAGAAATCTTAATCCATGTACACTTAAGGGTGGTGGAGTCTCTGAGCTGTTAAAATAAGGGACAATTCAAATGTACTATTACAAGTGCTGCACTTTAAAATGCTGTGATGTGCAAACCTGACAAAGTGAGAGTTAAGTATTTCATAGGGATGAGCAAGAAAGAGGATTGAGGTTGAACAGGTCAAATTTGAAAGGGCAGTGAACAAAGATAGTATTAAGCCTGGAGGGTAAAAGAGCGATCTTGCCTATGGAGCTTAGTCGAATGAAATTTTGCTCATGCTGAACAAAAATATAGCCCTGAAAATGGAGTTTAGCAGCAAGTACAAAGCAACCATGAAATGGAGTTTCAATAAACCAGGCCAAAATGAGACAAATCTTAAAGTGAATACTGTTTCGATGTGTGCAAAAGAGTTGCAGAGGGGTTTTAAATAATAGAGCAGGAAGAGTGAAAAATGGGATAACAGGAGTAATAGAAATCATTGCCTTTCTTTGCATTTATGTCTCAGTGTAATGACTCGCAAGCTGCTTGTGTGGTGAATGCATTTACTTCATGGGCTAAGTGGGATACAAAAGAACACTTTGATTACACCTTGGAAGTGACAGAATAGGATGTCTATTTAAAACCCAGGATGACAGATGAAAGTAAGAATGGGTTCAGACAGGGTTTTCAAGCACTTCATAAAGCTAATTATTTTTTCTCTGCTATTTTCAGACTGTAACTTTATTAAATTCTGTGAAGTTATGTCCATTTTCAATGTATTGGCATTGAGAACCAAGGCAGCAGTGAATATGTAGCGAACTGTAGAACTAAGTGAAAGAGATCATCAGGGAAAGCAGTAAGGGATCTGTTTGCTCGCTGAATAAGAAGAGGTTACATCGCTTGCCTGTACCTGCTTGAACTTTGTCCAGATTGCCACCGTTTCAGAACTACAGCTTTGATTAGGATTTACTTAGAAACATTTATGTAGTGGTCACAAAAACAAGCTACTTTTTTTTTTTTTTTTTCTATCATGCTATGTTGTCCATAGCATGAAAGTGCTTTTGTGTTTGTGACAAAATACAAAATGTGACAGGGGCAATTGACACATGGAGCAAAGAACTAGATCTTAGCACCTTTGGCAGCATTTTTAATGTGTTTCTTCTGCTAAGAGAAATGTTCGTGTAATGAGTTGCACTGGTGGTGTTGGTTTTAAGTATCTGATAGTTTCAGCTTGCTATAGAAAGCAAAAAAACAAATGATTTGGTTGGAATGAGGACAATATTATTTGACAAGTATCAGCTTAGACAGCTGTTTAAATTATGATTTTTTTTTTCTTTTTAACAAAAAATCTACAGAGTCTTGCAGGTTTGTTGTTGGAGAGAGCTCTGAGAAGTCTTTGCCCTTAAATCTGAAAGGATTGCATGTCTGGTATAGGTATGCTGCTACTTTGTGGGCAAAGTAAGCTCATTAATTTGAGGATTTCCAAGGACAGAGTCAAGAGCAGGTCACCTGTGTGATTGCAGGGACTAACACGATTCCCATCCCATGGATCTTATTGACTAAGGATGAGCCAAGTACCCTACAGGAAGGTAGGACGTGCAAGCTCTGAAGCATGCAGTGGTGGTAAATGCCACTTTTGTTCTGTGGATTTTGCAACCAAGGAGCAGAGCTGGGCTATTGAGCTATCTAGGAGAGCTAAACACTTAATGGCTGGGCAAGGTTATGGGAAGATGAGTGCAAGGCGAGGAGGAACTAGGTAAAAGAAAAGTATTGCGCTGGTTTAGGAGGCAAGGCATGAGAAGAAAGACTGGGAAGATGTGAGCAAGCGTTACAGCTATGAGATTGGGAATTTTTGGTTCTATTTTTGGATTTGCAATGTTGGATTGCTTTGTGGCTTTGGAAAAGTAGTTTTGTTTTCTGCAGCTTCTTTCTCTTCTAGATATTTTTATGAACCATGATGCAAAACCTGTTCATAGCAGTCTTATCAAATGAATCCCAAACTTCCTCCTACTCTGGTTTGTTCCAGAATGTTTCTTTCTTAATATTTGCCACTATACTTTGAATGCCTGTATGTGGGAGTTCTGACTAACACATATGCTTTCCTGACTCAGATTTTGTTACAGTAACTTACTTAAGACTGTTTCTTGACTTGAGTTTAAATACCATTAAATAGCAGTCAAAATCTGGTGAACATATACTGTAAAACACATCTGTTAACACAAACTGTTCATTTTTGTGTTAAGATTTATGGGATGTTTCTCTGTGTTTGCTTATGGAAAGTGGAAAGACAGAGAAACACATTAGGCAAGCAAGCAGGTTTCAGACTTCAAGTAAAGCATGCTTTAATGTTTTTGGTTTAAAGGCACAAGTCCATTTTTAAGTTTTCCGTTCTGATAAAAATGCACTGGAACTTTTTTTTTTTTTTAGGGAAATGAGCTCAAGTTATTGATACTGAAAATCGTTGGCAGGGAAAGCAAATGAGATAAGACTCTCTTTTTTAATTTTTTTTTAACTTTATCTGAGAGAAATGTATCATTTGGTATTGCAGGCATTGTAAATTTCAATAAACCAATGTATTTGAGGGACATAATTCTTATCTCTCAGCTCGTTTATGCAACATTTCCCTTCCTTCGGGCTATAAGCCCTTTGAAGGAAGGGTTCATTGGTTTGCAAAACTTGCTCACATGGCCCCATGCTTTTGTATTAAATAATACAGAGTATTCTTTCTGTCTTTGGCAGAAAAAGAACACTAGGATCATAATGCCAAAAAAAAAAGTATATAATTGTTCATTTGATTGATTTGTAGGCAGGTCAGATAAATATTATATGATAGTTTGCTTAGTGTTATTATTGACCTATTTGATACACTAGGCAAAAGGCAGATTTTCTGCTAAAAACATGAGGTAAAAACTATTTTCATCCTGTTAGTTACAGCACAGCTTGCTTATCAGTTCAGCCAGTAAGGAAAATGCACCTTGAATTGCTCGCTAAAGAAGAGGGACTGGACTTGCTCCTCTAGTAACAGCCAAAGCCTTTACACGTGCTGTCTCAACAACAGTTCTTGCTCTGCAGGCAGGGCTTGCTCCCTCCTCCTGCCTTTCTCGTGTGGTCAAAGCCTGCACAGGCAGCACTTTTTCTGGGTCGAAGAGGGAAATGTTAGCATTGGTCACTGACGGGGGCTTCACAAGTTCACATGAGCTCAAATTCCTGGGGAACGCTTCTTCTAAATCTCCTCCTTTCGCTTCATGTTTCCTCCTTCAAAATATCCTAACTCTGTTTTTCCTGTAGGGCTTTCCTTGACACACTTGTTTTATTGCATACTCCATGAATATCACACAACTGACTTTATCAAGACAATTTTCCCAGCAGTTTTCAGACATGAACTCCAAATACCCCATAGAGAACTAGTCTTCCATTTTTCCATGACAAGATTTGCTGTGGGAGTTCAGCCTTTAACAGAAAGGTAGATGAGGAAACAAGAAAATTGTGGCCACTCTAAACCAATGAGTTAGTAAACAGTGGCTTTTCCAAGGAGGAAAAAAAAATCACATAAAAGCAGCTATGGGACATTATTGTTTTAAAAGATCCAGATGCCACATGCTAACACTCTAATAATGTCAAGCCCAGCAATCTCCTTGCACAAGTGCTGTCTCCTCATGGCAGTTCTCTGTGATACCAAAGAATTATACAAAAAGCTGACTTGCAGCTCATGGTGTATCACTACTCTTAGAGTATCACAAATCCCTCTTACCAACTAAGGGCACTTAACTACAAAACTGCAGCTTTGGTATTGAGCACACGAATGTGAGGAAGGTGAAGGTTAGCTCATTGAGGTCAATTGCAGAGTTTCAGGCTGACTGCCTTAAACTCTGAAAAAAAGGAACCAGTTAGAGAATGGTATTACAGGTATATTTTGTTTTCATTAACTTTGCTCTGAAAACATGTATGTAGTGTATCAAGTGTAAACAAAATCTAAACAAAGTATGCTGATTTTTATTAGGTATGAGTGAGGAGCTTGCTGAAAACAAAATGAAAATCCATTTACCACACAATAAGGAGAAATATCGCAGGCTTTTCTTTGCCAACATAAGAGAACACATTGTCCCAATGCTTTTGCACATGGGCCTTGGCCAAAGGGGAAATGCAGCAAAAAGACAAACTGCTTTGAAAATACTCTGGAGAATAGTAAACAAGAGAATAGTATTAATAGAGCTCTCTTTTTGCTTTTCTTTTTCCCAGGTAATTGCTTGTCTTATTTATACAAACCACTCTAGTGGAAATATTAGTATGTTAGAAGAGAACATGAAATTTGAGATATATCACGGGAATAAGGGCAAATAGATCTCTAAGTTATTATGCAAGAGTCCCTGGGCTGGCAGAAGGCAAGGCAGCTTTTACCTTTAGTTGTGGGGAGAAGTACACATTTCTAGAGAGCAACTATTTTTTTTCCTTTGGATTTCTTAAAAAGAACAAGCAAGGAAAATTTATTTTTGCATGGGGAAGGGTGGCCTTTAATATCCAGGTAGGAAATGACTGGGATTGTGTTTTCCCTCTCATTTTAACACGGCACTGGGAGAAATGCACTTAGACTTAGGGGCAGTGCTTTGACCTGTTGAAAGTTCTATTTGGAAAAGGCTGCAGCAAAATCAAGATCTACTGGGTAGCAATGAGTAAAATCTGAATATTGAAAATGAAATGTCTTTGACAGACAGTCACATGCTGTAAGCTTACCCATCTTGTTAGAATTTGTCTTCCCATGATCTTATGTGTGTGTTAAAATGCGATTTTTTTCAGTTTTTCTTAAAGCTAAACAGTAGCTAAATGATCTTTTTGACTGCCTTGGTTCCTATCTCTCCCTCTTCCCCACCCTTGTTTTCTACATGCTTACGTTGGGCTAAGCCAGCTAATATAAACTACCTTCTAAGAGAGAAGAGTGACTTGCACAAGAACAAACACATTTCTCCGTGGTACTGGCTCACTAAACTGGTTGAGGGAAGGCTAGAGCTTTCCAAGCATAGATCAGGAAGACAGATGATTCTGAATCACTGAAATGAGCTAAGCTCTGTGAAGCCAAAGGGTTCAAGTAGAACCATTCTTCAACCCATGTAATGAAGAGCCTAGAGAGCAAGAAATTTTTTTATTGCGGTTGCTTCCAGAATTAGTCATTGCTTAATACTATTATTATAGGTAAAATGTTACTAAATATTATAAACTGGCTGCCATATGAAGATTTTTTTTTAAAAAAAGGAGGAATCTGTTTTTTTTCTGAAAATCTGTGATCAAAGCTGGTATCATGTGGCATTTGTACAGCTTCATACTGATTGACTTGAAGAGGAATGGTTTGGTGGTCTGTGCTCATACACAGCAAACAGTGATTATTGTTACCTTATTGAGCATTAGCTGTGCAAAGCATGGGTGTGTGGGAAAGATTTTGTGTGTGGATAATTCCTTAGGCAATTATACATGATTGTCTGATTTTATTTTTTTTCAGTCAAAATTTTCTCCTCCCTTTCTGAGTAGGAGATGGTATCTTTTTAGCTGTATGTCTGGTGAGTCAGTATTAGATAATGGACCCACTTTTGACAGTAGAGGACTGAGCAAGGTCTAAAGAGCTCCTTCAGTTTCTTTATTCATTTTGCTTTTCTTCTTAGATTCTCTTAAATATAATCCTTAGTATATTTACTTATTGAGCAATCATGTCTGCATGAATGTTAAAGTACCATGGAAATAGTGGAGCTACTTTGCAGTCCAGAAGGAAAATAAAATTTCTTCAGGACAGAGTCCCTCCTGGGAGTCCTGACAGTATATTCAATGTATTTCAAATTTTATTTTTCTTGCTTTATGTTGTTTATGTTGTCACCTTTCTTTTCTGTGAGTTGAATGTAATGAATTATAGTAATCCTTGCTTCATTACTAGGATTGTGATCTCTGGATCACAGTTTGAAAAGAGATATACCTGCCTTTCTGCATTAGTTTCATATATTTTCATAGAATAGAATCATAGAATCATTAAGGTTGGAAGGGATTTTTAGAGATCATCTAGTCCAACACCCCTGCACATACAGGGTCACCTAGAGCACGTTACGCAGGATTGTGTCCAAACAGGTTTTGAATATCTCTAGAGAACGAGATTTCCACAACCTCTCTTGGCAGCCTGTTCCAGTGCTCTGTCACCCTCCCTGTCAATAAATTTTTCCTTACGTTCCTGTGGCCAGCCCCATGCTCCTCACTGCCTCCCTTGAGGTACTTATAGACACTGATCAGGTCCCCTCTCAGCCATCTCCTGGCTGAACAGCCCCAGCTCTCTCAACCTTTCCTCATAGGGCAGATGTTCCAGGCCCCTGATTTTCATTAAGTGTCACTTGCTTTTTCTTTCTGTTTATAGCATCTTTTTCTTCATTTCTTTGGGGCCCAATTCAGGTAGGACTCTTATTTACATACCTGATATTGAAGAGTTTTACAATAAGCCTTTCCTGTAAAAGATTGGCTCAAGTGACTGTAGTAAATAATGGAAGAAATGAGAAAGAGTATCAAACAAAGCAAGATCAAGTGTATGCAGCATAGCCAGAAGATGAAGATAAACATCTATTTCTACCCACCCAGCACTTGCAAGGCTGTTTTTGAGCACTGTGTGCTGTTGCAGGTCCTACAGCACAAGGAAGGCATTGACAAGCTGCAGAGAGCTCAGTGGAGGGTCAAAAAGTGGGTTGGAGGCTGGAGTATGTGTTGACAGAGAAGAAATTCAGAAATTTGGCTGGATAAGGGTGTGAATCATCTGATTGAGCTAGATAATCTCTAGAGGTCACTTTCAGCCCAGTTTGTTCTATGATTTATGTGGACTAACTAAACAAAATAGCTTCAGGCAGCGTCTCTCTGTTTTTAAGTGTGAGAACTAAGAGCTTTGGCTTAATGCTGTTTAAACACAGGAGACAGTCTCTTGGAGGAGGATAGATGAGTTCAGAACACAGCCTTTGGTAAAGGGGTTCAGCAGGCTCGGGGAGATCAGCGAGGGTCTCTGAAAGTCATTGAAATCCCCGAACTTCTGGATGACGTTACTTATTTTGGTGCCCAAGTGTGAATGTATTATCCCGATATTGGCAACCGACTCTGCCTACTCTGTAAAAGAAATCTAGAAAATCACTGGTATTGCTGATTATACTGCTGATGTTTTCATGTCATATAGCATTGAACATGCCTTTTCCAGGTGACACATCTTTTTACTTTGTTCCTATTTTGCTTTTTGCCTTTTCATGTATGTATAATGGCCATGAAGAAATTCCTGGAATGGTCTACACAGCTACATTTAACTTTCCAATTGACATCTTTTACTGACAGGCTTCCAAATTAATGTAGCAATATCTAGCAGCCACCGTAACTGACATAATCCTTACCTTAACTCCAGAGAATGCCAGTCATTCAGCTGGACTTCCACAGGACGTTATTGATATGAAGAGGCCTGAGCTGATTCTGATTCATAGCAAGTCATGGCTGGTCAGATGAAGCAAGCGCTAGTTCATTATGTTCCCTTGCATCCTGGAAACAGTCCAGTTCATATCCCATCTCCTGTGCCCAGTTCTGATGTAAACAATTAGCTTTTAAAATTTTCTTAAGACAAGCCTCATACATGACTTTATAAACTTTGTGTAAAAAAATTTCTTGTAAAGATTTTCTTGTCAAATAAATGTTCTTGGCAAAATTGGTGTTTATTACGTATGCTGGACATCTTGATTCAGCATTCTTATCCTTCTTTGGGCAAAAGATTAGGATATTTCTAAATATTGGAAATCCCTTCATGTCTCATTTCATGATGAAGGGCAGAAAATAATGAGTAAGGCTTCTCTCGAGGTGGCGTCAGTGAGTTTCATCTGTTAGCTATCTGCAAGTTAAAAGTTTGTCTTTTGGTTTCTTTTGTCATCAGACCATATTTATTCTGAAAACCTTGTAATTGTCCCTGGAAGGCACAAAATCCCGTAAGGAAAACAATCAGCCCTCTAAAATTTTGTGTGATGTCCAGGTGCTAGCTCAAATATAAGCCAAGTTTTGAAATCAGCGTGATCTCATCGCGGTCTCTTGTCGGTAATGTACATCTCTTGTCATGCTGGCTCTGGCACAGAGGTGACAGTGTTGGTGCTCTGCCTTGTGTTATGAGCACAGACACCACAAGTCCGTGACACACACAGATGCATGCACGCTTGGTCAGGATTTATAAGGCCAATCTGGTATGGCTCAGAGAGCAGAGTATAGTTCGTAGAGTAAGGAGTTGACTCAGTTGAGGAAACTGCCCCTTTTGAACCCGTGAGGACAGCAGCATACTGTCCATAGAGCTCCACAGAATGGGTATGCAAACAATACTCATTTGTGGTTCAGAAAGACATTTTATCTGAGATTTCTTCAGGTTGTTTAATAGGAGTTGATGAAATGTGTGCATTTGATTTTGGAGAGGTGTCCCCAGTGATATGACTTGGGAAGATGATGAGTGCTCTTCAGCCATACATATTTTGGTAGAGTTTTTGAGAAGTGCTGCATAATGTATCTGGTGTTGGGATGAGGTACTTTTAAACAAACAAAAAAAAGTAGATGTGTATCTCCCACATGGAGTGATGCTGATGAAATTGGAGGATTAGAAGACTTAAAGGAGCAAGAAATGGACATTGCAGTAAAAGGAAGGCAAACACTAAAAGCAGTCTGTGTTCTCACTTGTCAAAGCTTTTCTTAATCTTGCATGTATGGTTGCTTGCATATAGGAATGACAGCTGCCTAACCAGAAAAGTTTTTGCTGCATTCAGGAAGATGTTTAACTACATTCTCCTTAGGACTGGAATAGAAATGTCTGTCGCTTGAGAATTTTTAACTCTTAGGGTGCAGGTGGTTGGATGTCGAAAAAGGACTGGTCCAAATCTGTATTCATCCTGCTGATGTGATGTGCAGCCTCAGAGAAGAGCAACATTTGTGACTGCCTATAAGGTCTGAAGTGGTGATAACCATGTCAGAAAGTGGATGGTGTCTAGCCAGCTAAGCTGAGTTGTCTCCTTGTGAGAGTAGAATGGGTGTTTTATGAATGTTAAGCCAGACTCCTCTGCCACTGATGAAAACCTGCTCTGTCCTAGCTAGGCATGCAGTTTACTGCAGTCTTGGAACTTGAAGTTTTGTAAATTTGAGCACTATGTTATGATGTGTGGTGGACCTAGATTGGCAGTTGTGCCAGAAAGGGCCAAACAGGGTGAACTGTGAATTACCAAACAGAATAGCTCATTGGAGAGCTGCTGGAGCAGCTCTTCTGCTGGATGTGCTCTGTAGATCCCTGAATGCAAAGCATTTGACTTCAAGGGCTTAACTTCCCAAGAACGGGTTCCAGACAATTCTATGAGGTTGCTACAAAGTTCACCAGAGTCCCTGTGGACTGTGCTATCTGTGTTTATGATTTCTTCTTTTCTCTGTGTTTGGAAAATGAAAAAGGGTTGGTAAATAGGCTGAAAATTAGGAGCTTTTTTCTATTCATGGCTACGCAGTACAATCTAGGATGCAGGCACTAAAACTAGCTGACTGCCTTGCAGATAAGAGTGAAAAAGACTACGGATTACTCGGTGTTTAACATAATGAATTTCCAGCCTTCTGACTATTTCCCTGTGCCTGTCATTCCTAATGAGAGGTCTGGATCCTGTACAGTGTTTGTCTGCCCCTACTTGTTCCTTCTGCTTTATATGAAATCCCTGTATCACCAGGGGAAGACGAGGGCTGCAGGAAGTGAAGAATGAACAGTAGCCATGGATGAACGATCTGTCTTGACCTACTGCAAATATCCAAACAAATAATTTTCAGTAACAAGTAAAAGGGGGAGAGAGGGGAGGAGAACTTAGCAAAAAACAGCAGGAGAACCTAGGAGGTAGGAGACAGGATGAAGTGGAGTTGCTTTGGTTATCTTGCTGTGTTTTAAGGGAGTGCTTTTTCAGAGGCATAAAAGAAATTAATACAGTGGAAAAACAATAGCAAATGCTGTATAATACTTTGTAATTTGTATGTAGTCTGCCAACTTGCACTCCAGGGAGTAGTTAAAACACATTTTCATTTAACCTCTTCACTTATATGCATGGTGGTGAAGTATTGTCCCTATCTCATGGATGAAGAGATTATCATGCAGGCCCAGATTCCGAGAAAGGAGCTTATGCAAACATCCTGGATGCTGCATCTCTGCAAACGCAGCCTCAGGATGCAAACAGTCCAGCTCTGGTGCTCTGAGATTAAATAAGGAGAAGCCACAGAAAAGACAGTAACTGAGAAGTAACTGAGACAAGTTGAAAGAGTCAGAAAAGTGGTGGTGTTGGTGTTTGTTTTTTTTTTTTTTTTTTCCCCCTCCCCTTTCTTGTCTTCTTTTGGAGGGAGGTATGTTCAGTTGCTGGAGCTGAATCCCCTCTCCTCTCAATAGACTATTTCTGTTCATGCCCTAGTTCTGGAGTTTTCAGGGACTTTGTTACTCTTATTTTCTACAGACACCATTCTTCAGCTCCAGAGCGAACAGTGTGTTTTGCCTGGCAGGCATGGCAGGTCAGGTCCTGCCACTGGATCCCTGATCTGTGCTCTTCCCAAATTAGTGTCTCTCTAAGATAGCCCAATCCCAGAGCCAGCTCTGCAGTTCCGAATTGCTCTGTGCCAAAGCTCTCAACCTTGCTGCCCTGTCGCAAAGACAGGAGAGGAGCAGCTGGGGACTACAGGAGGGACTGGGTCTCCGAGCATTTTATTTTCTCTCTGTATTTCTGGACCTTTCCGTAGCCAAAAGGAACATCCAGCTTTTTCACAGTTGTGCTGGAGGCAAATGCACATCAGAGGCATTGCTGCTCTGCTCCCTTAGGCAGCTGTCTGCTTTGCCTGTCTCTAGAGCTGGCCTCTCTCTGATCAGGAGTGAGTAACAAGGGATATTGCAGACCAGTTTCTCCTTCAGCTGCATGTTCTGTAAGTCTTTCATCTGAGTGACAGAACTAAAACCCCAAATTGTGATCACTAGACTTTATAGCTGTAGTTAGAACTTATCACTAAAACTTACAAATAATTTTTTTTTGAGCACAGACTAGGATTATGTGTGACCCAGGCAAGAATGGATGAGCATCTCAGTTGCTTTGGGACATATCACTATGTGTTGGGCTTTTTTTTTCGTAGTTGAAAGGAGGATAAAAAGGAGGTGAGGATTGATATAGTGATGCAATGGGCTTACATGTCAATAAGGACATTATGGCTCTAGTTCTAGGAGAAGTGCTAGAAACCCCAGCAGCACCAGAGAAAAATATAAAACAAAGAGTAAATTCAATATGTCAGATTCTGCAGTCTGGGCACCTTCCCATGGCAGGTGATGAAATAAACTGGATGACGTACATGGTGTGGTGGACAGGCTTTGGGGCATAGAATTTTGTGAATTAAGGGCATAGCATGCGGGAGAGATACATTTGCAAAGATTGGAATGAATACTGGAAGTAGCATGCATAGCTTTGCAATATAGTAACTTGTAGAAATTTTTTAAAATGAGAGGGAAAAAGAAGGACACAATCTTCGAGTGACTCCAAGAGAAGTCACTAGGAGGATTGCTAATGCTTATGCCATTATTCTGAGTTAATAAGAGGCTGATCCACACTATTTCCTTGTGCTATCAGGATCTATCAGTATCAAATAAGGTAACAGTAATTTCAGAAAATGAAATTGAAATTCTGAATTTTGCAGCAAATTTGGCTTGTGTTTTACCTCAAGTGGCTGAAATCAATGAGACACCTCTTCATGAAGCACATCTCTAAACTCCCATTGGCCACAGTTTGGGGTTTTGTTGGTGAGGCAGGGGCAGCTTACTGCCATTTTAGATGGGAATGATGACCTTGATTACATTTTTATATTTCCATGCATACACCTGTGCCTCTCGCATAGATGCATGAAGGTGTCCACCTGGATTACCTGTGTAAAATAAATAAATAAATTTGTAAATACTGTTTTGCACATATCCTGAGGCTGTTCAGTTTAAACTTTTGTTTCAGTCCTTATTCTGTACTACTTCTGAGAAGCACTCAGGGGGCTTGATGCAAATGGACAATTCTGCATTCCTGTCTGAGGAGCAGCCATGGTAGCAAGAGCTCTGAATTTGATTCTCTGCTCCCCTGGGGACTGGAGAGTGAGGAGAGGGAACTAACGAGACCTTGAGAGCTCCCTCCACTGAGGAATTCCTAATATCCAGCACCCCCAATCACCTACCCCAAGGGTATAAATTTTAAAGGGAAACTGAAGATTTTTCATACTGGTATCATAATATTCACAAAATATATTAAAAGATATCAGAGACCAAACTTAATTCACAATGTTTATAACAAAGCTTCCATTAATGTCTGCCATGCTATTCTGGCCATGATTTGAGCAGTGTGAAAACACACACTTGCCATATGCGAATCAGGGAGAGAAAGAGAAATCTTATTAGGCTAGTGCTGTGAGAAAGCCCAACAGATGCAGAAGCCTTTGGAAGTAACTGTTTGAAACCTAGCATTACAACTGAGGTTGGGCACCATCACTGTCCCCGTGGGGCTGCTCGTCTAACCATAACGAATAATGCCATGTTTAGGTGCAGATCCTGCTGCTGTATCTGTGATACTTTCCTACTAATCTTATACTCAGTTATGTGACACCTGGTCCTGGCGTGGTCTTCCTCTCCCTGGGAAAGCACTGTGTGAAGCAGAACCCCATTCTATTGAGGTTTTGGCCATGTTTCAGGCTGAGTACCTGTGTCTGAGGAGGGTGCCGAGGACAGGAGGATCTTACTGCTGACATTTGTTACCCTGGGACTCTGCAGTGAAAATTTTCAGAATAAGTTTCCCTTTTTCTGTCTCTGCTCCTGACCATCAGTGGATGGAGGCAGGGTGTGATACTGAAGGGGACAGAAGAGACAAGTTATCGCAGACTTTGAAAAACACTGCAGTTCTCTTTACCCAGCAGAGTATTCTTGTTGGCTAGTACCATAATACTAGGTAGTATTTTTGTAATAGTACCTAGTAATACTGTAATGCTTCATTCTTAATATCCAGACAATTCAGACAATACTACTGGCCACTTACGAGAACTCTGGTCTTGGAAATTGTATTTTTCTATTCTCTTCTGTTTTATTCTGTCCTGCTAGAATCTTGCTTCCCCTTTTGTCCCCCTTCTCAGTCCCATTGAGAGGGAAAAAAAATTACATGTATATTTCTAAAGCAGAAACCATCCCAGGCTCAAACCCATGTACTTTTCTATGCCTGAAGCCCATAAAACAAGACAAGTGTTAAGCAGCTGTTGGGCCATCGGTTGCTGCATGAAAGAAACCTCCATTAATGCAGTAGGATTTTTATTCTAATCTCATGCCAAATAAGCATCAACTGTAACAGCTTAAGGGGTTTTGACTGAATGTCAGCTGTGAGCAAAGGAGAGGTGACACCTTGGGAACTTCTGTTCTCACGAGCTGCTGAGGTGACGCCTCCAGAGGGAGGCTGAAGGGCAGCCAAGCAGAAGGGGGTTGATGTGAGGGCAAAGCTGGCCCTGGCAGGACCATTTGTGAGCTTTCAGTAACGTAACCCACTGGGTGAGGGAGCAGAAGGAGAAGAAAACAAAAGCAGAGACTGGGCCGAAACCAGCACTGCTGTCCAGTCATTTTTTGGTCTTCCATTCTGTTGTTTGGGGCTCAGAGGGGGGGAAAAAAGGGGGAAGGGACAGGAAAAAAACACTCATAACAGTCTGCAATACAGACAGAGAATGCGTCCCTTCTCGTGCAGCCTTGTCTCTTGTGCCTGTGCTCCACTTCTCTAGTCTGTTCAGTTCATAATCCCATGGCCTTCAGTTCTGTGCTCCCTTCCTCTCCTATTTTCCCTGCTGCTTCTGCTACTGTAATGCCATGCCCCCAGCTCCCACTCATCTTGCATTTTGTTTCTTCTTTCATATGCCACTTCTGGTACTTCATTTCCCCTATAGGCTTCTGTACTATTTTGACAATTAAAATAGTTCCAGGGGATTTGTAGCTGGGGGACAAGGAGGTGATGGATGCCAGCAAGAAAATGAAGGAGAACCCAAAGTGTTTCAAATCTGTCCTTGTGAACAATGATGCACGATTCCCCTAGCAGAGCCTCCCTATTTCTCTGCCTTTCTTTGCTAGTAGTAACGATGAGCTGGCTATAAACAGCACAGTAATAAAGATGGCTGGGAAGAGTCTGAAGCATACGAAGGATGCTTCTGGCTTTCTGAAATCAGGTCCGAGTACTTTGCAGCCCTGAGCATGTTAGCATCTTACGTGATTCCTGTTTTTGGGGGAAGCTTGCTGTTTTTCCATGCAGGTGAGAGATTCACCCCAGCATGGTCAAGACTGCATCCCTTTCATAAGGGGAGTACCATGATTTTCCAGATTTGAAGGGAGAGCATAGGACAAATGAAACTTAATTATTTAAAAATCTCCCTGTTAATGTTTGCCTTGTATCTTTGGTATGTTTCCAATCCTGAGATTTTTATTTATTTTTTATTTTTTTAAGGAGGAGAAGTGTCAGGGTATTGATTTCAAACTCCCAGAAGAGGCAGGTCTTCATGAATGTAAAACAAATGCTGATGTCTTCAAACACACTGGCACGTTGGGACTTGGGAATATTTTCCATTAAGGCTCTGTATGCCTGCTTTTAACTGGCTGTTGCTTCCTCAAGGACCAATGGAAATAGCTGTCCTTGTTTTTTTTAGTAATACTATAAAGAAAGTGTAAATCATGCAGAGCCTTTAATGAGCAGATCTGGTAAAGCAAGCTTGTTCAGGATATTTGTTGGGGAAATGTACAGCTCTAAATAATTTAGATCTGGTTATGGTACACTTATCAGGTTTAGTTTTCATAAAGAAACTATAAAGGCATTTAAGTGATGGATAACAAACCCATGAAAAGATTTTTGTGTAGCTGTCTGTGAATATTAAATATTAATAGTTAATACACATGGAAGGTGTGTGTGGAAAGAGACTGAGAGAGAACGTGGGTGGGTGGGGAAAAAGAGAAACAGGGTTTTATTTTTGTTACTTTGTCTCCAAAATAACGGTAATTTCATATTATAAGTGAAGTATGCAGATATGTGAAAGAGGGTGCTACTGGGCATGATGACAGGTTGAAGCAGGGAGGAAGGGCTGCTCACAGCTTATGCTCTACTTGCCCAGTGATGAGAAACAGAGAAATATGCTTAAGGAGGAGGGGGTTGTCTTACCTGCTCATGATGCAAAGGTCACTGCCATTTAATGGCAGTCTCCTCTCATTTTGTGCATCTCTGCTATGCTCCAATAATCCTAGTATGACGCTTCATTCCAATTTAAGGAGGGAAACAAAACTTAAAACGAAAACATTTTATTCCTTAAAGTCCCAGGAGACTTTTCTTCCTGTCTGGTTGTGATTTGTTTCTATCTTTTCGCAATTACTTGAGAACAGAAGCATTAGTGTTTATAATTTTGTGTGAAAGTTCTGATTCCCCACACACCTGGGGATAAGAGGTATCTACCTTTCAGGGTACTAGTTTTGAGGTGCTGAAGAGTTCAGAACTGTATTTAAGTGTGCAATTTCAACCCTGGAAAATTAGCTTTCTTCTGCTTTAATTCAAAGGTGTCCAGCAGTGCAGTGCTGGCTTGCTTTTCTGCTCTAAGTAAGAGGGAGAGGTGGACAGACCAAAAATCTTCTGTGTGACTTGGGCGGAAGGGTGCCTGATTCATAACAGATTGGTCAAGCTTCACAATTTCAATCTCAATTTCGAGCTCTCCTGGGTTCTGTGGAACTTTCCTTTGGAGTGGTGTGTGTGTGTATATATAAAACTTGCTGAATTTTGTCTGACAGCTTTGCAAGATCATCATGTGAAGACAAGCAGTTAAGTATTTGTTCTCAAAACCTTGTATTACAGTTACAGAATTAGATTAGGCTGAAAACAAGCTGGGAGGGAGAAGTTGGAGTGTTGGATCTGAGACATGACAAAGAAATTGCCTCACTTCAGTACCCCAGAGAGCTCTCAAGCTGCTGAGATAGTGGGAGTTCAAAGTGGGGGGATGTTTTTGATTATTGATGGTCTTAAAAACATACTAAAATTCTTTAGGATTCTAGAAGCAGACTAAATACAGCAGCAAAAATAAATCATTTGAGATTTGTTTTGACTTAAAGGGTTATTTCAAAACAACATCCATCTGTGAGGAGTTTGGAGGGCTTAGGAAGAGGAGAAGCTTCCTGATGCTGATCTTTAATTTTCTCTGGACGATGCACTAACAGGCCCCTCTTCCCTGCTATAACTGTATCTAAGGGAGGCTCCGCTTTTCTGCTCCACGTGGGAATCTGGACCGTCCCGCAGCCGATGGTGCCCAGCTTGCTGCCCATGGGTGGCAGGGAAACGTGCTGGGATGTCCGTGGCATGTGGCTCTATCGTGGGACCGGCAGGAGGCCCAGCTCAGGGAGGGCTGCAACAAAACTCTTCATTTTCCCTTATCTGGGTTGTGCTTTTTGTGATATGGAAGCGCTACAAACTCCCTTCTCATGGAGTCTGCAGATAAAGTCATAAGGGGGTTGAGGAGTCGGCATAGCTTTCAAGAGCTTGAGCAATGAGCAGCTCATGTCTGCTTTCTCTTGCTGTTTCTTGTTTGTTTATTTGTTTTGGTCATGAGTGAGAAAAGATGAAAGACTCTTTTAATGATTCTATGATCCTATGATCTTCCTTTAAGTTTGGAAGGGACCTCTAGAGGTCATCTAGTCCAACCCTTTCATTAAGTTCATTAAGCATGAACTTAATGCATATTGTTTCAGTGGATTTTTTTTTCCAATTTTTGACCTTGAGAAGATATGCTAGTTATGTCAGACGTAGAAGTAAAATTTTAAAAAGTTGCGATCGTGTCCAAACACTGAAGTTCAACTGGGCTATCTCAAAGGTTTTAGTTTTTTTAATTTTCTAGATTTGGGAATTAAAAAGAAAAAAAAAACTTTATTTTTATTAACATCCCAATTATTTAAACCATACTTTAGTAATGTCAGTACACGATAACCCAGATTTATTATTGCCTGCCATAAATTTTGATAGAAAAAGTTCCCCTGCTTCAGGAAAGCAAAAAAGTCTTAATCTGTAAATGCTTTTATTTTTTTTAATTAGTGTCGGATTGTCAGATTTTGTTAGTAGACTAATCACCTGATAAAGGCAAAATGGACAAGATAAGAACAGTCTTATATACAGACTTGTGCAGCTCTTCTCATCATGCTAAAAGGAAACGTCCTGCAACTGTCATCTTCCAATGCTTTCTATTCAAATAAAAACCATATGATGGATATACAGTGACACTCATTGCTTAAAAAATCTCTGTAGTAAAGCGAGCATGTTTGCAAATTGACATGGAATCTGTAGCAATAATCTCCCCTACACGCAGGCAAGAATGTGTATAAAGTGATTTATTGCCAGATTTGGCACAGAAGATGATTTCATCCCTTGCAAGGGAGAGTTCTTCTGCAGGGTGCAGTTTCTCATATTGGCAAGAGCTAAAACAGAAACACTCCTTACCCACTGCCTGCATATTACAGTGCCTTATAGCATCATGAGCTTCTAAACTCATTCTTTCTAAATAGAGGATATTGTTTCATTGGCCTTTCCATAAACTCAGCATGGTAGTAACAGAATTTCCATATTCTGAAAGTTGAATTTATACATATGTGGCTTAATTTGTTTTAACGTAAGCAAGGTCTTTTTCCAGTCCTGGAGAACTAGCCCTACCATCTTGCTCAAGTACCCCCCGAGCTTGGTAAGATTATTTTAACCTTTCTTTAGGCCTCTGCTGCAGTAAAGCATTAATCAAAAGTATGTAACTTGGGAATCATGCTTAACCAAGTAGAGCATAGCTTTAGGGCAAGGTTAGATTCTCTGTGAGGTTGGCATTTTCTAGAATGAATACTTAAGACTTGTTATTAACTCACTTGTTATTATGACATTTGACCCTGACAGTGTGTTTTTTTTTTATATATATACACACGCATACACAGTAATAGGTGAGAACTATAGACATAATTTAGTAGCAATCACCAGAGCATACATTTGGCATCTTACATATAGTAAAACACCAGCAAATCTAATACGCTAAAAGCCATTCTGCTTGCAAAAAGTCTTATGCAACACAGAGCTGATAATGTCCAGCAATAATGATATATTTGGTAGTATTTATGGCACAATAGGAGTATCTACTATTCAACAGGCAAATAAAAGTTCTTGTTTCACTTGAAGGGTCCTGTCTTCAACATATTCTCAAGTTGCTTTTTGAACAGTCCCATTGAAATCTTGGGCCGGTTTACAGCAGCGGCTGAATTTGCACTTACCTGTCTACAGGATCATTGTCTAAAAGTAGACCTATTCATTTAAGTGTGAATCCAAACCCAGGGTAGCAAAGGAGACAAGTTAAAAAGATGCACAAAATGCATGCACTCAAGAACATGTGGTGCAGAAAAGTGGAAGTGTGTCCTGGAAGACAATACTAAAGCAGAGGTTGACGTTGTTTCACAGAATCACAGAATGGTTGAGGTTGGAAGGGACCTCTAGAGATCTAGTCCAACCCCCCTGCTCTAGCAGGGACGCCTAGAGCACATGGCGCAGAGTGGCATCCAGGTGGGTTTGTCTCCAGAGAAGGAGACTCCACAACCTCTCTGGGCAGCCTGTTCCAGGGCTCTGTCACCTTCACAGTAAAGAAGTTCTTCCTCACATGGAGATGGAACTTCCATCCATTCCACCAACTTTGCTGGTTTGGTTTAATTACTGTAGCTTGCTATGTAGTTTGTTTGTTTTTTTTTTTTTTTTTTTTTCCTGCAGGTTGTCATATCACTGAAAAGCTTTAAAACAGAAAGGGGTATATCTTTGGTATTTAAGAAAATCAGTGGGAATGCTTTATTCAAATGAGTGAAACTCTCTCAAGTATAAAGAGCTTTTGCAGAAGTTTGTGAAGATTTTCCTTTCCCAAAGGAGTCATTATCAGGGCTGGAAAACATGAGTAGCAAATATAGTAGCTCAGAAGTTGTGACAGTGAAGGCAGAAGCAGCGTATGTGGAGAAGGAAGAGGTGACATCCTAACCAGATTGGAAATGGAGATCCTCTGGGGTTGGGACAGGCTCTGACCTGTTCCATGGCATTTTTTTCACTTGGACTGCGAGGAAAGGTTGAATAGGAATGACTGCACCTGAGTTGCTGTCTTTGGTGCCAGTTGCATCTGTTTTACTATTAGAGGGCCCTGATGGATATTCTAAGGGCTGGAGTTGGCAATTTCAGAGTCACAGGGGCAGAGAGGTGTCTTGGTGTGAATCTGACCTGAAACAAATCCCTGCATGTGCTGCCACTTGGTTTGTGTAACATTTTGCTTAAAAAGCAATGGTAAAGATGAATATGCCATACGACCTCCATCCCACCCTCCAATGCTTGCTCTAAGAAGAGTAAGTAGGGGTATTCCTTTAAAGCCCACTGAAATAATTTTTCCTTCATGTCCTTTTAAGCATTGAGAAGATTGGCTGCCAGGGCATAATTTAACTTCCTAACTTAAATATTCAAATAAAATACATTTGCACGTACCTAAGCAAAAGAGTGACACAGAATCCTATTGAAATAATTGATCGTGCTACATTGAGGATGGCAGTTATGAAATCGTTAATCTTTTCGTATTTCCATCAGAAACGTGGAGGGGGACTTCAAAGTTGGTAATAGTTGTTGATATGCTAGAGCAAAGCCTGAGGGAAAGAAAATTTTCACTGCACAGTCTATCTGGTTGTTGACCTTTCATTTTTAATCTGCCTCTTAGTGTTTTTCAGAAATTCTAGTAGCAGAAAAATGCAATGCACTGATACCTGAGCCTGTTGCAACTTTTTGAGGAGTTGTTTTTGTGTCCGCTATTTATGTCTGTCACACATAAATGCAGCGTATCTGGACTGGATTCATTTACAGTGTTTGTCTCTAGGGAACAAAACAGGAAACATTTCAGTGTGCCTCAGGCTGTCTTCAAAGCCTCTTTGTAAGGCACTGAGTCAAATTCCAGCAAATCACTGGTCAAGACAGTGGTTCTCTCCCCTTTGGGATCTGAATGATATGTGTCCCTGTGAAAAGGGAAATGGCCTTGTAAATAGGCAAAAAATTGCAAAGACTAAAGCAAAGCTCTGTTTGTCATAGACAAGCTGTCTGTGATTCTGCTCCCTCTAACAGCACTTTCTGTTTAGTCAGGGGTTTGGATGTAACTGCAACCGTGAGTGCGGATGCTTGAGGTGCACCTGGCCCTGGTCTGTGTCGGGGTCACGACTGCTCTCGGCAGTCCCGTAAACCTGGCAGTAAACTCGAGGTCTGGAAGTTCAGCAAAGCTCAGGGGATTTTGTTTTTAGATTTGCACCGTTAGTTTGAGTTCATGAACTTTTGTATGTAACTTAATCAGATTTTCCTTCAAGGAAAGAAATGAGCTTAAGAAGCAACTGTAAGTGCTTTGCAGCTAAAGGGAAATCTGTGTTACATCCACAGCTGGATACATGTTAAAAAAGACTGGCTGGTTGATCTGTGCTGGCATCTATGCTAGGGATCCTTCTTATTGTGAAAAGAGTGTGTTAGACTCATTACATTACACATTACATTAGGATAGACTCATTGTCTAAGTAAAATAAATTCTTCTAGCACTGCCACCTTTACTACTGTAGATACGTCTCTGCTTGTGCTTTTGCTCACCACATAAAGCCATGGAAATAACCTTTCCCAAGTAATGTTGTTGTCTTGGTAAGAATAATGTTTATTTTGTGATCATTCTTTCCATTATTACTGTTCAAAAAACTAATACTTATGATTTATTTTTGATGCTTTTTAAAAAGTAATCTATTATTTCTTCTTCCTGGCATCTTTGTGCTTGCTTGTCCAATAATCTGAAATATTTGTTCATTCTATGTTGTGGGCCTCTATTGGAAATTTTTATGTGACAGAGCCTTTTTTTCTCCCTTCGAAGATGAAAAGATCCTGATGAAAAGCACAAAGGCCATGTTTCTCTATCTAATTTCAAGCCTGTCAATGTGGCTCATAAGGTTAGAACAGTGTCTTGGTGTTGCCTCTGGATGAGAGCTGTCATGAACACTCATTTCTGAGGTTTCCCTCCTTCCTGCTGCTCTGTTTAACCTTTTTTTTTTTCACTCTTGCACCCTTTGCTGTTTAACCCAAGCAGAATACTTCTCCCCCAGATTGTTAGGGTGTACTCAAAATTAAGCAGTGTCAACCTTCTACTTTAGATAGATCAGAAGGGCAGCTTTGCTCTCCTGCAGTGGAAGAACTCACTTCTTCCTTGTGCTGCTGAAAACTGGGGGATGGTTCTTGGCTGTCTCCTGAATACTTGAGATTTTTAAAATACTTCGGTATCCTCTTATGCATGTTCTTCTGTCTGTGAAGAAAGTCTATGCAGTTCAGTTAGGCTGGCTGATTTGGCAGGAATCCCCAGGAAACCGAGGGGCTTGTTCTGCATGCTCTGCCTTTCCAGGTCTGGCCAGGATGGGATGTGGGGCTAGGAAAATACCGGACAGGGGGCACCTCCAGCCTGGCAATGTCCATCTACTGAAAGGCTCTGCTGAGCAGTGATCAGCTTAGTATAAATTAGAGGAAATCTGTGATTCCTCTTACTCAGAGGAACCTACAGAACAGACACTATCTTACCATATGTGCTTTGTTAGAGAGGGGGAGAGAAAAAAAAAAAAAAAAAAAAAGCTGTCTTTTGGGAGATGGAAAAATAAGACCGTCTTCAGTAAGATGGTTTCTAACAAGGCTATCTGAGCTGTCAGGGGACATCCATGCACAGCCGGGTTTCCCACACTTCTGTGAAATGGCTCCCACCAACATGCACCTGACTGCGCCGCTGGAGCGCTCCTCTCCTGTCAATCTGGCACAGGCTGGGAGCGCTGCCGGGCACCCTCAAACCAGGCGACTTTGTAGATGTTTGTCCTGTCTGCAGCGTGGCTTTTGCCCTCACTTCAGAGAAGAAAGTAAGAACGGGAAATCTGTGGATGATTCCTCCCAGCTTCAGCTGTTCAGGGATTTCCTGGACCAGACTCAGTAGCTGTATTACCAATATCCGTATAATCTGACTGATAAGTGCCTAGTAGATCTGCATTCGTAAATATGTCTAATAGACACACTGGGGTAGAAGAGTGATACATAAGCCATGCAAATGTGTTTGACTTTAAATTGTTTCTAGGAATTCTTTGGAGGGATTCCTTGGTGCTTTTTTTTCTTTTAGCTTAAAATTCACAGCAAAAAACATTTTTATTTTGCTAAATATCCTATCTCCTGTGTGGGCAAGTATAAAACAGTTTCACTGAAAGTTTATCCTTTATCTGTGTCAAACGATGTGCCTATTTTGTGCTGGTCATTTTGACATAAATTGGTGTCTGACTGGGCTGGAAAGCACTCTAGAAATCACAGTTCACTGGCCTCCTTCTCCCTTCATTTGGGGTCACTGGTCAGGCTGCTTATTCTGTACTGCACTATCATGCTAAACTATAAAGCTAAACACTATTTAAGCATGGGAGATGTAGTCAAACTAGGATGGAAGGCTTATCAGAGACGAGGAGAACAGGAGGGACAAGAACTACAGTTCACATAGGGTTACATGGTTCAGATGGATGAAGCTTGAAACAGCATTAGTGAAAAGTGTTCCTGTGTAATCAGAAGTCTGGAATATGTTTTACATTATAAAAGACTCCTTTGAAAGTGATCAGCAGGCAGGAAGCTGCTGGAAGGTCATATATCTAACACCTGTATTTAAATTTTCTGTGGCAAAGCAGATTGCAAGCAGTGTGTAATATGAATATGGGGTTAGACTCTTTTCTTCTCCTGCTCTTTGCAAAGCACTGAATGTGTGAGGGGCTTGTGACAGCCCCGTGCTGAACTGACACAACAGCAGACTGGGAACCAGACTGTGGCTTCCTGGGCCACGGTATCCCCACCCGGCACCTGCCACGCGGCCCTGGTGCAAAGCAATGAGTGTGTAAATCTGCCCAACTGGACAGGACTTGGGCACCGCATGGATGTGGGTGCTCCCAGTGGATCTTGGTGGTCCTCAGGAAGCTATGCAGCTTCCCTACAGTACTGAAAATGGGGAAGAATGTCCTCTTGTGAGCCTGGGTATGTCCTACCCTCAGAACAGCATACTGGACTGCAGCTAGCAACTTGTAGATAGGGCCGTGCACGATCTTGCAGGTTCCTGTGCAAACAGTACCTTCAATGGAATAAATTTGTGGTACTGTTGTACTAGATCAATAGGTATTATTGGTAGGCTTCCTATCAATTCCTGCTGGCATTGGCTGTGGCTTGTGGACCAGGGTAAGAGAGAGCATGACAGAGCTGAGTTGGAAAATCCTCCCTCTCGCTTGAGTTCCCTTCTGAGGCCTTCTGCTCTGTCCCTCAGCCAAACTGCAGGGTCTGAGCCTGCTGCAATGTGTAGGCCCCATGGGAACTACACAGATTGGAAAATGGCAGTAAGAGCAAACAGACTTACGCCATAAGCCCGTCACGTGTATGAGGCTTCTGCAGTACAGATCGGGGGGACGGAGGAGATGATAGAAGGGCCTCTCATGCTTGTGAAGCACATCTAGCCTGTGGGCTCGATGAGCCTGGCATCGCCTCTGTGCTCTGCAGCACGATGTGCCTGCATGGTCTAGAGGTATCATGGCAGCCTCTTCTGTAGAGACTGTTGGGATGAATTAGCCTGTAGTCCTCTGTGACAGTCCTACAGCAAGTCCATTTCCATGAGGAGTAGTTTCTGACATACAAAATTACCTGGGAAATTAGAGATTCTCTCTTGGCAATAGCAGATAGAAAGCTTTTTGTTTCCCTTGGAATTTCTCCTAGGAAACTAGGAGAGTAACCAGCCCGCATTCCCAGCCTGCCTTGCTTAGGAGAGTGCAGCTATTTCCTCATAGCCTTTAACCAAGGAAAAGGTTTCACGGGACAGCTTCACTGCAGAAGTAAATAGACACAAATAGGCCTTGCGGCAACACTTCTGTGAGGAACCAGGTTTATCATCTACTATAGTGATTCACGCTGTGCATTCTGTTTCCCATCGCAAAGTTTGAAATGAAGCTCACAAGTATCATAGCTTGTGTGTTTGCAGCAATTCCTAGTTCATGTATCTCTCTTTAGGCAGGAATTCATACAGGCTTCCTGTTGGAAAAGACCCTTAGGTGCTCCTGTGTAAACACAGGGCCCAAGTGGACAGATTTTGCAATGGCTCAGTCTGTTGGGTACAAAGGTTTTTTGAGTGTTTAGATGCAAATATTGAACATGGACCTGCTTTGAACACCTGGTCTGAAGTGCCTAGATACGAGCTGAGCTCTCCCTGTTCTTCTGGCATTGTGAATTAATGCCATGGGTGCCTTTTCCTGCTGCACTGTCCTGGGTGAGCTCTCTGAGGAGTGCCGACTGCTCTTGGTGTTTTATCACTCTTTAGAAAGTTTTGGCTGGCAATTTTCCTTTTGAATTCAAACCAATTAACATAAACCAGCATTACTGGCTCTTTCTGATGGCATGCAGTGGGTACCAATAAACAGAACATAATATATTCATCAGCCTGGAGAGCAGTAGGGGAAGAAATCCAGATGGGCTAGTGTGCTTTCCCTACAGCCAACTGAGAATAAACAACACTCAGAGATGAGACAGAAAAATGTAGTATCTGTTTATGATCAAATTAAAAGTGTAGGAAAAATTCCAACTACTAACGCAGACAGCTCGGCAGGAAGGGTGTTTCTCTGCATGGTGAACCAAGGAATGAACTTGATGAGAAAGTTATGTACTTCCCCTTGCTTCATCAAGGACCTGAGGAGCCTTGGGGTATTTATGGTAATCCTGGAGAAGTGCAGGAAACCGGTTTCCCCTAAAGTGCCCTTATATTTATTTATTTATTTTAATATTTCACCACTTCATATTTTCAGCTGTCTGAATGTTATTTATTACTGGGACAAACTTTTAAGGTTCCTTTTAGGGCAGTTTCGTCTAGAGCGTGCCCTGGTGATAGGAAACACTGGTACTTGGTTACAACATAAGTGAGCTGTAGGTCTTCCTCCACATGCTGCTGAAAGGCAGTGCAAAGAGCCAAGGCTTTTTTTGCCAATTTGAGTTACAGAAGCCTTCTGATAACTTCCTATCATACCATATTTGGGGTAAGTTATGTTTAGCTGTGAATAGCACTGTTAGCAATGTCCTTTTTCATAAATGCCTTTAAACATCTTTTCTAAAGGAGAAATCAAGGAGATATTTATGCCACTTATTCTCCATTTAGAAAGATATGATGCCTGAACTTGAAAGCTGGAGGCAAACAAAGCTCGAAAGAAGCCAACACGGTAGCTGCAGTAAGTAACCGTGGTCAGGAGGACTTTAGCGCACGCAGGGGACGGGCTGATCCACCCGTTTTCTCCATCCAGGTGAGCACCCAGTTCCTCTGCTGTTTCCTTACCCCGCACTAGCACAGAGCATTAGGCTGGGTTATGCTGTCATGTGCAGTTGCCTGTGAGCAATTTATAGCACTCAAAATTTGTCCCCAGATATTAGAGAGTGCTCGTCCCATTTAATTAACTGATAATAGGGCCAAACACATTTTTATTATTTATTATTGTCAAGTAACTTATTAAGGAACTAGATGATTGCTCAAAAAGAAAAAAAAAAAAGTTAAGTGTATTTTATTAGCATCAGAACTTGAAATGGAAAGAATGGAGTAATACCACAAATGTTTTGAGTTTTGTAGAAAGCTGTTTAGCCCAGGTTCCCTGGATCAGTACGTTATGGTTCCATCTACTTCCAAAGTCTATTTTGAAGAAAATATGCTTGCACCTCAGCTTTCATAAATGAAGGTGTTTCCACATGGGGAGGTCTAGAAAGTTATCCAAATTAGATGGGGACTTAACTAATCATTTGGGCAATTCCACCTCTATAATTACCCATGCTCAAAATTGCTTGGGCTGGAGGCTTTCACAGGACCATCAACTCATTTATACCAATAAAACCTTTTCTTTTTTTTTGAACAGGCCGTTGCTTAATTTGGTCAAATGTCAACTGCGCAAGCACGAGGAACTTAATCAGAGACTTTCTGGGAAATCTGATGAAAAAAACGAATGACAAAATTTTACTGTAATTACAGAATTCATTAAATAGCATCAGTACATTTAAAATGGACAAGCATTCTTTGAAAATCAGGATCTATCCCATTGCTGCAGAACAGACCCTCAGGTGAAATTACTATATCTCCTTGTTGATTTCTGTATTTGAAAATATTTTGCTACGTCTCTTCTGGTTAGAATGTGATAAATACCTTGCCCATATCTTCCTCTCAGGCAAAGGTATCATTTTGGTAGCACCCTATGTACAAGGGGTGTCCATCTCCCCTTCAGCAGGCACAAGGAAACAGGAGAGCCAGGGGAGAGGTTGGGGTTAGAACAAGGTCTCCCAACAGACAGACTGTTGCCTTTCTGACAGACAAAACTTCCTGCAAGTCTGCTGTCAGCACCGACTTAAAGAACAACAGTTGTCATCATTTGACCCCTTCCTTGTTATGGCCAGGGTTTTAAATAATGCATCGCCATTGTTTGACTTTTCTTCCAACGTTTCCTCCATGCCATTGAATTCTATTTTCTGTTATAAAGTCAGGGCTAGATGAAGTGTTTACTTCCAGAAATCCAGCCCTGGAGGAAACAATTATGATTTTCCTCTTCTTGGCCATTTATCTTGCTGATAATTTGTCATGTTGCAGACTCGATGTATTTTTAGGTAATTTTGAGCTGAAACGTATCTTTGTTGTCTTCTTGCTTTCTGTGCTTGTAATAGTTTACTCAGACGTTCCCGCTTCGTCAAGCTTCCTACAGCCAAAGTCTATTTGAGGAAACTTGCCTTCTGTTCCCCTTGTGTCACACTCAAGAACTTACAAAAAGTGTCACATTTGTCACTGAGGGTGGAAATTGCAGTCTTCAATGGAGCAATGGAATCTTGATTACTTTTTTTTTTTGGTCCCAAACTGCTTGAAACTCCTGGGGTTATGTTAGAGAAAACAGAGTCCCACTTTTTACTGACTTTTCAAATGTGAATGAAAAGATTTAGAAAAAAAAAATCACTAAATACACGACTGTCTTGTCCTTTTTGTAATATAATTATATAACTGCTTTGTTGATGACTTAAATTGCTGAGCTCGCACATTCACATGAAACTTCTGAGCTCAGTGTAGTCTGTCCGGCTGTTATCTCATTACGAGTGAAGTTTGGGCAAGCATTTGAACAGCAGGATCTGCAAACATTGTTAAAAAAGCAATAAATCAGCCCAGAATAACATAAAGGTTCCTAGGTTAGTGTGTTAATCTGCAGGAAGACCTCCTCAACCTCCAGGTCAATGGTTTCATCTGGCTATGGACTCCTATCACAGAACCTGGACACAGTTGTTCAGCTCACAAGAAGGAACATCATAATAGTCATGCTGGATAGGACCTAAGGTGCCTTTTTTTTCCCCAGATCTTCAGTTGATGACCCTTATTTTTTTTCTGCTTTTCTTAATATATTTAGTTTTTTTTTTCTGAATCTTTAGTCTTTCCTGTTGTCCTTCCTTGAGCCTTCTCCAGTTCTAACATATTCTTTTCAGATAAGGGAATCAGAAGTTTGCACAAATAAGGATAAATTGTGACAGTTTAGGTCACAATAGACCGATAGAGATTCCATTATAGTTTTCCAGGTGTAAAATGACTTATCTTCATTTTTCTCATTACAAGAGAGATGAATGAAGCATTTACACTTTAAAGAAGTGCAGCCAGTTTAGTGCATGTATTTTGGAGACAAATTTAATAAGGTAAGGAGTTAGATGCCCACTTCAGTACTGCTTCTTTAGAAGAAAAACACCACAAAGAGGAAGCGTTACTGTTGATGTATGGCCTAGTGAGACAGGGTATCGCTCATAGAGAACTGGGAAAGCAGTGTCAAAGAGAGGGCCCAGGAAACAGAAACACAGCAAATTGTGTTCGAAGTCCCCTGTTGCTGGGATGGGTCCCTCTTAAAAATTCAGAACCAGTAAAGGACAGTATACATTTATAAGTCAAACAACAGTACTTTTTGTCCAGAGAACTCTCCCTCATTGCCTTCAGGGGTTCAATCCTTTTCATCCAGTTTCTGAAGCCAGTCTTGCAGTGGATGGAGCCATTTAAAGCATATATGAAATGGATGAGAAAGACTGTCTTTTGGGGATCCGCTGTCAGTATTGCATGCTTTGGTGAAATGGATAAATTATGATGCTATTTGAGTAATGGAAAGGAAATTCTAATGCCTTTATTCCCAAGGATTCTCAGCAATTTATCTGTAAATCCAAGGGAAGTTGGAGAAAATAATTTTCTATACCTTTCTAAGCTGCATAAAAGAGTCTTGTATTTCAAAGCTATGTTTGTAGACCTTTAAAAATATTTAGGAGGAATTCATAGTTTCTACAGCCAAAAGAGACTTTATAATCTGATCTTGTGTATAAATAGACCACAAACTTCCAAACAGTACTTTCTCACCATTTACATTTTATGAATCCTTTGCATAACTGAGCTCCATGAATTGAAAAGGAGTGTTTTCTCAAAGCTACACTGTAGTGAAAATTGTATCTAGGACAAGAAATGAGCTATATTTTTTTGTTTCAATATATATTTTAAGCTTGTGATTCATAGCTACATAGCTAATATGACTGTATCCTTTGTGACTTAAGATAAAGCATTCAGTCAACAGAGGGAAGAACGTGGCCTGTGGTGAACTCCTTGTACACTGATGGACAGATGGGCTGTAAATCATTTTGCTTTTATAACCAAAAAAGACCCATAATTCACTATAATCATTGCATGATATAATGATTAGTTCATGGTACCTATCATAGCATTCCAGTGGAGAACTCTAATGGTATCTCAAGGCTATAAAATTACATGATACAGTATTCATTCTTGATGATAACCAAAGGATTTTTCTCCTTGTTTATATTAAAGGTGTCTCAACCTTTAATATACCTCTCTCAAAGGTGTCTCAAACAAAATGAGAGAAATATCCACTTATATTGTCGTTAAAGCCTTGATGTATTATTCACAATAAACACAATCTATAGCCTTTCTATAGTCTCATCTTTGCAGCTGTCCAAGGAAACCTAAGTCCTTTCTCAGTACCAAATAAGTTGAAGACTGGAAGGCCCTTGTAGTGTGTGTGCTGACATACCGACAGTTTAGAGAGAAAAGGACAGGAAAGAAATCGGTGTAGAAGAAGAGTAATTCTTATGTATCGTAATGTGTGCAATGAGTTCCTAGGTCAAGGAAAGAAGGGGAGATGATGATGGCTATAGTTCAAAATATGAGCAATGGAGGCTGTTTCTCATTCAAGCAGGTAAGGCTTGCTGTTGATTTCAAAGGAAACAGCAGCAGCAATGAATCCCTTAAATCCAAGTTAATTATTGTTTTTAAGACTTAAAGGAGTTGAACTGGTGCACACACAGTGATGCTTGCACCAAGCTGCATGGACTGACATTGGTAAGTGACAGTCCAATCACTGCTTTCATTCTTTAAGAAGTATCAGTAAATACCACTTATTCCAATTTATTAATTACATTTATTTCCAAGTAAAAATGATGTGTGAAAAATGGGCCCTTCAGGTAACTCCCAGGTCTTCATGACTTCTGCTAGCCAATTTTTCCTACAGCAATAAGAGATCTGGATTGGACACTAACTTTTAAACACATGCCACCATGGTGGAGTAAAATTCAAAACTTGAAATAGACACAGTGCACAACTTTTTTTTATTATTATAAAAAAATTTCACTACAACCATCTACAGTAAAAAGATTTATTTTTTAAAGTTGATCAGGAGGCAAATAACCTTGGAATGCCACTATAATAATTACAGTGTTATCTGCATAAACCTCACGTTGATGTAGTAATATAACCAGTCCTCAGACTGTATGCCTGGTTGACCTTTAGTGTTTCTGATGTTCTGGGTTACACTAGGTTGGATGAAGTCCTGATCCAGCATTCAAGTGAGATCAAGGCTCTTTCAAGCAAGACCACTTTCTTCCTGAAGCACTGAACCCCTTGCATACAATCTGAAATATAGTTGTGATGTACTCTAGGGAGATCCCCAATATCCATGTGTGGAAAGCAGGACTCTCCTTGGTGTAGCCTGCCAGTCCTGATCTCACCTAGCAATGGAAACAAGGTGGGCCTACAAGAGGAACCAGGAGAACCAGGTACAAATAAATGTTGAGGAAAAGTTTATGAATTCATGTGCTGGAAGTGAAAACAAAAGAAAATTAGAGTGGGAGGAGAGTTTTGAATATAATATTGTATGCTGTTCACAGCAAAGTGGAAACTTGAGATATTGGGTCTGGCAGCTTTTCAGTAGAATCTTAACACTGGTGTGAGCTGAATGCATTAGGAACGAATTAATGCGGCTGTAGCTATGCTTCATAAAGCGTCAGAAAACAGATGCCTGCAATAGCAAGATACTATACTGGTTACACAAATAAAGTCCTATCTTGCAGTCATTGATCATGAAGAACTTGCAAACTAAAGAGAAGGTGCAGGAGGCATCAAAAGTGAGATCCATGGAGTGTGTCCACCATATGAGTAGTAAGTCCTGCTGAGGTCACTGCAGGCACTAAGTGCCAGCCAGGTTGGTGGAATTGCCCTTCCAGCAGGCTGCAGAAAGCACAACCCATACATTAGAGTTCAGCCAGGACAAAACCTGCAAGATTTGCCTCTCCTCTCCTTTTTTTTTTCTGGAGTATTGCTACTGTGCTACGCTCCTGTGTGTGGGATGTGCGCAGAATAGGTGACTGGGAGCTGCAGTGCAGGGGAAGGGGGGAAAAAAGAAGGATTTTTCTTTAAATTACAAGTGTTAGTTGGTCCTGTGCTTAGAACGTTTGCTTATCTAATGTGAGGGCATTTTCCATGGCTTGTGTTATGCCAAAAGGAGGAATAATCAAGCGGTTTAAGAGGGACATTATCCTCACTTATTTGTCAAATTTCCTTTTGTTCTTATGTATAGAGGCAGTATTTCTTCGCTTGATTTAACATTTGTTCTCCATAGGCATTTTTTTCCTAATAAAAATGGATGTGATACATCAGAAGTCTCTCTCTGTGCAGGTTTGAAGGAGGCACTGCCACCTTCTCTGGCCTGAGAGGATTCATCTACACGGGGAACAGGGGGTAGCAGCCGCAGCCCTTAGTCACCGTGCGGAAGTCCCCGAGGCCGCTTGGCCCTGAGTGCCACCCAGGGCGGCGCTGGGTCCCTCTGCGGCTCCGCTGCCAAGTGAGTCAGCCCTGGGCTCCAGCGTAGGCCGAGCGGGGCCACCCAGGGCACGGAGCAGCGCGTGGGGCCCCGTCCACAGGCCCCGCTCACACTCCAGCTCCTCAGTGAGACCCCAGCCCTGGCGTGGGACAGTGGCCGGGTAACCGCTCCGTAGGCTGGTGTTTGAAGAAACGCTTTCTGGACACCTAAATCACTTGTTGTTGACAAGGTAAGAGCCTGAGAGAGCTCATCGCTACACTAAGGAGCACACAAAAATACGCAAGCGCTGACCGAAGCATGGAGTGTTGTTAAGCTGTCAAGTAGCAGTGGCTCTCATCTATTTTAAACTAATCTCATGGGGCAATGGGTTCTTACTTAACCCCAGTACTGAAACATGTTAAAACTTATCTGAGGAACAAGTCTTTCACTAGATTATGATCACTTTTCAACCATAATTCATTTTCAGGCAGTATTCTGCTTACTAACTTATATTTAATTTTAATTTTGTCACTGAAACAATTATAATATTGCATGGTTCAGAACATAAAAGTTCCAAGTTAGTTGCAGTTATGCTGTATCATATCATACTGTAATAAAAATGCTCTGGTTTCCTATTACAGTTATTTTAACATCTTATAGATAATTAGATAGATAAAATTGAAACTAAGTTAAAGCATTCTGAAATACAGCAAAATATTGTGAGTTTTATGTTTGCTTGTTTTTTTTCTCATTTATTTTTTTTCCCCAAAGATTGCCTGAAGCCTGAGAATACTGGATTGCCAACAGGATACATAAGATGAAAAAGATAAGGTTTCATCTACAGTGCCCAACAATCAGAAGGGAGGCAACTGGGATAACTCAGATTTAGATCATACATCCCTTTCAACTAAAAGAAGGTAAGAAAAAATTCTTACAAGGTCAAAACTTGATTTCAGTAATTCCAGTCAAGATATATTTCAGAAGATGGGGTCTAAGTGAAAAAAAAAAAAAAAAAAAAAAAGTCAAACAGGCAAACAATAAGCAGAAATGGTTAGGAGAGTTTGTACAGAAGATGGGAACTGAAGAGACTAAAGGAGACTAGAGAGTAGTCTACAGACTATTAAAAAGCCAAAAGCATGAAGCTTTCAAATGAATTAATAGGTCTTCTGATTTATCAGAAAGCGAGGGAAATAATTATTTTGTAAGCACTTTCTTTGCATCAGCTGTTACCACAGAGGATTTTGAGAGGGTATCTATCCTGAATCCTTTCTAAAGTAATAAATATTGCCATAGATCAGAAGAGTTGGGGTATTAACACAGGATAATAGATGAAACGGTAGCAAGATGCCAAACCCAGGGACTTGGCAGAAGCTTCAGCTGAGTTTCTAAGAAAACAACAGCTCTGTTCAAAACTGGTTATTGTGCAGGAGGTCTGGAGAGCAGTAAATCATTTTACCTGTCCTTTAAGGTGGCACAAGGGAAAATCACAGACCAATAAACTTTACTTCTGCATCAAGCTAACATCTCCAAGCATGAAGCCACTGTAATTTACGTCAGAAACTACGAAGAAAAGTTTTTCATAAACAGCGTATCTTTCCTGCCTCTAATATGCTAGGATTATCTGAATATGTAAAAAAGAAATAGGAGTCGGTTGGTTTGATATATCCAAAACTACAAGGTGAGTCTTATAAACTGTAATATTTGCATAGCTCAAGATAAAGCCATTATAAGAACCAGTATTAATTGATTCTCTTGCTCACAGCTGTGGGAGTAGGACAAGGATTGAACGGTCAGACTGAACTTGGTATAATTCTTGGTCAAGACTGAATCACAGTGACAAAACCTACCTGGTACCAAGGAGCAATTTCATAGTGCAGTGTTCACAGCCTGTTGCCTTTCAGAGGCACTGCTGCCCCTCATACTTACTCAAGGCAAAATTCAAGCTCCTAGTTGACTCTAGTGTTTGTTTCTTTACAGCCTCAGCAGCTTCAACAGCCTCGGTATAAAAAGTGTGAACAGTGAATTTAACGCAATCATTAAGGCAGTTATTCCAAACTTTGTTTGAATTATTCTATATCCTACAGAAAACTGTGGTGTAGCAGTAGGCGAAGCAAAACATGGCAGCTGAAAACAGTTTACGGGATAGCCTCTCCTGGGCCAACGGACTGACGTCCCTTGTTATGCTTTCTGAAAAACAATTTACATTAGCAGATATTAGCTTCTAATTTATTTATGTAGATACTGATTTGCAAGAATACATCTCCAACAGACTATGCTGGTTTTACTAGTCTCAACACATACAGCTAAAGCTCTAAATGTCTGTTTTTCTTCCTTGTTCTTCTTGTTTTCCTAGTCATTCTCATTTTTAATTATTCTGCAGAATTTTAACATAAAGAAAATTCAGGTCAGTATGATTCCATTATGCAGCCAGATTAACATAGTTGTAATTAAAAAGTGAGTTATAATTAGACACTGCTTTAGCGTAGCAATTGTACCTTATTACATAAAGAGATGGGTAGGCTCTTGAATATGTTGCTATGGCTGATAAAGATTTGGACCAAAACAATTTTTTTTTTAAATGAAATTTTGCTAGACTTAGTAATAGGGCTGGCAGTTTTGTGATGTTTTGAGTTGATTCATTCGAAAGTAAGTTTTTATTTATTCCTGTACAGGAAAGATCATTTAGCCCTTTGTTTTGATCCCTCGGTAGATCTGAATATACGTGGTTCATGGGTTCTGTGTTGGGAATATACGTGGTTCATGGGTTCTGTGTTGGGGAACTGTAAGGCAGATGATAATCAGTGTGCTTTAATTGCTGGCATCTTACATCAGGACAGCCAAATATCCTCCTTTCTTTCTCTTGCCACCTTTTATGGAGCTCCCTACACACCTTATGGTGTGCACTGATGCTCACCTTGAATCCTCAGCTGCTCTTTCACTGGCTGACCCAGGACACTTTTGGGACACAATCACAAACATGAAGTAATAATTAAATAGATATATTTAGAAGATTCTAAGTTCTGTCACGCAAACAGAGAACAAAAGAAAAAACACACAGACCCATCAATTTGAAGAACTTTATCCAAAAACACAATTTCCATCTGATGTTAACAAAACTTGTCATTTTCACCATAGCAAAAGAAAGAAACAGTATTAAGTACAGATATAGTGAAAACAGTCAGTAATTTGAAAAGAATATAACAAGGGTTAAAAAGAAGGCTCTGTTAACTAAATTTACTAAGTACATTAAACTTAGAGAAAACAGAAAGTATTATTTTCCTTATCACAGATAGAGATCCACATTTCAAGAACAACCATTACAACAGTAAAGGATTTTTTTGATAAACCAATCCCTATACTATGAAAACAATACAGAAAAGCCCTGCAAACCTTTAGTGTACAAGAAGGAAGAGAAGCAGAGAGAAAGAACAAGAGAATAAATTGTTGGAGAAAAATAATAAAAATAACAGCATATATTAAAGGACTCCTGTAAGCCTCTATTTTATTTGAGCTGAAGGAATATGTCACTTCCAAATGACTGCAGTTATGAGTGAAGTACAGATATTTCCAGGAGTGTCACTATTTAGCTTGCATTTTGGAAAAATAATATTTTAGGCAATACTTAAGACAACTGAAAACTCAAAATATTACAAGCTACCTCAGATAGCAAGCAACTGGATCTATTTACATTATTAAAAAATCGAGGTTTTGCAGCCCACTTCTTACAAACTTGGTAACTTGAGAACCGAAAGAGACCTTTATTAGAGAAAGAGCAAAGATTTCTGAGGTTACGTGCTAGATAGAAAGATAGAAAAAATAGTGCAGCAATTTGTTACATTATATACCCTACCAGCATATCTATCAAAATATTCAGGCTCCTTTTTATTACCTTCTATTTAAAAAAATACAGTGCACTGGTTTCTTTCTTCCCTTTGATTAGAAAAGCTTAGACGTCCTCAGAAGTATTTAAAATAAAACCCTATCAACTAGAGCTAGTCCTGCAATCTGATCTAGCAAAGCTGAACCTTAGCACTACAGAGGTGGGTTTAATCCTGCTGACTCCAGGTGGAGGCAAAAGATCCCTTTGGACTGAGCAGGCTGCGTGATGGGGAACTTCAAGCATCCTTGTGAAGGTCAGAACTCAGTAGAATTTTAGACCTAGACCTGGAGTAAATTAATTTTATTCCTCTTAAATGGGCTTGAATTACACCAGCAGCGCAGCATGGTCTGACTGCAGCTCAGAAATCTCCTGCAACAAGGCCAGAATAAGCACAGGCTCCTGTGGGAGGTTTTCCAGCGCCTCTCGCTTCTGTCCCAGACCTTAGTGTAAACCTCCTTTTGTTCAAAATGAGATTTGTAAATGATCAAGTGCTACCAGTGGTAGAAGCTTCGCTGTGCAGCTGAGAGCAGCAGGTAGGGCAGGATTTGAAATACCCATGGTTTAGCACACTGAAAAAAGCTCCATCTTGAGCTGGAAAAGCAAACAGGTAAGGCAAGGAGGGGATAAAAGGAAACATGTACAGTCAGTGTCTGATAAAAAGTGCAGTGGGAGTGAAGGAAATAGCATGTTTGGATCCCTTTTGGATCCCTTAGGGCAAAGGCCCAACCACATGTTAAACTGTCCCTGTCTTTATCTTATGATGACTGATTGATAAAATATGCCTAATAATAGAATATTGAGCTCTGGCTCCTCTTCTGCTAATGGAATAAACACTTGTTTTTCTGAGGCTTAGCAAGCTGTAAAATGAGGAAGGACGAGCTGTACCTGACAGTTTGTTCACTTAAACTCAGCTCAGACTCTGTGCCCAGAAAGTCAGCAGGGCTGCCAAGGCCAGAATAGGAGCTAATGAAGCGCTGTGCTCTGCTTGTCAGAATCCTGATGTCTGACATTATCATCAGAGACCTGGGTGCCCTTCTTCTTTCTGAGAATTAACCAGATGAAATCCCATTCTTCAGAGCTCTGAAAGCTTTAAAAGCACACAAGCTGCCTCAGCTAGGATTTTGATTTTTGGCCTGTTGCTCTTAATAATAGAAATCATGCTTAAAAAGAGTAATTTTCCAGATTCTGCTCTGTGATCAGCCACAGGAAGCTCAGTAAAATTACATGATATAAAAGGGCAGAGCTACATGAAATTAATGTCTCTGCAGCCTGCAGAGAAATTTGAAAGAATATTAAGAACCAGAAAAGTAAAACAAAGCTTCTAATAATAGAAAAAATATATAACAACCTAAAGTCTCCTGATTTGGCTTACTCCCAGGCACAAAGGAGAAATTTTCTTTTAACTGAAATGGATGTATGGGATCAGACTATAATAGCTTGCTGGCTCTAATCTCTCTTGATTTGGGACTTGTTATAGCAGACTGCTCAGCAGCTTGGTGGGATGCAGCAATTTGGTGGGTTGTTGACTGCCTTTAAGTCCCATTGCAAACAAGAGTTTCAGAGAGGGAAGACTCATTATTTTTGAGGTAATTATCAGCTCACTCTCCCAGTTAAATGGCTAAGCATACTATGCATGAGTGGATTGGAAGGCCAATGCTGTAGTTTTTTTTTTTTTTTCAGTTTCACAAACATGTTGACATGGAAATACGTCCTCATTTTATTTTAAGAGTGTGTTTATGATGGTGATAAGGGCAGATCCCCTAGCCCTGGAGATGAAGCACTGGAGCATTGGCTCTGCGAGCTTCCCTGCTCAACTCTCCTAACACGTCTTTGCTCCAAACCCAGCCAGCTTCTTTGTTGTGATGGCCGTGCAGCTGTCTCGTCTAGCTCCTGGCTGCTTAGAGTGAAAAAAAAAATCTTAAGATATAATTCGTTTTTTTTGGTGTATTTAAAGGCCACCGCTAGGAATGACACGCTAGGGCATCCAGTTTGTCTTCCTGCTTCTCACAACTCATTAACTTTGCAGAGCACAGGTACTATTGCTTGTGCTTGTAACATGTTCACAATATATTAGGGGTCTAATACTGCACAAAATACTTGTTTTGTCTAGTATAGAATAAATTCAGCTCAGTAGCATTTAAGGGTTATCTGTGTTAGGTTCTTTTATTTACAGATTTTTATCTGCAAGTGGCATGAAGTGCTTAGCCAAGTACAGAAGCCTCTTCTGCTTTTGCAGAAGAGCTTCAGAGAAAAGCTGTGGGGAGTGTGCTTGGGCCTCCTCATCACCCCTGAGAGAGGGTGACAGCACTTTCCCAACTGCCTGGTTGCAAGGAATTGTTGGGGGCATAACATGTACCTGCATAAAATTAGTAGTAACACTCTTCCCATGCCTGCGAAACTTCCACCTTTCATTTCCTTCTCCATTGCCTGCTGTTGCTTCTATAACCTTTCTTAATGATGGATGGGTGTCTTTTGCAGTGGTCAGATTTAAACATTCCCTTACTCCCCAAAAGACACAAGTGTTCACAGCATGTCAGGTGGGAAGGTGACACCCAGAAGGAAGGCTCTATCTTAATTGTACAGCCCAATGCTAAGTATGTTGCCAGCATCAACGATGGATCCAAGTTTGAACGAGTTTTGTCTATTGCAGTTTAGGGACACAGAATCTCATCTTTAATATACCTGACAATATGTCAGCTGTAGAGACTCTTGCATGCAGTAATATACTTGCATTGTAAAAATATTAACAAGAAAAACAGCATAATTAGTGCTGTGAGACAGCAAATGCATGTGCTTGCTGCTTGCACCCTGTTTTCCATTTCAGCCTGTCAGACCAATTACTTTAATTAAACTTCTATCTGGGCCTTCTTGACAATTCTACCTCTAATGATGAAAATATGTATGAGGATGATCTGGATGAGGGAGGCAGAACTTGTTGTTTTCCAGCAGTTCTGCATTACTATCAATATCACATGAAAGTAGGGCACTTTCATTGGGAAAAGCAACATGAATGTGTCACGCTCATTTTCATTAGCAGAAGGGAGGTTCTTTGCTGTTCCCTCTCAAACACTCCATGGGTGAAGAATTTGAGCCAGTGCTTTGGAAGAGAAATGCAAGCATTGTTAATTGCACTTAGATTAATATTCTGAGTAATTTACAGAAAACACTTTCCTGGCAAATTCATTAAGTAGTAGAATAATCCCGTTGGGTAATTACCGTATTGTCAAACTGTTTTTAATCATGTTTTGTTCTTCTCCATGCAAAAGCAGTGCTTGCAAGATCTGCCATAATTAGACGCACTGTTGAAGAAGTGAAGAAAAGGCCATGAGTAAGTGATACAGTTCCCTAGGCAATGGAATATCTGAAAGCTGTGGGGACAGCACATTAAACAATATTCTCATTGTCTTGCACGTTTGCACACCAAACCATGTCCTACTTGGTTCTGCACTGGAAGCTGTCTTGCAGGCTCTCTCAAAACTGGGCACATAACTGCTTTATTTTTTTACTGAGATGATAGGAGTGTAAGAAAAGGAGGTTACACATCTTACACAGCTTCCCTGCTCTTTTAACAACCTCTGTGTATGAAGAAGAAAATAGATATTTTAGGGTAGTGAAAGTTACCATTTTCATATTATTCTTAAGACTTCAGCTGTTTTATCAGCCAAGATAAAACTCAAGTTTCTCAAACTTCTTTCCTGTGCAGACCTCTTCTGACATCAGCCTCTTTCACAAAATAATGCCTCCAAACAGAGAAATAAAGCATAGGAGCTCTGTAGCTCCAGTGAGCTGTCAGGATTTTCCTTACCCTGCAAATAACTTGACCTTCTCCCTTGTGCCAGCTCTGTCTGCATCCTGTTCCATGATCCCCATCCAGTGGAGGAGCACACAATCACACAGGCTGCTGTGGACCATTTGGAGAAGACGCGTGGTCTGTGCCAAGGAAAGCAGGTTTGGAGCAGAGCTGCAGCCTTGGGAGAGCTCCCACAGCCTTCCAGGGAGCTGCTCAACTGTGAGGCAGCAAATTGCTACCCTCGAATCAGGACAGCTTTGAAGGCCAGCTCCCAGAAAGGGGAAAAAACATCCACAGTAAATATATATGTGATAATAAATACTGATTTTAGGGCATGCTGCTTTAATTAAAGTAGCCTTCCACCAGCCCTGCAGGAAAACTGCTTTGAAGACGAAAAAAAGGAACCCCAAACTTTCCTATACCTTTGGCAGCTCTTAGTCCAGCCTTAAGTAAGTTCAGTGGCAGACACGTGTCAAAAGTAGTTTCTGTACCAACAGCCCAGGTATTCTGGAATCAGGATAGGAGCTGTATGAGAAAGGAAGCCTTTACAGTACATGTGGGCTAAGAGAAAGGATTTACCTGCTGCTCTCTCAAAGCTCAGATAGCTTATGTGCTCTTGTTTGTTTTTTAAAGGGGAAGAGAGACATTTCCACCATAGGTGATCTTTTTCTTCCTTGAAGATTTTATAATCTCTGAAGCAAAAAAGGCTGGAGCCTGTTTTGAAACTACAGCTCTTAAAAAGGCAACTGCTTACGGGAATAATACAATGAAAACACAGTTACAAATCCAGATGATTAAGTAGAGTTATCTAAAGTAGGCTATATAAAAATCAATTCCAGGAACCTCATAGAACCCAGAGGCATATTAGTATTTAAATATAAGCATTTTCAAATCTGACCATTATTATATGTCCATTATATATATCTAATGCTATTTATACCTCAGCACATTCCTGAGCTGTGCACTCACTTCCTCACTAAGGGTAAAAATGTCTAATCTTCCTTTCAATTGTATCCTTCTTATAGACATCACTTGCAGTTAGCTAGACTTCACAGTTTCCTCACATTGCTTTGGTTCACCAATATAATGGTTTCTGTGGGAAATCTAGATTAAAACATAATGAGCTGAAGAACATGGTATTTGGCCTTTATTTTCTGGAAGGGACACACCTAAGGACCGTTGCTGTCACTGCAATGTCCTGGACAGAACTGGTAGCTGCTCTGTTTAACACTCCATCTCCTGGAGAGCAGATGGGCAGCAGACAGTCATACCTGGTAATAGCTGTGCCCCCTCCTGGAAACAGCAGACAGGGTGAGCATCAATTCATATCTAGTAATTAATAGTAGAAGGGAAAGGTTAGATAGTTTAGATGTGCCTGCACAGAGCTTTCAGACTCACAGCTTGTTTTGAGCATAGCAAAGTGTATGTATGTGCTCTAGATTCACATGATAAATGTGTAGTCTCTCAGTTCTGAGTCAATGACTAACATTACTCCATCTGAAAAACTGAGCTGCCCAGAAAAAAAAAGAGTAGTTTCATCCAGCATTATACCTATAAAGTGCAGTTTAAAAAAAAAAAAAAACACACAAGAAAAGCTGACAAAACCCAGAAAAGCTGCTAGAAAAAATCTAAACAGTACAAAATAAGGACTGTCTGTATAAATCTCACTTTATTTTTTGCATTTATTATATCCACACTGGCCTCTCTTTCATTATATTTCTATACAAAACGCACACTGACTCTGGTCATGATTAAAGCTCTCACCTCCCTACAATTTGCAATTGCAACCAAGTTTTCTGCCATCAAGATTCAAGGTGATTAATTTGCACTTCATTTCCATGACTGTGGTAGCACTTAATCAACAAAGTCCCTACCTAGATGTATTTATATAGATATACATGTATATATACACACATACATACATACACAGGACAAATACTGCTGCAGTTATTTTCGCCTCCCATGGTCAGAGTGTCAGTCATCCTAGAAGGTGAAGGCATACACCACTCCCACAACCACAATATTTCCAATTGTTGCAATTATGGCAATCCATAGTAATATGGCATCATTTGAAGAACGGGATGTCTCTTCTGGCGGATTCTGCATGGAAGAAGCTGCATGGACATTGGCAGATGAGTTAAACAGGGAGTACTCTGTGCTAAAGTCCTCGTTGGGTGAGTCCATAAAGGCTCCTCCCATAACAGGAAGCTGTGAAGAAACACACAGCAAAATTAGATTAAAGCCTCATGTCTCTATTTGCTTTGTCTTGAAGCCATTAAAAAAAGAAACCACTAGACAACCTGCAAAATTATTATTTCATGTACATGGTGCTAAGCTGTCGGGAACCTCACACACACACATGTATTTTACACTATATCTTCTATAACTTTCATGGACATTCTGCATCAAATGTCTATTGCTGTTAGAATCCATATTATTGCACAAAACCAATAATACTACATGTAATTTATACAGAGCTAGCACACTCTAAATCAACCTAAATAATTACATAGATTTAAAAAGAGTCTCCATAAAGCATTCCTATAGGAAAAGGCATATTTAAAGCACTGCATCTGTGTTGCAGCTAATGATTACCAGCAGTGGGCTCATGCTGCACTGAAAGAGGAATTGATGCAGGGAGTTCATTCCCCTGTCATGCATGGCTCAAAAGCAAACCCTTGGTTTATATGGACATTGTTGCAGAAGTTGTTACTGTAAAAGAGGTGGTGTGTGTGCAATGCACTAACTTCATTTGCAAAACACACCACTGCAAAGATGCAGGACTCAAAAGCTTAAACAGCAGGAAACTTCTATGAGAGGCAAGACCCTCAACAAGGTATACTCCACAGCAAGGAAGTGTCAGGCTTCTAACAAACACCTTTTGCACCACAGACAACTCCTATTAGGAAGTATAAAGCACCAGATTTTCTCAGCAGGATGGCAGTAATTCAGCATAAGAATATGGAAACAAAATTAAAAAGGAATCCTTTACTTTTGCCCTCATGCAGGTTTCAGTTGTCTTCCTAACCTCAGTGCAGCACAAAATTCTTGTTCGAGCAGGAAAAGGTTAGGTATTGCAGAGCCAGGACTGTCTACCACTTCTAAGAAAAGGCTCCCACAAAAGCGTTTTGCTTTCATATGGTTTCTTGTACTTTTAGGAATGCAGGTCTGGGAGCATCTGCCCTGCTTCAGAGCCCAGCCTCTGCAGTCACCTGCAGCTCAAGGACATAGAGTTTCGGAATGACCTGCAGAACAGCAGCCTCACTACTTACTTAGATGCAGATTCCTGTGACATACACACTCGTTAAAAAAAAAAAAAAAAAAAAGTCTAAAATCTGCTGAGCAACCTCAGAAACCACAACTGTTACGTACTGCAAGAAGAGTAGGAATACCAAGGGGGCTCCTAAAGCCTCAGGTCTCTCCATATTCGTAACTAAAAACCCAGAGCATTGTAGCAGGTTGACCAAACCAGTGTCAGAACCAGTGTACAAAAAAAGGGTCATGTGTCCCAACTACCTCTGCCAGGTAGTTCATTTACCTGAAATGTAAACGCTCCATAAGGGCTTTGCTGGCTGAGCACTGACTAAAATGACTGACTCATCTTTTCCAGTAATGAGGGCACCGCCATACTTTTGGTCCTAACATGAGCAGTTCTGTCCTGCCTGTATCCAGCTGGGAGCCCTAGCAAAGGACCTCTGATCATATCAATCACCTGTCCCCATTTCACACACTGGGTAGGTTCCCTTTCCTTTTCACTGGCATCTGAACTCTAACCCTATCTTCACATTCATGACCCATTCTCACCTTAGTCATCTGCTCATCATGGCACAGTATCACCTCCCACTTCCATGTGGTTTATAGGAACTCAACACATTCCCTTACCCACACGTTAAATTTCAAACAAGCACCTTTTTGCCTTATCCCACGTCTCCCACACATCTGCAAACCTCTTCCCTTCAAAACTGCAACCAAAAATCATCATCTTTGATAGCTTCCTGGATAGATATAGTGTATTGTTCTCCTAAAAACAAACAAACCCCCCCCCCAACAACAACAACAAACCACGCTCCTGCTGCAACGTCTTCCTGGTTTGATCAAAAGAATGTGAATGTTTCCCTGAGATCAGTCAGGCTAGCACGAGGGAAGCATATACATGGTTCAGCCCAACACAGAGTACCAAACCTGAAGCAAAGACATTTCAAAGGGAGCAATGGGCTTGAGCTGGCTTCAGCCCCATATATTCTTTCCTGGTGGCAATTTGGGACACCCAGCATCCTGACAGTGAGCACGTTATAAAGGCCAGTAATGGCAATCACACCGGTATTGTGATTCAACTGTATAAGTAAGTGTACCCTTGTGATTTCAGAATATCGCTGCATCACTCTGCTAAATCAATAATCCCATGTAACATCAAGTATCTTTAAAGTAAACCTTTATATTAAACACTGCACTCGCCATTTGTGTGGAATACCTAAAAGAAGCTGGTCAGAGAGCACTGGACTCTGCCAAGCTGAACGCCCCAGGCTAAATAAAAGCCCTTCCTGCTGTAGTAGCAGGAGTAGCACAGTTAGTGCTAACAGCATCACAAAACTGCTGGAGTTACCATGGCCTATGAATAATAGAGGAACCAGCCTTGCCTTCCTGTGGCCACATCACGGAGAGCTGCCTTCAACACTAAATGCCATTGGCTATGAACTACCATGCCCAATACCCACTCAGATGGGAAAAATCACTCTCCTTCAAGAGTTTATCCTTTAATTCCTGCATCTCACCTTGATTCTGCCAGCAAGCCTTCCCTTTGGTGCTGCACCCCCTCCTGCTGGTGGGACCTGTGCTATGAAGGCAGTTGAGCAGGACGCAATCAGAGGATAAACCATGTCAACCATGGTGCTGCCTGCAACCTACAAAGACTGAGCAGCACATGAGCATCCTAAGGATCAAGTGGCTTTTATTTGATTGCTAGTCATGGCATTTTAGAGAGCTGTAAAAGATGGTCTATCTTTCAAAGCTGACCACTAAACGGATTTAATTTGAACTAGAAAATACCACGTCACATTCAAAATGAAAAAGTGAATGATGAAGTACCACGATGGCTACTCTGTATTACCTAATCCACATTAAATAAGATTATCCTTGAGATCAAATAGGATTAAACAAACATATTTTGCAAGAAACCAAACAGGAAATTGCAAAAGTCAACTTTGATACATTTCCTCTACATCATTTTTGCTTCCAGTTTCAGCATCAAGTGCTTTAAAGAAAACAAAACTATCAATTTCGCAACAAGCCTGGCTTAATGATGTTTGGAATCCAATCCACCAACCTTTTTATGGCTCGGGATTGTGTAAGAAAAACACTGGTCAGCTGAATCAGAATTGCTTTTTATTTAAGGAGTGCCAGAAAAGACAAAGCTGATTTCAAACACGTGACAAGTGGATTTATGCAGCAGCGTTCCCATCTAACAGCTATGGAGATACTAGAGATCTTTGTAGCAAAGAATGAGCACCGGCAACAAGATGCTCAGTCTGAGGTACTTGTCTCTTTAGCAAACCATTTTATTGGAACCAGCCCTTAGGTCTAGACCAATTGTGCCCTTAGGTGGAACAGCCACCACAGAGGCAATCAAAACGTGAATGTATGTTCACTGCAGCGGTCCACATATAGGCAGTAAGAAAGATGTATGTGTATGTGTGCCCAAGATGGTGAGAGGTCACGAGAACTGTTCTGATGAGTGATATCTGGTTTGTGGGTCATGAGTTCTGCACCCTGAGTTATTTGTGCTGACAAGCTCCCACACTGCTAGTCCACATGGTGCTGTCACAGAGGCAGGCAGCATCCGTAAACCAGCACAGCTACACACGCACTGCAAACCACGTCAGGCCTGAATCCTAAACAGTATAAGGCTCAAAAAGGCTGTTTTCTCCATCTGAGAGGAACACATGGTGAAACAGCTCATCTGAGTCTCCGAGAGGCTTGCAGTGACCTGTGATAAAGCACTGACATTCAGCACCTGGCACAGGCTCCTTGTCTAAAACTGACTGCCAGTTTTTCTATTTGTAGGTCAGTAGCACTTCACCGTAGATCTGGAAACAAACCTTACTGCCAATTTTCTGTTTGCAGCAATTCTCTCTTACTAAATGTGCATGCTCCCTTTTCGTTACTAAAACAGCCTCAGTAAAGAGCACAGGAACGGCCATATGGGGTCTGACAAGAAGTCCATCTCCCCTGTACACTAGCCCTGAAGGTGGCCAAATTTGAGGCTTAGGAAAGGGTAAGAACAGAAACAGAAAAATGTATCTGATACTACCCCTTAATATCTCAAAGCCTGCAACTCTTTTCAATATAGAAGCTTCATAAACCAGATGCTGTTTCTGTGCATTCAGTAACTCTCAAAGAATTCCACTACCACGAACTTGTCCAGGCTCTGCCTGCGCTCATGTAGAGCTGAGCATCCTCCTTAGTCCGGCCTCTTGCTGCCATTTAACAGCAAGGGTTTCCCAGTGACAGAGGGACACAAATCATCCTTGGAAAATGCTCCTCCCTTTCCAGTGGTGAAGGGCAAGCACAGATGATTAGTATCAACCAGCAATCTATCTTTTTGGTAGATTGACTTTGGTGAGATGAATCTCATCCTTAGTCTTGACGTCATTGTGCTCCCAGAAGAAGTAACATTGCTGCTCCCTTCCTCCACAATCTTACGTGAGATACTTCATTAAGGGTGGTGAGACATCCAGTCCCTGCGCTAACGGGAGCTGTGAGGTGTCTGTGCTAAGCAGCAGGCTAAGGACAGAAAAGCCCACAATGATTTCTGCGCTTTCCCTGGTTGCTCACGTCTCTGCTGAAGCAACGCCACACCAATTTACAGCAGTCAAAAGCATCGCCCGTGTCAGTGACAACGCGAAGAGCTCTTTTAGCCTCAGAGAGTTTTCATGGTTGAGGCAAAGCTGTGCAGCTTGTGCGCTGCCCTCCCTGAGAGCACTGGGCAGGGAGGCCGAGCAAAGGGTTAACTGGAAAATGAGACGCTGAGGAACGTGGCACGAGCAGATGGCGAGAGCGGATGCTGCCGTAGCTCTGATCCGAAATGAAATTCTTCTCCTAGCGACTACACGCTAATAGTAGCGCTAATAGTATGTTTCTTGCTAAATGGCTATAAATCCAAATAATTAAATAACAACAGGCAGAAAAGCAAACAGCAAAATGCCAAGCGCTAATGAGAACACCCCCTGTGCTGAATACCTCCTACTGACATCCATGAGCATGTTCTGGGGTCATAAGGAGGAAAGCAAGGCTCTTGAATAGTTAAGTGATACACTTCCCAGTTAGCAGAAAAATCCTATTTTATGGCAGATATGATTCATGTAAAAGGGGAAAAGAAAGGCAGGTAGCAGCCACTGATACTCTAAAACTGATGGTTTTCTTAAGTAACGTCACATGAAATCCATCAGTTAGCAACAGCATTGCGCCATTGGGAATGAGATGACATTCATTTTGGAGTCAGACGGAAAATTTGTGCAACGCTCGGTTCCTACCACCCTAGTGGGAAGCCCAGCTTGGCCCAGCCACAGAGAGCGGGGCTGGGGCTTCCAGGAGCCCGTTCCGGGCGGACGGGAATCCCTGCAGCGGCTGCGTGGGGCGTGCGGAGCGCCGGCCTCGCTCCGGGTCTCCCTGACGTCCCGCGTCACACGGGAACGCGCCGGCCTTGCCGGCCTGCTCCCCGCCAGCGCACGGCCTAGCACGTGAACAAAGCGCTTACTGCTCTGATCCGTGCGCCGGCGACACCTGGAGAACCAGACCCTTCTGTGCACGCCTTGCCGAGCGTCCCCGACTACTGACAGCACGAGGGTTGGGCACACGGGGACGACCGCGGCTGTTACTCTGTGTTCACTGCAAGTGGATTAATTTAAATGCATTAACCGACACACACGATCAGAATGAAAGAGGACCTAAGGCAATCTTACTTAATTCGATTAAACAGGTAGGTCTAATTCTGAACGGGAGGATCCGTGCAACAGCTTTATGCAGTTAACTTCAAATTCTCATTTTAATTAATTCATGGAGAGGGCTGGGAACCAGGGGTCATTCCCAGCAGCAGAAGAAACAGCTGCAAAACTAGTTGCAACTGAAAAATTGTTTAAAACACCAGACCAGGCATAGACAAAAGCAGTGACTTTTTTAATGACCCTTCAGTATTCAGCAGTCAGGCCGCTTCTGACAAAAACTAAAATAATCTCAAGGGGCGGGTGTTAGGGGCAAGGCCTAGAAAGATAAAATATTTTAGACATCACCTTATTTCTATTGAGACAAACAAAAAGACTTGGTAGGAATAATAAAAAAAAAATCATCATCATAGTTGCTCCAATCCCTACTACACAGCCCATGAAACATTAATCAGCTGAGGTTTAAGCTATGCCACACTAACAGGCTAATATAGTTTAGCTCTGTTTCATCAGAGAAATTACTATTCCATGAAGGCTCAAAAGGCTTCCAAACCATGTGTCTGGTGTTGTACACAGTGAGGTTATACTGCAAATACAAGTTGGGATATATTTGGCTGCTGAGGAACGTAATAGCTATCACTGCAGTTTTGCTGTTACCTAATGGCATGATATAAATGTCTCAGTTTTCAGCACCTTTGGGACAGCTACCTGGAATCTCTCCTCAGATATGTTACCTAAGAGTTAGTTCAGTGCTCCTCACATAGTGTAAGCCCACTGGAATAAGAAATTTGTTTATGATGACTTACAGAGATAAACCCTCATGCAGGCAACCACAAAGAAGCCTAAGAAAGGAAATCAGAGCAGTTTCAGCCTAATCCACAACATTAACACATTAACTTCCTTAAGTTTATGTATGCTCTCAGACTAAGCCCTCCCTCAAAAAAAAAAAAAAAAAAAAAAAGCAGAGGAGACAAAAACAATGATGTATGGGATTTTATTTGGGCTATATATCATTTTCATCCAACATTTTTTCCTATTTTCTTCTTTCCCTTTGCATTGCATTAAATTCTCAAAATAAAAAACAAGGGAGAAAGGGGATGAGGGATGATGATGTTCAGTTCACATCTTTCATTTCTTACTTCAGGCTATTTTCTGTAAACACGCCTACTTGTTTACTTGGCCAGAAGTTCCAGACAAGCCAAATGATAAACCAGGGTAATGTATTGAGGTGAGATGGACACAAAGAGAAGTCTGACACACAGTGAGCCCTAGCAAGCAGCACTCCCCAGGTCTGCCAGCCTTACAGACAGGGATGACGGCAGTCACAGAAGTCAGGCAAAGTGTTGGAAAAGGGAGGAATGCTGTGTTATTCCTGCTGTGTGCACTTTAACTGATACAATACCTGCATCTGGTGGACCGCCGTGCTCTTGGACCACAGCCGGCACAGCAGGCTCAACACACAGCTTGAACAACCTATGGACTGTCCAGTCCATATAGCCTATCCTGTAATGCTTCAATAGCAGGTTATACCTGGAGAATTTGCTTAAGAGCTAATCTGATTCGCTTCCAGTTTTGCCTCACAAGCGAGCTAAGCACACATTACAGAAGAGAATCTAAATTAGAATGTAAAAAAACATTGCCAGTTCCCTGATTTCTAGCATTTGAAGAGGAATTTCTGTTATTGAGAAAAGCGCTTTCCAGGCAGGATGATTTGTTGAATTTAATGAAGAAACAAAAAGCTAGACCACTTGTAAATCCTGCACGCTTTGGAACTTACTGCCACCAGGCAACCTTTTCAACCAGCTTCTAGGATTTACTGTTCCCCAGCAGAGCCCAAGGAGGAGAATTAACATGTTTTTCCCATCCACTTTGGTGCAAGGTCAGTAGGCTTAATTTGAGTGCACTCCCCAAAAGCCTTAAAATAAGCTTTGAAACTCTTGCTTTGAAGTAGAAGAGGAGCATCAGTGCGGCCCATTTCACCATCTGTTTTGTGGGGGGCAAAAAACCTTCAACAAAGTGTGAGAAAAGCCTTCATCGGAGCCAAATATTCCATATGTTCCTATAAATGAAGGTTCTTAAGACCAAAGTTTTGCTCATTTACAAAGGCCATCAAGGGATGATAAAGTGTGGCTCAACTAGACAGCAGCTGCTGACACCTTTATCGTGCCAGACAAAAACAGAAGAGCCAAACCATCTGTGCTTGTGTGCTTATGTTTAAGACTGTTCAAACAGTTCAAAGCACATTACAGAAAAATACAATAAATTATACATTGATTCCTTCACTCTAAACAAGTGTGTGTCTATATATGTGTATGCAAAGTAGCACTCCTTTGTGGCTGTCTGTGTATATATATATATATATATACACACACACACAGGATGAGCGCAAATCAATATATAATTTATTATACTTCTATTTGCAATTTGATATTTGTGCTTTGAACTGTTACAGTTGGTGGGACTGCTCAGGATAATTAAAGGCATGAATATGGAACAGATTTTCTTGGGAATGAATTTTTTCCTACCCAGAAATGATTTCTGTAAGGGTTCGTTCAGTCGTTTCTGTGTTACGGAAGGGTGAGCAGGGGACAGCCAAAAGAAAAAACAAATTTGCTTTTTCTATTTTTTTTCCTCATTTATTTTCAGTGAAGTTTGAACTAAAGAATCACTACTGCTCTGGAGAGCTGGAACAGTTCAGAGAGAAGGAGAGAAATGGAAGAAAAAGGATCTGTGCCTAACTATCTCTTTTAGTTTTGAAATCTATGGAAAACCGTGGATGAAGATGGACCGGGGCCAGAAACAGAAGACAGAGGACCAATTACACTAGTTATCTTGGACAGATCAACCAAAATGACCAGGTATCATGTAGACCTAACTCAACTTCTGGATTTTCCATCAAACACATTTCTGTGGCTCTTCCTTGTCTTCTAAAAGATGAATTTTGGACTCACTTGACTTTTTAGCTTGGAGAAATACTGTTTTGGAGCAATATTTTGAAAATAAATGTTTTGAGAAACTTGCAATTAACAGAAGAGCAACGTTATTGTCCCCGAGTTTGATACAATTCAGGTATGGAAAAAGCCGACACCACCAGGACGGCTGAGAAGTTCAGGGGTCTAATCAGCAGCGGGGCTGGCACCAACATTGCACGGGTTTCTCTGGGGCCTCTCAGCCAAAGTAAAGTCATAGACTCTTCTTCAAACCTGAAGTTCTGAGCCCTTGGGACTTCCGATGGTGAAAGCCACGAAACAACAAAAGAGCTAATGACTATCGCGGTGCTTTAAGACACAGGGTTGAAACCGCAGCAAGACAGTACACCCACATATCCTGATACTCCCTTGCACGTGTGACTATACACACATTTTTATGGTGAGAATTAACTTCAACTACTGGAAGTACAGCAGTCTAAAATATCAGGTGCCTCATTTGCATCTAGATGCAAGTCCGCTTTGTGAAGCCCTTAGTACAAGTCCTATGAAAATTGTTTCAAAAATGCCTGGCAGAAGCCCAGCATTCTCACTACTGGAGACCTTAGTGTGTGACTGATTCTCCAGTTCCCAATACAAGTGAAAAGCTGGCTGGGTTCCTCTGCCCAAAGCTTACATATTAAGATAGATAATGAGCTCATTCATTATAATTATAATACTTTTACCCATGTTGAGACTTCATTTATAACCCCACTGAAGCCAATTTAAACATCAGTAAAATATCATAGTCTGATTTCTTCATGGCCTTAATGAGCATATGGTAAGGAAACTAGATGGTAAGGAGATAAAAATTGGAGAGATTATGAAGGGATTCTCTGAGGAGCAACGAGCTGTGCTACAGGCCTGGCTGTGGGGAAACTGGAGGCTTTGCACCGATTAGACTGGCTTTTGAAATCACAGGAACTGTCAGTAAAGGCCTCTTGTAGAAAGGTGAAAATATCCAGGACTTGCAAAACTGCCAGCACCCCTCAGACGTTCATCAGCATTCTATGAAACGCTAGATTAAATATCTCCATTTCCAGGAACCTTATGCATTGCCCACCACCACTCTGTGTCTTGCACAAGCACATGTGCAACAGGGCCAGGTACCAAGGACTCAGGATGGGAAGTTACAGAGAAAGAGAATTACAACACATGTCACGAGAAACAAGGAAAGCCATCAATAAAAAGTACAGAGACGCTCATTTCATTTGGTTTGCCCAAAGAAGCAATGTCCGTAAAAACATTCACAAGCTCACTACCCAGTCAAAAGGAGACAAATTTAGGATTTTAAATTAGGTATCAGGATCTGCCTATGGAGACACCCATTGCTCTCCACTGACAATACAGTGCAATGGGGAACTGCACACATTGCTCATCTTCCCAAGATTATATCAAAAACTTTTATGTATGCAGGTTCTTATGGAAATATACTTCTTATTTACCTTCTTTCATTTAAAACTTTAGAGTTGCAGTAAAAAGCGGCAGACATATACCTAAAACAGATATGAATAAATAATTATCTCAAAAGTATCTAAAAAATATAATCTACTAATACAAGGAATGGCAGAAGGGAAGGGTTTTTTTTTGAATGAAATCACATTTTTAAGCATTTCTGTGTCTTCTCAGTTTGAAAGTGCCCTGCATACCATGTGTCCATCAGTAATACAAATAACTGTACACTGAAAGCATATTCAAAAAGATAAAAGCAACGCTAAATCAAAAATAGATGACCACATTCACCCAAGTTAAATTGAGATCATGTTAGAAATTTTAAACGAACAGGTTGTTTTGTTTCCCAAACAAGGTTGGGAAGGCTTCCCTGTACCCTGCAACACAATGTAGCTTTTATGCAAAGTCTCTCCAGCACCTAAATAAAATCTTTTCACTCTGTAAGAACCTGCTGCTTTTACATGCTCTCCCCCTAACACATTCATTACCTGACTAAAATCTTCCTTCAAAATAAATCCGAAGCTTGATGCTGCCTAAGAAACTCACATTTCTCAGCCTTTTTTTTCTTTTTTTTTTAATTCATTTTCTTTTTGTTCTTCTTCATATACTTCTGGTTTTTGACAGAATGGTTCAGCTTCACTCTGGTTTTCCATAGTTTTGGTTTGCACAAAGCATAGCACACTGAGGTCCCAGTCTTTTCTGGGCACTCTAACTACAATTCACTTAAAATTATAACTAGTAATTGCAGTTACCAGTGGCCAAGAATTATTACTGAGTGAGCAACCAACTGCTCTCAGATAGTCTTTATGCATGCATAGAATGTATAGCATGGTTACTGTATGCATAGGAAAATTGAAATGGGATTTGCTGGACCCAACTCTCCTCTTTGCATTAGCTTCATGCTAACATCTACTGCAGAAATATTAGTTTAGGGAGTTATAAGCAGAATGATCAGGACTGTGTTTTTTCCATCTCACTTATTTTAGGAACTACAACAGCCAGTGATAGCAGTGTACAGTCAGCACATTGAGAACAACCTAAAACTGAAGATTTTTCACAGAAAAAAAAAGTAGCCGTGCAAGAAGGTGGAGTTTCATTGATCTGACCTGATCAATGTTTGATAGAGCTGCCATACGAAACATGATTGCATGAAACACACACACAGTGACAAAAGGCAGCAAGCCAGAACTCTTCAGGACCATATGAAATGTGACTGCAACCCATAAGGAGGAGGACGGGGTCCCAGTAAATAAGAGAGCAAATGCGGCATGGTTAAACTTTAATTATATTTGGATCTCTCAAAAACAGATGCTCGCAGACAGATTTCTGTTTCATCCACTAATGACTGTCATATGCAATCATGTCACTGATTTCAGAGGGCTGCAGGGTTTATCCGCTTGCAGGCAAAAGTGACAAGACAGAGCTAAAGAATACGCACAAAACCCAACACCCTGCTTACTCCAAAAGGATATTTAGATCCTGCAATGGAGATAAGAGAACCAGACTGTGAGATGCAGCGGCAGTAACTGTAACAGGATGAGGAGGAATCAGGCTGTTGTGGTGCCTGTTTTAGCCTCTGTGTGTAAAAGCAAAGGCCCTTCTGACTGTGGCTTGGGACGTTATAGCCATGGTCCTCCTCCTGGCTGCCTGGGCCAATTTTCTGGAACAAAACATACTGCTGAAAGGCTCATGGGAGGTAGTAATATGATCAGAGAGATACAGGTAGACTAGAGGCACCAGAGGAGGTACATGACCAACACATGCAGGGAAAGGGATCTGTTGGGGAGTGACACCTCGTGCACTTCACATTGGGTCTGCCTATATCCCTGTGAATGTTAAGGCAGTTTTTCCAGTTAGTTCAGCAAAGAGCCCATAAGATTTTACAGTCAGTCTTGGATAACTTCAACTTTCCACTGCAAGATCTAGAAAGAACGAGATGGGAAATGAACATCATTCCCCAGGCCAAAGCTCAGATCTTCCCAGATTTCAGAACAGAACTGGGGTTTCAGTGTAGAAGAATAGGAGACCTTTAGGTATGAATCATGAATCTTGCTTCATCCACTTTTATCATGAGCCCCTTCTTGTTCTGACAGTTTAAACAGGGAAGGAGGAAGAAACAAAGAGCACTTCTGAGAGTGGACAGAGCCTTGGTGTGAAAGGAGGGACTAACAGCCCAACCTCCCCACACATTTAAGGCTCGCTGATGTTAAACCTGCTCTTCAAAGGCCAAGATAAGCCAGGCTGCACACTGCAGTTCACTCACAGGCAATGAATTACCCCCAGCACAGATACAACAAAACCAGTACCATGGTGAAAGCACAGCCTGCATTTCACTTGCTCCAAAGATGCAGCATTAACAATTCCTTCCACTCTTTGCTGATCCAGTGGAGCAAAAGAAAAGAGAGAAAAAAAAAAGATAAAAAAACAGAGGTGAAAAGTTTCTAGAAAGCAGTTAAGTGGATGACTCACTACCAAGGAAATATCACTGTGTCATGTCTGTCTTCAGAGTGAACTGGCATCTTTCAAAGAAAAGTACTGTACATCTTATGCCAAGAAAATCTTATCTATTACTTGGAACCAAGCCTCAGCTGCCAATTGATCGTGGCCTAAAAAGATGGATTTTGAGCATGCATCAGCTCACATGCAAACAGCAGCAAAGCCATCCAGGCAGGATTCGTTTTCCCACAAGAGGAGATGCATTTCAAATCTCAATACTTAACACAACGAAGTAGGAGAAAAGGGAAAGCTGAAAGTATTTCTCTCTCCTGATCTTAACCCTGCCCACTGACTAATACGTTAAGTTTCTTTTTGCCTTAGCTTGTCTGTTTTGTTTAAAAACTCTTCAGGACTTTCTGTGTTTGCTCAGTGCCTGCTACAAAAAGACCTGAAGACTCTCAGAAAATCCCCAGGATTGGAGATTACCAGTTATGATTTATGATACTGTGCTGCTTATTTTAGTGATTGCTGTTGCTGGTTTATGTTTCACCAATCCTAATGAGCTAGTGGATTCACAACATTGAACAAATGCAAAATCTAAAAAGCTGGTCTACTACTTCTGTGAGAAAAAGGACTGCCATAGACATTCCTGCCACGTCAGCTAAAGGCTGTTGTTGAGCACTCTTCACTAGGAGCCTAAATACAAGGGCACATAGAATCATAGAATCATAGAATCATAGAATGCTTAGGGTTGGAAGGGACCTCTAGAGATCATCTAGTCCAACCCCCCTGCATACGCAGGGACACCTAGAGCACGTGGCACAGGACTGCATCCAAGCGGGTTTTGAAGATCTCCAGAGAAGGAGACTCCACAACCTCTCTGGGCAGCCTGTTCCAGTGCTCTGTCACCCTCACTGTTAAGAAATTTTTCCTTAAGTTCCTATGGAATTTTTGATGTTTCAGTTTCCGGCCATTTCCTCTAGTCCTATCAGTGGCCACCACTGAAAAGAGACCATGACCGTCCTCTGCACTCCCTCCCTTGAGGTATTTATATACACTGATTAGATCCCCTCTCAGCCTTCTCTTCTCCAGGCTGAACAGGCCCAGCTCCCTCAGCCTCTCCTCATAGGGCAGATGTTCCAGGCCCCTGATCATCCTTGTAGCCCTGCGCTGGACTCTCTCCAGCAGCTCCACATCCCTCTTGTACTGTGGAGCCCAGAACTGGACACAGTACTCCAGATGCGGCCTCACCAGGGCTGAGTAGAGGGGCAGGACATCTATTTTTATCTTCAGAAAACATCATGGAAGTGGTACAGCAGGATGGAGGTCCTCATTACAAAGGTAACTGCCTCATATCAGTTCTTTAAGAGCAGTAGCACTGTCTTCTCTTGGGATTAAACTGTAAGAAAAAAAGAAAACAGCCACCCTCCAGAACAAAGAGTCTTGTGATTAATCCGTGGGGACTAGAAGACAGAACTAACATCAGCAAGTTAGGCAGGGTGGCTGCCTTTGCAACAAGTGCTACGCTCCTTTTACCACTCCTCTACCTCCAAGTTCCTCTACCTGGTCCCTTTTCTGCTGCTTTTGACCCGTTTCACTTACTGCAGCTGTGAGTGATTTTAGTCAAAGGTTGCCTGGCACTCAGGGGCTGAAAAGGGCCCTGCTGGTATCTATTTATGACAGTAAGAAAAGCAACATAAGAGGATGGCCTCTGACAACCGTTATTTGGGTTTGCAGAGGCAGAGCTGGATGACCCCAGTTTGTTTTGACAGACTTAAAAGTACTATCTCATACACACTGTTGTCATTTCAGGCCTTCATTAAAGCCTATAATTTAGATGCTGACTTTTTTTTTTCCTTTGCATAAATGGAAATGGAATACATTAGGTTTGACATTAGTGGACTTAATTATGGGGATGTTGACATACTCTGTTTTCTCAAAAAGTTACTGTGATCTTTTGTTGAACAAGAGGTATGACGTTTTGCTAAGATAAATACTTGGGTTGCTATTAACAATAAATCTGAGTGAAAAAACAAGCATTTTTTTTTTACACAAGCACTGTAATAATATAAAAATCAGGTTAGAATAGAAGTTTATGACCTTAGTGATGCTGTTAACACAGAAATTATATAAATGTAAGTGCATGACGTGTGTATCGCATTGATGCATTTAGCTGTATGGCCCAGAAATGCATATATACATGGAAAGTATACATTTAAGAAAGTTTCTTCCAGGTGACAACTCTTCACATTTGTTGAATAACATTCTCTGTCAAGTGAAGGTGTTAGGAAGGTAAAAAAAGCTAGGGGCGGGATTAAATGTGTTTTTAATAGAAAAAAAATGCTAATTTGTATCATAATTTCAGATGACTTAAGCCCATTCCTTTTAATAATAATTTTATTAAAAATGGAAAGGAACGAACCAAAACTAGAGCAACACTAACTGGATGTGACCACGCTCTGCGTACCCTGAGGTGCTGGCTGCAGCTCAAAGCCACAACCACCTCCTTCTAGCCATCCTCATTCATATCCACACTTGAGCTTTTATTGTCCTCTCTAAAGATGCAGAATCAGCACACACGTAATTCCTATTCTTGTTGAATGATATATTTATTGAAAATATGCCAGATATCCTCAGCTTCCATTTAACAGACTACCGTCTCACTGCAGCAAGCCAAGGGGCACGTTTGAGGTCTGACAATTCATTTGAATTTGCTGCTCAGAGGGCTTGATTTAAAAGATACGAGTGAGGACAAGCTGAAAAGCTACACACAAATATCATCTGACCAGAAAAGGCTCGAAAAAAGAATGAAAACCATGGCATGTGTATAAAACAACAGCACTTTCAACAACAGGCTGAAAAATATAAATGAAGGCTAATAACCTGAAATGGACTACACACATAGGCTCTTTGTAATGAACTGACGCATAAAACAATCTAAATGCACCTTTTTAAAATCCGGATCTGAATACAGATGCACAAGCAAGAGGCATGAGATATATTTCCCCTCCCCTCAGTTACCAAAAAATTACCAGTAGCAGGGTGATCCCAGCAGACAGTTCAGAGCTGATGAACAACTGAGAGGCTGCTCTTTCCCACTCATGGGGCTCAGTCAGAGCTGTGCAAGTTGCCAGGTAATCAAGAAAAAAAGCAGTTGAACTCATGCTGCTTGGGAAGTTTTTGCAAAGAAATAGATCCATAAAAGAACTGCTCTTTTCTATTAGCTTCTGTCACTGATCTGAGAGCTCTTTCACCTTTTGTCGAGGAGGTGAGAGCATTAGAACTGAAGGACTAACAGAATTTACTAGCCCTGTTAGGAGCTGCCACAGGTGCTCTCTGGTTATCCCATATAGTTATTTATCTGTGTTTTCTTGTCTGTTATTTATGTGTTGGACTTCTCTGCGAATTGAAAGTCATTGAAGCTGGACCACCCAAAACAGGATACACAAGACCAGTAACAGGCTCCTGCGCCACCCAGTTCATTGCCTAGCAGAAAATGGCCCACCCTTTGCTGCTGGAGATGTAGTAGCAGGGCTGGGAACAGCCAGGGACTGTGGAACTGTTCACGTTTCAGGATTCAGACAATTCAGACATACGTGGATGCACACGTGGGAATACACTTCGTTTTCTTCACATCTGTGAAACAGAAAATCCTTTGAAGACTGTATTCAATACAATACTGAATATTTCAGTACTTGTTTTTTGAAAATGTTTCATTTTGTTCCTGACTCTAGAAGCTAATAGCCCTAGTTAATTGTATGGGGGGAAACTTACAGTTCCTTACAGAAACTATGAGAATAAATAGTGACAAGTAATATGAGAAATAGAAATATGAAAAATAGAAAAGTGTCTTGATCAAAACCTAATTAAAAGGCCAAACATGTCCAGATTTGGAGAAGGGCAAAGCTGGCACTGAGATAGAGCAACAGTTAGATGGACAGCAGGATCCAGCCAGATTTGCAGATCTGTGGGAGAAGGCATCTCTGACATCTAAGAAGTGGATAATAGAGGAGGTCATCATAGGCCAACTGGAATTAAGAGCTGACATTTTTGACAGGAAATTCAAAATGATAGATGAGAGGGCTGGCACAAAGCCTCATTTATGAAATAAATGTTCTTAATTTGAAAGCAGGAAATTAATGGAGACAGACAGGGACAAGACCAAAGATTAAGAAAAAAAATGTATCTTTTCTTTTTTGGTTGGTCACTGCAGTTTTCCAAGTCTTCATAACACTCCCAGTTTGCTCTGCATCCAGTGGAGTGCTGATCATCACTTGTTATTTCCTCTGCTTGTCTTTTTCCCCCCACTGTTCTGTATAACTTGCCTTTTCTCAATGTATTCTATAGGTGCTGAACAACCTTTGAGCATTCACACTGCTTATTCCATAGCAAAAAGAAGGGTGAAGCTCAAAATGTAAGAACTGCTCTCAACAAAAGACATGTGACACTGGCACTAAAAGACAGCAATAGCAAATAGACCTAGTTCTGCTCATGATTCCCGCATTATTTTCCAACCCTGCTATATATTGCAGCTTGATGACAGTTTTAACTGTGCATTCTTTTCCCATGAACATATATGCTTAGCCCAGGCAAGGCTGATGTTCATTGCCACTGTTGTTTTAAGGCTGACTTGAGCGCAGGGTGCTCAACACACACAAAACAAAGTCCCTCAAACAACATGACAGAGCAGGGTATCAGAAACACTCTTTTGGATGGGCTGCCCTGCTGCTCCTGGATCCAGCACCTCCCTTGGCTCTTCGGGATGGGAGCAGCTGTGCTGGGGATGGCAGCACTTGCAGAGCTCCATCCTCCGTCCACCTCTCCATGCCTGGTTCAAGGATACCAACCTGCCTGGGATGCACCAACGAGATGCCTTCAGCTCCTGCGTAGTGCCAAAGTTCAGGGCTAACCCTCTTCCTAAGTGGCAATAAGATCAGGTGACATCCTGTTGCCTCTGGGCTGGCTGGGGCAGCAAAGAAAACACGCTCAGACTCACCCTGGTGGACATCAGGTCTACGTGATGGGAATGCACATAGGCCCTTTCCACTGCTTTGCTTCCTTCGCTGCCTTCACAGCAATGGTTCTCAACAACCTGTCTCTTTGGGACTTGGTCACATTTTTCAAAGAACAGGTTTAGAGGCTATTTAGTGGCTTCTATGAAGAAATTAAAAATAAATAAATAAATAAATAAATAAACCCTCTCGTCTGACAGCCCCTACTATGTAAAATCAGGCTAGGTCTGGGCAGCATAGCCTAGAGCAGAATTTGAACCTACAGAAATAAATGTAGCACAGATCAAAATATGAAATAAATGCTTCCACAGGGGAAAAAAAAAAAAAGGTATCATATTTGAAAGACTGATGGAAGTTTTGCTTCTTGAAGTGCTGATCCTGGACTCATAAAAACAAAGTCTACTTTATGATTATTTAGCAAAACGGAAGGAAAAGAGTAGCAGAGAGGAACCAGGCAGACTGCTGCACTTTGAAAGCTCCAGTCTGGCACTTCTATTCCCTAAAGATGCATCAGTGGAGCCACTTCTGGAGCATCACCCAGGATCCTGCATAGGACAGTATTTTAAAGTTACTGAACAAATACCTCTTTTAGCATGCCTAAGAGAGGAGCACCAAGCTTACTTGGTGCTGGCTGATGAGGTGGGCAGGAATGCAGCAGCAGTGTCACACGGAGGGCAAACAGTGGCAGAGTCGAGTGCTGCCACTAGCTGCTCTCCCTCAGTTTTTAAGTGCAAGTCTGCATTAGCAGGGCAGGGAAAGGTGGCCGGAGGGAGAATCAAGTTTCCCCAAACGAGAGGAAATGAAGCACAAGTTGCCTCACTGCAGCATCCCTGTAAATACTGTCCATATACTAGCACTTACTAGTACATACGGCCGTACTGTACCCCAGTGCTTCAGATGCAGACTTACTGCTGGGGTCCCAGGAGACCCATAGGTTGCATTTATGAACACCAAAAAACACAGCAGACACAGGGGCAAGTGCATGATTGCTAACAGCTAACCTGGCAACTCGGCCACCCTCCTGCTCCTGCTTAGACTTGAGATACCTCTGCTTTGCACCTTTCCCACTTTTTTAACCAAAAATACAAGTGGTGCCACTGCACAAGCGACTGGAGCATCTATCATATAAAGAAAAACCAGGTGAGCTGGGCCTGTTTAGCCTGGAGAAGACTGAGAGATGATCTGATCAATATGTGTAAATACCTGAGGGGGGAATGTAAAGAAGACGGGGCCAAACTCTTTTCCGTGGTGGCCAGTGACTGGGCAAGGGATAAGGGGTGTAAGTTGAAACACAGGAAGTTCCACCTCCATGTGAGGAAGAACTTCTTTACTGTGAGGGTGATGGAGCCCTGGAACAGGCTGCCCAGAGAGGCTGTGGAGTCTCCTTCTCTGGAGATCTTCCAAACCCACCTGGATGCCACCCTGTGCCACGTGCTCTACGTGTCCCTGCTGGAGCAGGGGGCTGGACTAGATGATCTCTAGAGGTCTCTGCCAACCTCAATCACTCTGTGATTCTGTTCCTGGAGTTACACTGGGTAATTCTGCTCTGTCCCTTCGGCCCAATGGACAACCGCCTTTATCCCCAAGCCACGGCTGTGGCTCCGGCCACGAAACGCCTCATGTGTGCAGCCCCCACAGCCCTGAGGGGCAGGGGAGCAGAGACGAGGCCAGAGCGTGGCATCCCTGAACGCCGGGACTCTGGGAGGGCCACCAGCAGCCCCCTCTCGTTCTGTTTATCTGGGCTTGTCTCGCTTGGGCCCTGGAAAACAAGGCACAAGTTTCAATCCTGCCAATTTTGTTAATCTAGTGCTTGATTTAGAGCATGGTGCATTGTCAACTGCTGTTTGACTTCAATAAATATTTAGCAACTATATAAGCCACTAAAGGGAGTTTTGTGCTTACTTTTCTGACAGGACAATCTGGAAAATATGAGCTCAAGCATTTGTTGTTTGGCTATCAAAGAGAAAGCATTAATTATCTCAAATGTTTTATCTCAGTATTTTCAAACAAAGCAGGAAAACCATCTCTAATTATTATTTCTTTAAACATTCACTCAGCCTTTTTACAGCAAATGCTACTTGCCTACATGTGAGGCAGTTACTCATCTTGGTAGAGCTGGTAATTAAACTCAGGGATAAAATGACAGCAGTGAACAAGCATCACCAGTGCGAGCTGCATTTGGAAAGCCAGACCCTGCCTCTGCACAACTGCTCTCAGAGGCGAAACATCTCTTTCCCAGCAGGTGAGCACACGGCCTGTAGGTCTTTTATTAAATTAATAGGGACCTCATCAGATCAAGCACAACACTGCAGTCTGCACAGAAGGTGCTGACAGCACGATGCTACCTTCCGTTGTGCTTTTTTAAACGACTCATTTTAAAAAATAAAGAGCTGATGCTGCAAGCGCATGAATCCGGAACGTGTTTACTCCCACGCCAGGGAAGGTAGAAGCTGTAAACAGGAGGGACAGCTGGAGCATCCCTCTGTCGTCGCCGTTCCGTTACCATCAAGAGACAGGGATGGCGACACGGACATGGCTATGGGGAGCACAGCGTGGTCCTCAGGCAAACAGCTCCACCAGGGCTCGTCCCTGCACCGAGGCCTTGGCCACAGCGCGTGTTGTGGGGAAGAGCGCGCCCTGCCCCGCGGAAGCGGTGCGGAACCCGGCAGGGACAGCTTCCCAAGAGTGCGCAAGATCACCTGCTAGATTGATTTTGAAATGAACAGCACCATATTTAAAGAGAAAAAATAAACAAAAATCAGAGTTAGATAGCCGTGAATCACGTGCTGAAGGGAAGGCTGCAAGTTTAAAGCTTTAGTTTTCTCAAAATGCAGCACTATAGGGATGCACAGAGACTGCGTTATATGGGCCATAGCAAGGAAATGGGAAAACAGAAAGCCTCTGGATTGTCTTTAGCGGATCACAGAATTCAGGATAAATGGGAACTGGTTCTCGCTGTGATCTTATTTCCTCCTTGGCATCATAGGCAAGTCATGCCTCCCTCTCAGTAACGTCCTTTATTTGCACATGAAGCTTTATCCCCCTGTAAAATGGTTTGAAGTTAAAGCAGCTGCTCAGATCGGAAGTTTAGCTGGGTGGGTGGCAAGTAACAGCAGTAGAATCACAGAGCCCTTGTGGTTGGAAAAGACCTTCAAGATCACCGAGTCCAACCGTACGCGATACACTGCGCGCAGACAGCAGCCCTCAGAACCGCGGTGGCCGCTCACGGCTCTACCCGTGCAAGGCGGTTGCCTCGTCCAAGAGCACGTGCTCAGCCCGGCGCAACGCGGGCCCCCGGCCACGCTGCTGTCCTGCCGCAGGGCATCCCGGCTCCCCGGAGAGCCCTCCTGCCTCCGCTCCATCGGAATTTCCCTTCTCCAAAATCGAAAACAGGACTTTTGGTAATGTAGGCGCCGTTCTCTAAGTCAGCACTTAAAAATAACGAATTAGCCCCGAGAAGCTGGCCAGCATCATCTAAATCACTTCAAGCACACTGCATACTCTAGAGAAATTGTACTGCACACCAAAGGCGTAAGCAAGAGATGCACCATAAAACCCACCCATGCTAAAAATTACCGCTGTCTGAGTGAAGAAAGTTAGCTGTAAAAGTTTAAAGCACAGTTGTAAGAGAAGTCAGGAGGTACATACCTCTTCTCACACTTCATAACATTACAGGAGAAATGAGCTTCAAGACTGCCTTGGAGAGCAAGGGGGATAGAGCACAACAATTCAATTCCTTTTGATTCTGTTCCACGTCGGAGAGAAATGCCAGAAAACGCACCAGGGGAATAAAACATCTGCCACCTTGACAATGAATCAGTTCAGGATTTCACTGCTTTACCCATCTGCGCAATTTCACAGCATGCCCAATCACATGGTTCAGAGACCAAGACAGAATGAACCATTTTACAGCTGCCTGAATCCTATTACAGAACAACACCCATTCACCATGCCTTAACATTATTAACCATTTATTCAGTAAAGCCTTCCCCAAAATCTTGAGGGGAAAAAATATCACAGAACAGGAGAGAGAGGAGTGTTTAGGAATGTGTTTTCAATGGTTTTTTTTCCTAAGTGGCTCCAGAGTTCATCATCTAGGGAAGAAAATTCAGAATATTTCAAATTGGTGTTTTACATTTTACTGCCTCAGTTGGAGAGTAATCAAAAGACAAAGCAGAAAGGATGAGATGATACTTCTGCTCCCACGGGTTTAGATTCTGTATTCACTATTCACTAGTTTTTCTAACCTGCAACCAAGCAAAGTCTCTGGGCAGACATACAACATACTGACACACTTGCTGTTGCGTTGCTTATGCTTTCGGTGACTGTAGCATTTTAGTTTGCTGCTCTGTTCCACCTTCATCTTTGATAAGCACATTGTAAGTGACTAGGTAGAAGTAGTATGTTTATTTACATGATACACTTAAAGATCTAAAAGTACCAGTATGGAAACAGAGGCATGAGATTTGCCTGGATAACACATACAACATAAATGTTACTAGAACAAGAGATTTTGAGCTTTAGATCTTAATTCCTCTACTTATAATTCCCCTGGCCCAAATTTCATCTTCTTCATCTGCAGTTCTGTAAACAACAATGTATTTTTTCAGACTCTTCACAGGGTTCTGGAGTTGGATACACACAACCCTGCACAAATATTTGCTCCCTCTTGGAACACAGATCTTAATTAAGGCACAGGGACAGGCTTCTTGCACAGTAGGAATCTTTACTCTTTGAACCAAAGTTTTCAGATCTAAACTCAAATCTTTGCAGAATTTGGATCCAAGCAAGTGCAACTAGAGTATCCACAATAACTTACAAAAGGTGAACAGAGGATGTGAGAGGTGTAGATAGAGGATACCAAAAAAGACAGTGGATCTGACTCAGGAAACTTTTATACACATGTATATGTGAAGAGGTGAGGGAAAATCCCCAAAAGGAGTTCAGGAAAAACTTACATGGTGCAGAGAAAGAGGGGAAGGAAAGGAACCACATAATTTTGTGTGGAGGTCACTTGCACAGAAAAGTATTCTGATACCCTAAGATGCCCTGCCAGTTATTCAAATACATCAAGGCACTTAATTATATATTTTATTTAAACAGCAGTTCAGAGGATTACGTACACATTTAAATTTAAGCACATATTCAAGTGGGGACTGAAGCATAATCAGCAGCTCCAAGACTCCAGGTTCAGTTGCTCTTTTAGAAACCTCTCACAACTTTATATTTTGTTTAGTATGTTTGTCTCCACATCTGCTCTGCAATTATTTTGCTCTCCGAATATGCACCTCAACACCTTCATGCATCAGCTGAAGTGACACCCCTGTCCTTCCTCCTTCCAGGGACCGTACATGCAGCGACTCCATGGAGCTGGTAGCTTTTCCCAGTCCCAGAACACAAAGCCCAAGGCTCAGCACATCTTTGCATGCTTTGCAGATGCTCATCCAATTGATTTGGCAGAGAAAGAAAGCTGCAGTGGAATGGAAGCAGGGTTTCATTTTAAGCATACACTGCTCCTTCCTGGCGCATTCTTCCTTTCCTAACATCTGAAAGGCTTCTTAGGAACAAGCAAAATGTTGACAACTGGTTGAGGGTGTCCCCCCCAGCCACAATTTCGACACAGGAGATAATCTGTTCGCAAAACCAAAAGAATTGACCCTACATCCATCTACATCCTATAGCCCTATATCCTCGCAGTGCTGACTGCGCAGAGGCTTTGAGCTTTTCTGGAGGGACTGTAAGTTGACGTTTTCTAATTAGCTGCTTCCTGGCAGGTTTTGGTTCTCTTAGCTGCTACGAGTGCAGAATGCAGCTCTGCGAACAGGAACATCTCAGATTGAGCCTGAGAATACACATAAATGTAAACAGCCAGTGCTGTGAGACGGGCCTAGAAGGACTGTGTGTGGGAGCCAACACGAGAAGGAAAGGGTGGGCAGTGACTACTGCTAACAGCAACAGCTCTGGCTGCCACCTACCCACAGCACCACAATATTTGCAGGGAGAAATCTTGATCCGTGTTGCCTCTGCTCCCCTTCCTCTCTCCAAAGCTATGGAACACATATTCAAAAAACACTCCGTGTTCCTGAGCCGATATGGTTTTTCCTTCTATTTAATGCCCAATGTACACACAAGAATTGTTTGCTGCAATGCTGGAGAGAAGCCCCGCTGGGACACTCAGCACTTTTCAAACAGAAGGCAAGCTCTTCACTCTCATCCTGGCCCTTTTAGCACATGAGCATCAACTGTTTCATAAACAGAGGTAAGCTCATGCTTGCCAAAGGCTTCCCCTGCCTTCAGGATGTCACTACTCCCCTGAAATCAGTGGAGAAATTCCCCGCTTATTCACAGGCATGGGAAGCAGATTAAGGCACCGATGGGTGACATGACAGCCTTCAATTTACAACCAACTTTCCAGGACCTTCCTTTGGCACAGAAGTGTGCATCTCCTAGAAAACAAATGCTCAAAACACCAAGCAGCTCTCACTATTTCAAAACAACCCTTTAAAAACCATAGCCCCTGTTAACAGCAAAAAGAGAACCTTGAACCATGCCTAAGATGCTACGCTCATGGAGCCAAGGAGCCTACTGAAACAACAGAGAGGACTGAGAGAAATTGCTGGCTTAGGGAGATAACGCCGTTCATGACAGAAAATACCTTCAAGGAAAGCAAGTCCCAGCAGAGAGGCACAGCCGCTAACCGAGCTGGTCACTGCTGGATTTGCTTGGGCTGCTGTTCTAATTTCCTTCTTTCCACGTCACCGCACTCCCTTGGAAGCTCTAATATTTTCTTTGAGCAATAATCCACTTTGATTGTGTACCAATGGTCACCAAAGCATCATGCTGCTATACTAAACCCCATGCAACTCTGACTCATTTGGAGTTTTGGGGCCTTTGCTTTTTGCCCAATATGAGAACAAGATTAGAAACAACTAAATGGTTGAGCTGACTTAACCTAATGACCAGAGGCAATCCTATATCCAACAAAGTTTAAAACAGAACTTCTTCCTTCCTCCCCCATGTTTGCAGTTCATTGATGATCTGGGAAATTCAGTTCCATTAGCCCAAAATAATAATAAGCTGCATCCAGTCTAGATTTTCTAGCCTTTCAGTTCTGAGGATCCAGTACCACCAGGCTACCCTGCAAAATCAGCTCCCATCAAACCTACAAAGAGCATCAGGGCTCAGAACACGTTACAGTGGGGCTTCCAGTGCTGAATTACAGCAGACACCTGAACTGTTCCCATCAGCTTCAGTCCTCTTGTTAACCAGTGGAAATGCAGCCATCCCCACATACATTGTCCTGGCTTTCTCTGGATTGGCGGCATGATCAAAACAATTTCCTCTTGCTCTTCTAGGAGCAGTTCCCGGGAACTGCAAAGCATCCTCACCCCATCTGCGCGAGGCTTTGAGACATTTAATGTAAGGCTAATGGACGGTCCTGCTGATGTCACTGGAGCCATACACATGTACTCCAAGTGCAGTGAATGCTTAAGTGTTTTGCTGCTTTTAGCATCTTTGACAGCAATTACAAGCATAATCCTGAAAGAGCAGCTGCTTCCAAAGCATGGTATACACATTCACAAAACCAGTAAGCTCAAATCTCTGTAAAATGTTCCAAACATTTCTTGGCATGGATATTTCTGTTATACAAGATTTGGAAGTGCAGTTTGCAATGTTAGTGCAGTGACAGAAAAGGTGCGAGGATTCCTTAATTCTTTTGCCCCCCCTAAACCCCAGAAGTCTAATTCAGCTGCACCAAACAACTGGAAGGTTTATGTCTGCAGGACTTAGATTATAATCAAGGCAGCTTTTGACAGGAAGAATTCATGTCTCTTGAAATCATGATTCTCTGTGTGTTTTTTTCTTTGAGTTTTTTTAAAGGGGGGGGGGGGAGGAATGGAAATTAAATCACTGTGTCTGCCTGAGCTTGCGCACACAGTAATTAAGCTTCCAAATAACCACCATATTCAGAAGAGTCATGCATAGACTCACAAAATACTAACACATCCAAGAAGTCCCTTTCCCTCTGGAAGCAGGCAGTGAATTCCAGCTTCCCGGCACATACACGCGTGCACAAACACGCACACAAGCTCACATGGAGCAAGGAGCCTGGACTTTGCCTTAAGCTGGTAGGAGTAACCTACCAAGACCAGGAAGGGATTTCTAAACCTTTTGTTTTGAATAAATTCTGAATATCTGGCTGCAGAAATAGCACACAGCCAATAAAGGCTCTGAATCCCTCTTGACACCTGCAGTAGAAAATATATTGAGCAAAAAGTGGGAAAACAAAAGACAAAATTACCCTGTGCTCTAGTTCTCCGTATGCAGATATTACGGACTAGAGCAGATTCTAACTGTGCATCCTTTTGTATCCTGAAACATCATTAGAAAGGAATTAAAGGATATTACACATATATCTGGGATTTTTGGAAATGAAGCAACACTGTTCAGCCATCCCAAGACACCAAATACACCCTTCTTTAATAGGCCTTCAGAAAATAAATAAAAACAACAGTAACAACCTCTCAATGCTACAATAGAAATTAAAGATTGCAAAAATAAATAAATAAATTATAGCCAGAGGATGAGTCATTGAAACTAAGCAAGAAGAATTCAACTTACTACATTTCAAATCCTCAGAAACTGTTTATGAAGACCTCTTGAACATGGAGAAGCAAAAGATAAATGAGGATGTGAATTATATATGACTTTAAGCCCAAAATAAATCCACAGAGATGACCACGTTCTCAATGCTCTCCCCTGCCCTATATGTAAAGGGAGGAGAGATCATTCGCATGGCTCTTAAAGTAATATTTTGGCTGTGTGTAGACATACTCCACCGTAAAGATACTACTAAACAAGTCCATTTTTTCATTTGCAGTACGGGGCAAGAATTACAATGAATGATATAAAGGAAGCTAAACTTCCAATATAAGTTGTGAAAAATACATACCTGGCACTGTAACTGCAGGTCCTGCTCAGCTCATATTGCTCTGTATCATGCTGAAGACCATAACATCATTTCTTCCTCTGTAACCTCCCAGGTTTTTACACTACGTGCTTCTATTTTGCTATTTTAATATGCGATTCAACACTGCTCCCAATATCATCAGCCCTGATGTAATTTGCATTGTTACAGTTTTACGCAGTAGAAATGTGTTAGCTGGTTCTTAAATGGATATTAATTTTAGTGTGTCAGAAGCAAAGAGGGGGACATCTGACAGCAAACCCCCGATCCCTGCTTTACCACTGGATATTTCAATAGATGAAGCAACATGCAGCCAGACCTGAAAAGCACTGAAGGCTCTCGGCTTGGACCCAGCGCCCCGAACCACCCCCAAAACAGCTCTCTTGCTGGAAACTGAAGTCTCTACCTATAATGAGAGCCTATTTCTGAGGTTGCCTAGACTACAAAAGTACCCTGGAATGACTGAACAGCACAGACACGAGCCACACACACAGCGGTGCGGTTCAGCATGTCTCGGTGTGGTTTTGAGCAATACATGATTACTTTAATGAAGATATGTTTTTTAAAGCAAAGAATCCTAATAGGCTGTGACTGCATATGAGTCATCCTTATTAGCACAAGTGACCTTAATGAAATCAATTAGAGCACCTGCGGAATGGAGGGCACCTAAGCCTGCACAACTGACTACTAATGAACAAACACCCAGATGTAAAAAGGCTTGTTTTAACAAGCCATTTATTCACCACAATCCTGTTCCTCATGACATAGCTAATAAATGTACCACAGCTGGGATTTTCAGATGTGCTTGCTTCAGCAAGGCACCCACTCCCTAATTCACCATCACTGCTCCGACAATCTCCTGTTCCATAACACCAATATTTATGAGAAAAATGTTATCCTTTCCCTGGCATCAACTATATCATTCAGACGGGTATTTCATTGTCTTTCTGCTGGCATAAGAAATAGTTTCAGGGCCTCCAAGGCATAAACTGTCTCCCAGACACCTTAGAAAAGCCGGGAGGTGCTCACAACAAAAGCTCCAGGTAGCTCCAGCTACTCATACAGCTTTGCTTGGCCAGTGCTTCTAGAAAGGCGGTGCCTCATATTCAGATTGCCAGAAGCGCTACACACAACTGCAATCAACTGGATTTGCAAGCTGGCATCCACAGAATGTTTTCTGCAGTTAGCCCAAAACGTCAATTGAGGGACACTGTTGCATTAGCTGCTATTGCACTTTCACCCAGGCAGGAAAAGACACCTTGGAGGAAGCCAGATTTTGAGCTTTTGCAAAACCCTACAGTAGCATGGAGGCTGAGAGCATTAACCTCGTGCGCTCAAAGACCATCTATGGTGTTACAGATTGTTTAACAAAGATGACTTGGCTCTAGGATGCAAAGGTGCAGTAAGAATGATCTGCAAAGACATCTTACAGGAACACAAACAGCCTATGCAATCCTATAGAAATTAAACGCAGACAAGACTTAAATATTGCTTTTACACCATTAAGCACCTCCGTTTAGATGCTGCCAATTTTGGCATAAAGTATTCCTGTACCTGCACCCATGAGGTGAAGTACAAACTCTGTTGCGAGGGTGTTAATGTCGGAGATCACGGGAAAGGAACGCAAGTCAGTAGTTTTCTTCTGTTCTCCCACGTCTCTTGTAAGGTCACCTTAGTGGTCCACAACACCAAACATGACACAGAGATGATTCAAACAAAGCCCAGAAAGATACAGTAGGGAAAAGAAAGTAGAAATAATGCAAAAGAGAAATTAGAGAAGCAAGTCTGTTTGAACGAAGTGCTACAAGGTTGGTGGAAACAGAAATGGCTGCTTGGTGTGGAAAGAAACCTGGAAAGGCCCTGTGACAGGGGTCAGCAGAGGCGCGTTCAGCATCCACCTCACACAGTAACACAGAGATCCTAACTTAAATGCTTTTCTCCCTTAAAAAGATGTCCCACATGTAAGAACTCAGATTTCAAAGGAGTATTGGATGGATGATTCTTTTTCATGTAAAAAGACAAAAGAAAAAGTGAATAAACAAACCAACTCCACAAGATCAGGAAGTAACACACATAATTCAGCTTAAATTACCACATTACTAACCTTCAGAAGCATAAGATGTAAAATGATCCCAACAAAGAACACTTCTGGGAGGTATAGAGCTTTCCTTTCTTTGAATACCCAGAGTTGGGGTGGAAGATACTTGGAACACAGGACCAAAAGCATTAGGGAGAACAAGCAAAGGGAAAAGGTTGTTCTAGTTCCAGCTGTGCCACAGGTCACTTACCAATCACCATTAAGTGCTTCAGCTGTGCCTCACCTCTCCTGCTGTAGCATGGGGTAACTAAACCCTCCCCACTTCATCCCGCCACGTAGTGAGCAGGAGACCAATTCGGGGAGCTCACAGATCATGGCGAGAAGCAGCCCAGAAAAGTGGTTTGCTATGTACAAAATCTCCTTTGAATGCTTCAGCTAACAGGAAGGGCCTAAATTATAATGATGCCTTCCTCTCCCCAAAAGGGCTTAAAATTCTTAATATTCTTTAGGAAGTGTCTTATCAGAAGCATCTCCAAACAGAGGAGATTCCCAGCAGCTTGTTCCTGCCTTCAGGAAGGCACAGCCTGATGCCCGCTAAGAAATGGAGCAAGAGAAGGCGCCCAGTGCATCAAAGGCACGCAGCACCACATAGTTCTGTGTGGCAGCAGGATCAGCCTTGGGTTCCATCAGCCACCTCCAGCTAACGTAGGTGTCCAAGTAGCAACGCTGCTGTAGCGCCAGGGCCTGGTCCCATGCAGTCCCTGAGCAGCGTGTGACATTTTTTGGCCAAGTTGGAGCTCGGGCCCAAATAATTTCCTCAAAACAACTCTATTTATGCACACCTAACTATGTATATACATGAACACAAGAAGACACCTGGAAAAAAATCACAAGATAGATGATCAGTATGGATGGCTTTCCCTGGCACATGGTCCCGTCTGCTTAAAAACCTTGTTCACCTGGACTCGCCAGGGCAGTTTTTGGCTTCGGGGGGCTTGCACCCCATAGGTTCCTTCTCCGTGCCCTGAGCGCCAGCACCACCTGAGCCCGAGTGTCGGGGTCGGCTGCGACGGGCACGGCTCGGTCACACCGCGGGCCACGTCTCCGCACGCCACGCGGACCCCGCGCGTGCGGGCACAACGCGTCCACACACGGACACAGGCGCTCGCACGAGCGCGTTACCGACGTCGGGCAAAGGAAACAAAAAATCAGCGCTCCCGTTTAGTGCCTGCACTAGGAAGCGAAGCACAAGCGCCGTCTCCGCGCCCCCCTCGCAGCCCCGGTCAGCGTTGACATGTCCGGGCGGCGCTGGCCGCGGCACCGCTGCACGCCCGGCCGGAGCCGGCGGCCCCCGGCGCTAACAGGTGCCGGCCCCGCGCTGCGACAGCAACTTCCCGGCCCCGCCGCGCGCCTCTCCCCGGAACGCGGCGACGCCGGCCCCGCGCCTACCTGCGCGGCCATGAAGGAGAGGTCCATGGTGCTGCCGCTGGAGCTGCCCGCGCTGCTGGCGGAGGTGCTGAGGCTGCTGCTGCCGCCGCTGCTGCTGCTGCCGCCGCCGCCGGGGGCGGGCGGGGCGCGGGGGCGCGGCGCGGGCGCCGCCTCGGCCAGCAGCGGCGGCGGGCGCGGCCGCGGTACCGGCAGCGGTACCAGTTCCAGCTCCGGCGGCTCCGTGCTCGGCGCTGCGGCGGCTCCGCCACGAGCGGCGGCGGCGGCGGCGGCCCGGCCCCCGCGCCGCGCGCTGCGCCCGCCTCCGCGGCGACGCCGCGCGGCCCGGCCGGCGGCGAGGCGGGGCGCGAAGCCTGAGGGGAGGCGCCGCCGGCTGCCCCCGGGGCCGCGGTGGCGGCTCCCGGCCGTCCCCGAGGGCAGCGGGAGCGGCGCGGGGCGGGCGGCGGTGCCCCCGGCGCGGAGGGCAGCGCCGCGAGCAGCGGGCGGCTCGCGGGGCCAGCGCGGAGGCGGCCGCCGAGGCGGCTGCTGCGCGCGGCTGCTCGGCCAGCTGCGGTCCCAGCGCGGCCGCGCAGAGCTCCCCACCGCGGCCCCAGGCCGTGCCGAGGGCTCAGCTGCCTCCGTAACTTCCCTCTCCTCGGTCCCAGAATTTGCCACTCAGTGATTCCCTGTAATTCCCCTCAACTCGCAAATCGTATTAGTGTTTGTATGGAAATTCAATTAATTCATTTATTGCACTGAAAACTTTCAACACCAACTAGAAAAGTAGAATATATATTTCTTAAGTCTTATATGTTGAATTTTTTGTTCTGTGATTTCTTCATGCTTCTCCCACCACAGGTGTTTGTTCCATCTCCACGATGGAAGTACCTGGCCAGGTTTTACTGTTCCAGGTTAAAATTGGGGGCCCAAATCAGGACTGGTCAGAATTGCAAGTGCGTTCTAATAGCAAAAGCACCTGCAGGAAAGAAAATATGTGCATTTGTAGGCTGTACTGTGAACTGTGGGCTGTTTTGTTAAAGTTTACTGTTGCAGCAGGTGGTGAGAAGAAAATCAGATGTTTAAAATCAATACTGTCACTTGAATGACTGTTCGTGTGCCTGCCAAAAACGCTTTTATGTGTCATGAATCCCATTAACTAAAACAAGTAAAATCTAAGAGGCTGCCTCATTTTAAGATTTTTAAATTCAGGTACATCAATAATGGAATTGTCTCTTTGTGGACTCTCTCCAAAGTTTTGCAAGGGTATTGATGTGTATATCAGAAGCCATAAAGTGGCTTCAAAGCAGCGTTAATCTTTTATCATCCAGAAAAGTTTTGCTTGCGCCTCATGGACATCTCTGCAGCATAGATGTAGTCACGTCAATTGTTGCATTTGCACTAGCATGGATTGTTTCTCTAAAATATAGCAAAATAATAATAAAAAAAGTCTTTGCAGCTAGGGTGACTTATGTACTTGCATAATTCTGTGGAGAATCTAGGAGAGTGGAGCTTATCTAGGACAAAACAGTCCAGTCCATGCAGCTGCTGAAAACACAGGCAGTTAAGTGTGTTAAGCTCCAAACCTTTATCCATCCAGTCTTGCAAGCATCCCATGAGGGAAATGCCATTTTCTGTGAGACAAATATCTTTACTTACTGGCCATTTCCTGACCGTGCCCACCAGGGACATGAAGAACAGATGATTTTCTTTGGGGCAGTCGCTTGTATTCTGAGAGCTACTGGCGTTGCCGACTCAAAGGCTTTCCTTTTTCCCAGTAAATAATCCAAACTCTTTCAATCTTTCCTCATTTTTTAAGCCTATGACAGTCTCATTGCCTTCCTTTAAACATTCTCTATCTATTTCCTTTCATTCTATGCCCCAAATGGGGTGCCGGTAGCACAGCTAAACCTTAGCAGTAATGAGCAGAATAAAAGTATAGCCCAGAAGTTTCTTCTGGGTCACACCCTGAATATATAACCTAGAATAATGCTTTTTATATATATTTTTTGCATCCTTTGGTGAACTATAACTTAGAGCCTTTCCCACAGTGCTGTTACTTAGCCAATTTTTACCCCATCTTGCATTTTCATAGTTGATTATTCTCTGCTGGCTGCTGCTGCAGTCTTAGTGTTTAAAAACACCTTCTGGCTCTTTGTTGCAAGAACTAAAGTTCATCTGACTGGGCTATAATTTCCCAGAGCTTCTTCCCCCCAGTCTCCATTTTACTGAAAGATAGATATAGTGTTTGCATTTTTCTAGCCTTGGGGTACTTAGCATGGAAGTGCTCAAAGAGCATTGCTAATTAATGGTAACGAGATTGTTCGGCCTTGTTCCTTGTTCAGGTATTGTTCAGTTCTACGTATTTGATGGTGAAATTCGACAGGTTCAGTTGTAGTCTCCAAGCTGCTACTGGCTGAGATTTCACTTCTTTCTGACAGATACTAACAGTACAAGGCACCTGCTCATAGCTGACTTTTCAGTGACGGATGATGCTTCGGCTTTCTTGGTATCAAAATTTTATTTTGTCTTTCCATCGAGAATCAGAGTGGCATTGTGCTTGGTTTATTAATATACTTCTGGAAAATATTTTGTTATCTTTGGTATCTCAAATAATTATTTCTCTCATGTTTTGCATGTATTTGGTCACTGAAAGAGTATCTTGCAGATCAGTTATTAGAAAAAATAAAGATGAAATTTCAGGTTTCAAGTTCTTTTATTTCCACACTGACTTCCAGGACAACTCTTTCTTTATTAAAAAATTGAATTTCACAGAAGTGTTACTCAATATATGTGACAGTGAACTTGGCCACTTTCTGTTCCTGTTCCACAGAAATATGTAGCTTCAATCCAGCTTTGTTAACAAGTTTGAGTTATGTGGAAAATCTCTGTCTGTTGCCTACCCGGATAAACTCCTACTAGTTCAGTGGAGGGGGGTTTATTACATACAGTGTGGCAGTGGAAAGTGGTACCCATCATTTTACTTTGTAGACAAAGTGATAATACCTCTTAAGCACTCTGGATACTTGTTTTAAGAGGCAGATGGTAGAGTAACGCTGAAGTAAAAGACTACTTCATGTGCCAGCTGTCCTGCTGGTGTGATCTAACGATTGCTTTAGATGCCAATAAAAGTTACTTCTCATTCCCGACCTCACTTAGGAATTTGGCTAACTTATTTCAGTAGATAGAGCAGTCAAAGTCAAGGTTTGACTTGAATAGAAATATTTGTGCAGAATTGACCCCTTAATTTTTTTGGAAAAAAAAAAAAAAGCATAGTAGAGTTCTGTATCTTGTTTCCTTACTTTGAGGAGTGTTACATTCATTGGAGCATCATTTCTATTTGCAGGAGCCATGCAAATACTCTACCTATTATCATTTTTTGTGTGTATATGTGTCTAGAAGGATTTTTAATCAACAAAATTAACATAAAATCCTCAATGTCCAAGCTAGTAATTTACTTTCCAAATTTCCTAAGACTTGTCAGGGAAAAATCACTAATTAGTTTTCACTTCTGCTTACTCTAATTCTGCCTTGTTTCTGGAATAGCACAGTGTTGTAGATTTTAGCTGCAAATAATTTATGAGGAAAAACAAATTATTTGTGTTTCACGCTTTTATTATGATACTACAAAGTACAAAAATGTGCATTCATACTCTTCCCCAAAAATGCATTTTGTATGTAAACTGCTCTGTAAGTTCTTACATAAAACAAATATTTCAGACCTCCTTCTGTGTCCCATTAGTGATGATGCATGGTTTGAACTGAGGTCTAGTAGAGGGCTTGCTAACCTTCTGTTGCAGCTTTCTCATCAAGAATGTCTAGTATATTTAAATAGATTATGTCATGGTTTGCTACTGCTATAAATAGATACTGTATAAAAGCACACAGTTAAAAATTCAACTGTACTTGTATAACATTATTCCTGAAAACAAGCTGTGATAGCCTAGCTCTTTAATTATCCTTAAAGCTTCTTGCTAAAAAGAAAAACTCCAGATTTTTCAGTACGGTGGAACATAACTCAAACCAAGAATAGTTTGGTTTGTCAGTTTTCCTGGGGCATAGTAGGAAATCCTTTATTGCACTGAATGTGTGCATAAGCTCTGCCTTTGCTTCACAAAGCAGACCTAACAAAACCTGACAATTGAGTCTTTACAGTGAAACGGATTTTAAAGGTGCTTGGATCTGTACAATCATATTTACCATATTCCATATTTTATTACTTAAAGTACAGTGCCAATTCTTAATTTTGCATTCCTGATATCACATTTAAATCTTACATTATGCAGGAATTGGCTTTGCACTTAGGAGAGAGAGAGTAATTTTGGCTTCTTGGTGCATTTTTAATGTGCTTAAATGGTATTCCCTCTGAACCCCAGTTTTAACCTACTGTTCCCTCATTGCAGCAGGTTAGAGTCACACAGGGCAATTAGTTCCCTGAATGAAGAATCATCCAAAGTGACATGTGGAATCGTGTCTGGGGACAGTGCGTTAACTCTGTCAGTCCCTTGCTGTTAAATGTATCATAAAGGAAGCCAACAATGCTGATTTTTTTATGTAGACTATGGTTGAACTGAATTACCAGAGAGAAATTCATTAGAAGCATTTGACTTCTTTCTGGTCATCCAGGAACTGAATTATTAATCAGCAGTATTTTAATTTTATTTGCTAACAACAGTTTGTCTTCAAGTGGTGAATTAAACAAAAGGCTTTGGCACCTGCAACTTAACACATTGCAGACTTTAATTTTCCCATGGCCAATTTCCCTGAGAGAAATTCAAGCACTCGAGATTGCTCCCAGGTCCTCTAGGCAGTACAGGGAGACAAATAAGGAGACAGAATCATCTCCAAACTGTGCATAGAGCTGGTCTGAGCTGCCCATTAGTAAACTGTCAGCAGGGATAAGTACCTAGACAAATATTCCTTTCCAGAGCACAGGTGCTAGAGTTCACGCTGAGGACTGATGTTTCTTCTGATTCCAGATCCAGTACCCTCTCCTGAGATCAGATAGCCACTGCTTTTATTTAAGGGGAATAATAGGCAAATACTACATAATATATGAGGCAATTACTTTGTAATATATGAGAAGAAGCCCTCTGCTTAGGGTAAAGGATAAAACCAGAAGAGGGAAACTTGGCTTCGGTTCTCTACAAAACCCAAATTGGACAAAACAGGCCCTGCTTCCCTGGGGAAATGTCCTCTACATGAGGCTGTGAGTGGGAAGAAGAACCACTCCTCAAACTGTGTTGAAGCCAGATGTCTCTGCAAAGGACATATGAGAATCACGAGGTGAGAAAAGAAGAACTTGGAGAAATCTGCCCAGCGTTTCAGGTCCTCCTGTGTGAGGGAAACAGCCCGGATTCCAGGTCCCACTAGCAAGACTGCAGGCATTTTTGTTAGCAGGTCTTACAATAAAAAGTGCACAAATGATTCTAGAAAAAGACACCAGAAACCTGGGCTTTGTACTACCTGGCTACCTCTTCTGATGTGCACTTCTGCTTACCTAAACCTCAGGCACCACATTACTGGAGATCCATGTCTAATGTATTGAAAATTCATACTTTCTCTTTTTCTTTTTTTAAATAGTAAATATGATTACAATACCAATTTTTCATTTTTACACAGTAATCTTTGAATTACATCAGCCCGCATCATCATATTTTTGTCCTTCAGAACTGTTCAGAGTGAGATTGTTTTTCGTTACTTTTTACTTTTTTTCTCACCACAGTGGAGTGTGTCTGGCTGTATTGGCAAAGAAAGCCTTGAGCTCAGAACTATACCTATGACTTTCTACTTGGCAAATATAATTTCTTGGTTGGCCAAGGCTGCAGCATCCACTCTGACCTCTCAATGTATCCCAGTAATCACACGAGGGAGCCCTGTTGCCCAACAAAATTGGTGGAGATTGTATCCCTTTTTACCTCTCTGTATTTCCAGCAGTTATGTACTGAATGGCTCACTCATAGGCAACTGTCTGGTGAAATGAATCAATATGAGTAATTTAAAGGAAAGTTAAGTACGTAGCCTTCTACATGACTCCTGAAATTCCCAAAGTTACTCATTCAAGAATAATAATAGCTGAATGTTATCTTCAAATTACCTGTGGGCAAAATATTCCTCCCCAAAGAGTTTTAGCTTTAAATCTGCCCTGAAAACAAAGTCATTACCACACATATGAGCTGTAACAATATGCAAATTCTTAATATTTCAGGACAATTTAGCTTCATGTATTATTTAGTTCTGATGGGCAAGAACTGTTCTAAAATCCAATCATCTTCCCCTCATACTGCTCTTATTCAGCATTAAAAGCGAACAATCCAAGTCACTTTGGCACAGGGAATAAATTCAGAGGCAGATGAGTGCAGAGGGAGATGAAAACAAACAAACAAACAAGCCCCCAAGTCTTCTGCTTCGCTGTAACTCCTAGGGAAGGGCAAGAGCTCAGCCCCATGGGACTAAACAGTCTCTAGGGAATCCCATCCAGATCCTTGATTGCTGTAAGTCTTCATGATAGTGATGGTGCTTGTCTCATTTACATGAACTGAAAATGCAGCTGGAACAGTATCAAAGGCAGAGTGAGAAACCTGGGCCTCCAGTAAGCCCTGGGGCCTCACTGGTGACATATTCCATGTGGAGGATGGAGCTGCTGCACGCGCTTGCAGCGTGCCTGTATGGAGCCCTCTGAAGCTAGGAAGAAGCTGGGAGAGACGGGCTGACGTGAGATGGAAGAAGTAGGAAAGTCATCTGTAGGGGGTTACCTCCTCTCAAAGGAGTTTCACAAATGTCATAGGCATCAGCATAGCTCCTGCTATAATTGCTGCGTAGCTGTACGTTATTAAAATCAAGAGGAGAAGTAGCTTGTCTTTTTCCCTCAAATTTACATCAGCTAATAAAAAAGGATGATTAAAGATCACAGCTAAAAAGGCTAGAAGATTTTCTAGTTCAGGGACGACACTGGCTGTAGTAGCTTAACTCTGTCCCTAATGGAAAAGTTGTCTTCACCAGTCCTGTATTGCCAAAAGCATAATATCTGTGAAGGAGCTTCTATCAGCCTAATATTTCTAAGGGAAGAGAATGCTACTTTCTTTCTCCAACCAGGATGACTTTTCCACTGTCCTTAGATCAGTCTGTTAGAGGCAAATAATGAGATCTGCACTGTTTCCTGTCATAGCACATTTGGATTTTTGACATTGACATTCTCATAGTTTACACTGTTTGAAGCAGTGTCTATACTATTCACATATGGGAATATACTGTGTATACTATGGCATATACTGCTGGAATATGCATCTCCCAGTACCCAAGGGTCCTGCCTAAGAAGAACTGGCTGCTAGGGCACGTCTCAGGCTCTCAAAGAGACGAGTGCAGAGTGGCCATGCCAGCACAGCCCTTGCTGTGTTGTGTGTTGTATCATACGAGTTACCAATTCAGCCTGGTAATGACTTTGAGATGTCCACACCATTGCATGATCCAGAAACAATGTGAAAGACTTATCTAAGGCCAGCTTGTAAACCTACAGTGAAACTTGGATCCCAGGAATTGCATCATCTTTGTATTTCAGTCCAAAGTACTTTCTTATACAAAATAATAGGCAACAGGATTATTTAATTCGATCCAAAATATTTTACTGGCAAACAATAAACTACGCGGTAATACCCCTCAGGTAAAAGCAAAAGTGTTGAAATAGAATTGGGCTGGGAAAAGAAGGAAAAAGAACAGGACCTACACCATGATAATGGGCTGCTGTAGATAAGCTACAGAAAGAGACGGTACCTGCAGCTTTTTGAACAAGTAGTAGAAGTAATAGGACAGTAAACAGTGGTAATGGAGGAAGGGAATGGATTTTCATTACCTGAATATAAACTGGAAAAACATTCCAGGAACTTACAGACTGCACTAGGAACAACTTTCTCTTTCAGAAGCCTTTCCCAGAGCAGTCATTGTAGACTTGGTTCTGACTAGTGGAAAGGAATTGATAGAATTAAATATTATTTGGGTGAAAGCAGTAAGTAGTTGAATGGAAATGCAGAGATTAGGATAACTGTCGTGTTCTGATATGCAACATAACCACATAAAGATCTTTAAAGTGCTAAAGTGTTAAAGATCTGGAGTACGGTGTGCGAAGATAGTGATCACTCTTCTAAGGAAGAAGAGGTAAAAAATGCTGAATAAAGGCCATAGACAGCAAAAAAAGCAGACTTCAACTTCAGGAGCCTGTAGGAAGGCTCGACTGGGAAGATAATCAAAGGGAGTACAATTTCACTATTTTAATGTACAAAAAGCTGCCACCCTAATGAGGAAGAAAGATGGGAACCACAGTAGAGGGTCATTATATTTGCATCAAGAGCTGAAAGAAAAAAAGGATCACAACATTTAACGTGAACATAAAAGTATAATAAAAATACAGAAAGAACAAAATCAGAAAGGATAAACTACAAAAAGTTACACCTGGCAAAAAAAAAAAAAAGTACATCAGATGTGACAGGAAAAGACACACAAGTACAGGAGATGATTCAGGGGCAACATGGAAGTGACTGGGGAGCAAGAGAGGAATAAGGCTGGTGGCAACAAGACTTAATTCAGAAGGATTGTAGACCCTCTGACAGTGCAACGAGAGCAATAAAAATGTACGTATCTGAGAAAAATGAAGGGCATGGGTTTGTTCAATCCAGAGAAGGAACATTAAATGAAGGGTAAGAGCAATCCATCGATACAGAAAAAGTTGAAGGCAATTAGCTTAAGTTGAGACAAAGAAATACAAACTCCTGTTAGGATCAACTTTCTAGCTGTTCAGGAAAGGCCACGCTGACAAGACAGAGAGGACACAGGACTGTTCTCTTGCAAGGTTCAGACACTGGGTTGTACAGACATCTGCCGATGTAAATTTGATCCTCATTTTAAGGGGCTGGACTGGTAACCCATCTTTCCATCACACATGCCATTCATTGATGCATAATTCCTGCCACAGATGGAATTCAGCCTCTGGCCCTGAAATGAGGGGGGCGGGGGGGAGAAATCTGACAGATTTTGGAAGTACCTGGCATACCTGGTATGCATCAGTACCTTGATGCATACCGTCTCCACCTCCTTCCTTAGGGAAATCTCCACTCTGCTAAAGCTGAATTCCAGTGAGACTGCAAATGGCTGTCGTGGTGCCGGGGCTCAGAGGCGAGCAGTTCTGCGAGCAGTTCTGCGTGCTGTCCTGCAGCTGCACCTGGACAAGTCTCGGGGAGGGTGGGAAAAGCTCCACAGTCATCTCATACAGAGCAAACCTGTTCTCTGCCTGCCCCCAGAAGAATGAACTCCTGAAAAACTCAGTGAATTTCAGCATTTCTGCCACATGCTAGTTTCTTAATGTAGCATGAGCTGGATCTTGATATTGAAAATTGAGCTGATTTTGAGTCATCATCAGCCATTACGTTTTACATACCAATGAGGCAAAGCTAATGAAGACATCTTTCCAAGCAATGTACTGCTTATTTAATGTGTCAGTACTCTTGTGGAATAGACTTTCCCTCTCTAAAAGAGATGGGAATATTTTAAAGAAGGGAACGTAGCGAATGAAGTATGGTTATTATTATACTGCACTTTGCACCCATAGAAATGTTCTAATCACATTTAAAATACTCCTGCATGATAGTGTGCAATCGAAGGGCATTGGGAGAAACTTCATCTTGCCTGTGAGCTCTGTTTGGATATTGCTGAAGTAAAACTTATAAAGAAACTCAAAAAGTGTGAATTATTTACAGGTTCTGGGGCTCTAACTTCATAAAATAAAACTGAGAAAAAAATAATGAGGTTTCACTTCTCCAAACACTGAAAGACAAAAGAGCTACATCAAAGGATAAGCTTCTTTTATCTTTCGATAGCATAATACTAACAAGAATAAAAAAAAAAATGGGGAAGATGTCAAAGGAGTCAAATTCATTCCTAATGTTCTTCATTAGCAATCTCCTGATCATTTTCCTCTGAAATACAATCTGTTGGTTGCATTTCTGCAGTGTCTGCATAGTCACAACTCAAAACATTTCACCAAGACGGTATGACCAGAAAGAGTTTTCCTAACTGTGGCTGAAGCCCCTGCACGGTTCCCATGCTATCTTTAGACTAAAGAGAGAATCATTTCACTGACCATTCTGTAGCACTGTACCCAGCCTATAACACTTGATTCCTTGTGAGATTATTCCCCAAGCTAATAGTTTTCAAGAAGCTGTTCTTAACTTTGAACCTGTCAAAATAAGCAAGATTTTTTTTTTACTCATTATATCAGCAATTTTTTCCACAGCTTCAAATAGTTTTCATCCTTCCAAAATGTATGGGTAGCCTCATACAACTTTGATAAAAAACAGAAAACTGGAGCTCTTTAGTGGAGCTGAGGTATGGCAGACCCAGGGAGGTCCCCACATCAGAGAACATTAATATATCTGGCACTGAGTGGCACATCTAGTAGAGAGATCCAGCTCTGACTGCTGTTTTCTAACATGTCTGCAGTGCTGATGCTGAAGTGGTCAGCTGGTGCAACTAGAGACAAATCTGTGTGTCTGTCCCACCTGAAGGCAAAGTCCTACGATGGATGCAAGTGATGGATCCAAGTTGGGTGGCAGCTCTTCTCAGTTGCTGTGCCTTTTCTGACAACACTTTTCACTGATTTGATGAGCTTCCCCACCTCAGACAAAACTACCTGAATAAAAACATTGCCCCGTCATTTGGGCCATCATTGGAAGCTCAGCCTTCCAGATCTAAGGTGCCTGACAGCAGTGAGAGGCAGAAGGAAGTTTTGTGAAAATGCAGTCATGGTCCAAACACAGTAAGGGCTTTGAAAACAACTGGTAAGGTTCTTCACTTTGCTTTTGCTTAAAAAATAAAATAAAGAAATAAGGAAAATGACTATCTCATGTGCAAACAACTGTGACAAATGCCTTGATTTACAGAAGAACCAATTACTGTTCCTGACACATCAATGCCTCCCACTGCATTTTACGAGACACTTCAGTGCTATTACATCTAAATAATACAAAACAACTTGTTTACAAAAACAGACATCAGTTTTTTTCCTCCCTTTCACTTGCCAATGTTTATCATGTCCAGCTTCATTTACTTTAATTAAAAGAATGTGAATGCATTAAAGGGAACTGCAGGATCCAGTGATGGAATCTGTGAAAAATGCCAAAGCAATGGATGGAAGCAAACAGAATTGCCTCTTCTTTGCTGAAGAACAAAGCTCCTCATGCAATCAGCAAGGTTTGCTCTCTGTTTATGCCCCAGTATTGTAGATCATAAAGCTATTGCTCTCTGAACGGCGAGTTGACCTCCTGGGGCTAAAGATAGTTAAAAATGAATAGGAGAAAAAAAAAAGAGGTTTTTAGTGGGTTCTCTTTCCTCCATTCTCTTTGGCATGAAATAATTAATGCTAAACAGCCTAAGAAACAAATAAAACATACCTAGTACCATAGGTATTGGAACATACCGAGCATCAAGTATCCCCATTAGAATGGGACAGAACCTAATGATCACAGAATGGTTGAGGTTGGAAGGGACCTCTAGAGATCAACTAGTCCAACCCTCCTGCTCCAGCAGGAACACCTAGAGCACATGGCACAGGGTGGCATCCACAACATCCCATGCAATGATCTGGAAATTTGGAAATCTGGAAAAGGCAAAGATTTCTAAAGGCATTTAGCAAAAAGAAATGACCCAAGTCCCACATTTCCGGCTGCCAGGATGCAAACGGAGGCAGCATCTGCTCCCATTTCAATTCTCTCCTTGCCACCTTTGTACTAATAGATGCTCCTGGCCACTTGTCCTGTTCTGTAGCTTTCTCATTAGCTGGCTTTTCAAAAAATGGGCAGAAGTTGGTCTGTCTTGTTGGATATAGTTTTTGAGATACTGTTTTCATCTTCCCAAGAAACCAATAGATTGGTTCCATGTTAGAGTACCATGGTGCTCATACATGATTAGTTCCATCACAGAGTAACACATAAAATGTGTTACTTTCCCCACCAAAAATGCCCTTCCCCTATTTGTGTATTTGCAGGAAAATTTAACCTGTGAAGGACAAAATGACAACACCACAGTTTCAAACACATTGGAAGTTTCTTACATGGTTATACCCTGAAAGTGAAGAAATATTTTTCTTAATTTTCCATGTTTCAGTAATTTCAATGGATAATTTTAGTGCTGATAAACATAAGCCCATATAGTCTGGAAATCAAGTCAAAGTCTTCCTAGTTCACATGCTAGTACTAGAAGCACATATTCACCAACGGTTAAGAAGTCCATGAATAAGCCCAGGCTAGGTCACTATCTGAAAATGAGGCTGGGTTTCTAGTTCCACAGGAATAAATCAGAGTTGTTCTTGTAAACTAAGCAGGGAGGATTTGAAACATACACAAAAACTATTTACTGAGCAAGGAAGGAACACCCAAAGATACGACCCTAATATCTTCTGACCATTCTTATCCGTCCAAAGTTTCAACACTGAAAAGGGAGCTACTCTAAATAGGCCTTGGATTCCCTGCTCACTCCTCTGTTTTCTAAATGAAGGAGAGGATCTATTTTAGAATTACACAGCTCACACCCAAAGTGATGCTTATAATGCAGATCAGGAAAGCAAAGCCTGACAGATAGAGTGCTAGCCTGTAGGATGCATGCTACAGCAAGCTGTTGAAGAATTTTCCATAATATCTGTAAAATCTGTGGATAGTTTAGCCTGTATCTTAGTCTGTTAGTTATATAATTTAAATAGAACATTTGAAAAAATAAAAACCACACAATGTCCTTAAAATTATTCCTCTGCTTTGAGATGCAAAACATCAGAGATATTATTTACTAGTTCTTCACTCTTTATGATTAAAGATTTTTTTTCTCATTAGCTTTTATGCTAGCTCCTTGCCTGTGACTGCTAAAAACCTACAATGCACCATGAGCCCTAGAAATATCTGTTGTAGGGTACAAAATTTGTTTCTGCGGCTGTTCATAGACTGAGGTAATACAGAGTCACAGGAAATAATACTGGGTAGCACCTGGAGAGAACATTCTGTTAATTCTCGTGGACTAAAGCAGAATTAGCAACATCTAGACTATTTCCAAGGAGTGTCTTTAAAACATCCAGTGAGGAGGTCATGTGATGGAGATTTGCAAACTCCCTAGGCAGCCTATTCCTCTAATAACTACTTTAATTGTTAGAAAGCCTTTCCTGCTGTCTAGCTTAAATTTCCCTTGCTGCTGCTTAAACCCATTACTTTCATCATCTTCTCAGTTGATAAGGAGAATACTTTATTCCCTTTGCTTGTTTCACAACAACTATTTGAAGTTATGAAGACCATTATAATTTCTTTCTCATTTCTTCTCTCCTTTAACTAAACAATACCAAACATTTCAACTCTTTTTCATAGGTCAGGCTTTCTAGACCTCTTAAGATTTTCTAGACCTCTTGTCATTCTCCTCTAGATTTAGTCTTGATTAGATTAGTCTTGAAAGTGGAACATAAAAATGAGATTATTACATACCAACTACAACCTTGAACAACACTATGAAACTTTCACGTTAGCCCTGTAAGTAATGAAAAAATGCATTTGTGTGGAAAAGGAGAATAGCTAAAGAGCTTACATATAAACATAGCACTATAACAAGGGCAAGAAACAGCATTAGGAAAGTTTGTAACAACCAAAGCAGTGACACAGTAAATTAATTCTTACAGTATGCTAGATATTATTCCTGACAATAAACCTGAAACAAAGCACAGATTGTGGGGAAGATGCTTTGAGGCTATAGAATTCAGCACTTGGAAACCAGTATGTTTTGTTATATATTGCAAAAATACCTTTCATATACTAATGCCTGCAGCCAAATAGTAAGCTGTACTGAACTGTCCATTGCTATCCAAAGGGAGCATGTCTCTCAAGACTCAATGTTTTTCATAGCACACCAAGCCATGTCACTTGTCAAAACTAATCCATCTTTTATGAACCAATACCTAGCACCTATCAAGTCAAATAAGTTATGATCTAATCAAAACATATACATGGACTATGCAATGAAACAAATCACCTGCCTAATCAGATACTGAACGAATTTTAACATACCTACAAGAGGGACAGATTTTTTTACTGTAACAAGTGTTCTACTCTAAGGTTTGGTGTTTTATTCTCATCTTAAGCAAAGCCTTACCTGTTTTCTCAAGGTTAGGCTTGACTGGGTAAAAAAATCTTTTGTAACCCCCTGTGTAGTGATGAGTGCTTTTCATTCCATTTGAAAGTACTCCATTAAAAAAAAAAAGAAGTTCTGATGTATAATTGAAGGGCAGTGTTTTTCTACATGAGATTTGCATGGTAAACAAAGATTATTGTGATGAGCACTGCAGAATCCATCATTACTTGCCAATACTAACCAACAGGACCTGGTGAATAAGACTTCGATGTCATGAGTTGCACTTCACCTTCTCTGAACACTCCTGCTAAGTAGCTAATTCTGTTAAGATGTTCCCTAACCATCTCTTCCCCAGGCTGAAAAAGTTGAGCTCTTTCAGCCTCTCCTCATGTGCTTTGTGATTCAGCACCCCAATATATCCTGGAAAAGCTCTACTGAAATCTCTCCACTCCAACATGGCCAGGTGTCTCTTGCACTGGGGAACCCAAAACTGGACACAGGACTCCAGAGATGATCTGACAAGGGCAGAACAAAGGGAATAGCTCATTTCTGCCAGCCTGTTGGAACACTCTTACATTAGCAAGCGCAGGATATGGTTGCCCTTCTTTGCTACAAGGGCAGTCTGTGGACTTACAGGGAGCTTGCTCTTTGCCAGGGCCTTCTTGACAGCCAGTCCCCAGCCTGTACTGGTGCAAGGGGTTATTCCTCCCCAGATGCAGGACTTTGCATCTCATTTGCATCATGAAAGGTTAGGGGGAAAAAGTTTCCTTTGAGGTTAAAAAAAAAAAGTGTTCTCACTATTTATACATTCTATATCGATGACACATGTTTAAAATACATAGAAAGCAACAATATGCATACCATACAGTACAGTTACATCATACAGTCACCTCAACCACTTTAATCCAAAGGATGCAATCACATTATTCAAGGGGGCACTGTTAAAGATGTATACACAAACATTAGCAGCTTGTCTCTGTGACAGAACAATCCCCTGGATGGACTATTTTATGAAGGAGGATTTTGTTTCTTCCCTTGTCAGTCAGCTGGAGTTTAGAATAATCAACACGCTAAAGATAAAGTGGATTAGCTCAGAGGTCTCTCTGAACCTATGTCTTTCTGAGAGATGATAGCTAATACACACCTTAGTCTCCTTTTAGCTCTTCCTCTCAGAGAAGATACCAGTTTTCTTTTTCGTTGTTTACTTGTTTACTTATGAACTCCTGTTTACCATGAACCCCTTGAAGATCTGAAGAATGGGATCTTATCACTGAAAAGCCAGCTTGATTTTTGAGTTCTGTTCTGGCTAGTCTCTCTAGCAGAAACTCTTAATAAACTCCCAGTTTCCATGAAGGAAACAATGGTCCACAAATCTTCTCTCTACAGGGAGAGCTGTGACAGATTGAAAGAGTGGTCATAACTGTCCTCTCCTCATAAACCACAGTAAAGCTACAGTAAATTCTCTGCTCTGAGTGCTTTCAATGCTTAATGCTTGTTTGGTAATATTGATTCATGAACCACTAAAATAGTGTCTTGCTCACCAGTAAATCCAGTTTAATTTGCTTTTGGTCTCCACAAGTGTAGCAGAGAGATTTCGTCTTATTTCAAGCATGTATCTTTTATTCAAGAGACTGAAAACATACATATGTAGCATTAAAAAACAAACAAAAGTTATTCCCTACTATTTAAAATCAAAAAATAGAAAACACCAGATTTCAGATGGGTATTTGCCTTTTGCATCCTCGTAATCCCTCCCAACTCTCTGGTGTTTGCAAAAAAAGGAACACTTTTGGATCAACTTTCTAAATTTCCTTTACCTCACCTCTGTAGTTGTCTTTTAAATGACATCAATAGAGTAACCAGGTCAAAATACCACTTCAAGAACTGCTACAGACCACCTGCAACAGAGGTTGCAGTTCTATTACCATAGATACCATAGATTACCATAGATTTACTCAGCTCTACCAGGAACACAGATACGTTTATCAGGTAGCTCTGTCAAAGGAACTGTTCACAATAAACATCTATTGCTTCAACTTTAGCTAATTTCTTCAGTTACGAGCTAAAGTCTGCTTTTCAACTATTAAATGCAATTATTTGAAATTATTACTGAGCCTGTCCTACTAGTACAAGCCATTTTGAAATCCACTTCTTTGGATCTCAGACCTTTCAGTGTATTGATTTATATCCAAGACTTTGATGCTCACAGCCTGCTCACCAGACTACCCGGGGACTTACTTGGAACGCAACTAGCATTTTCACAGAGATCAAAGTGTGTTTGCACATTATTTCTCAAAGCATACATCAGCCCTGTTATTTGCCACAGTGTTTGCGCACCTCTCCCACAGTCTGACAGATATTTATTGTGGGATCCTAGGGTTGCAACGCTGGATAGTCAGGGGTTTCATATTAAATATTCATTGACACGGGAACTGCAAATGAGGTCTCTGCCCTCCCAGGCAGTGCTATAGGTAACCACTGAGCTATAGATTTACTCTTCGTTCTTGAGCACTCACAGGGCCAGCTGATACTCCTTGAGAAGCAGAAAAAACAGGCCAGGCCAGAACAGACCATTTATGCTGGTCGGGGAATGCTCCAAGGAGGTGCATAACATGCACTTATTCCAGCAGCCAAAGAAGGGTATGTTCTTTGGGTGGCTTTCAGGAAAAGGAGAAATTATTGATCTTTCATGCAGCATTTCATCTGGTAGGTACAGGTTGAAACAGCTAAGAACAGCTAAGCTCTCTGACAGATAGTCACAGACACATCTGGCTAGTCACAGTCCACATAGGAACTGGGCATGCAGGCATCAGACTGTTTGACTCTGTCAAAATGGATGTGGTTCAGCACATGTCCAGAAAAAGATTTTTAGGGAACTTGCCTACAACAAAGACAGATACTGAAGTGTTATGTGGAAGCTGGGTGCTGAGGGTCTACATTTTGGAAACAGGTTGATGTCAGGTAGTGTTATATCTAAGCCTATATCTCCCGTCTGTGATAAGAATTCCCTGATTATTTGAGTAAATTGTTCTGGGTGGCCATTCTCCATTTCTCTTCCTGAAAATGGTCTGTGTGAAAAGAACTCAATGCAAGGAGAGAGTAAGCACGAAAGGGTGCCTGACTAAGGTCAGGTAGGTCATGGTTTTAGTCCTTGGGCTAAGGACTGCTTCTATATTTCACACGACAGCCCCTGGACTCTTTCAGAGCATGGCTCTGCACAGTCAGCATGATGGAGCAAGACAGCAGAGCCTCAGGGCAGAGGATTTCTGGCACCCCTGCGGGCATGCTGGCTCTTCTGCATCTTTTCCTGCAGGGCATGTGTTCCCCCTGTGCCATATAAGCAACCCCAGACCTTAGCCTGGGTTTCCGAATCCAATAAGTGAGCTAAGCGTTTTAAATAAGACTAATACTCTAACTGGTTTAGCTCATGTTTTCTGAAGCCTGAGACAGCTGTTATTAAAGTGTATGGACAGATTGTTGTTGACTGCACTATGGCAAAAGCAGGCCCTTAGATGGCTGCACTAAGACCTATTACTGGAGGTGATCACATGCACCTATTGCATGGGAATATAGGGGGTTTTTTTGGTGAAAGAAACTGAAATATTGTTTGTTCAGTGCATGTTATATATACACACACCACATAGCTACACACACTTACAATAATAGCTTTAAAACACCTACCAAAAATCAGCTATACTGACAAATACGAACTACGCAAAAACAAATACATTTAAAAATGCAAGAGCTACCCGCTTTTGTTTAGGAACAAAGTGCTGAAGTTTATGAAGGGCTATTTTAAAATAGATATCAGAATGCATTTTTTTAAACAATAAAATATAATCACATAGTGGTATTTCACTATACCAATTCATACAATAATTATGGCACATTTATAGTATCTATATAACATTCTACATTAGAATATATCATTATTATTATATATTACACATTTATGTATTAGGTTACTCACTTCAGGTGCTTCTTAGGAAGGTGTTAAATGAGTTTATGCATCCACTGTTCAAGAAGTCAGGTCCTTTTTCAGATACCTCAGACAGGCATCTTTAAATCCTTGATTTCTTCTGCAAAATCTGGTATGATAAGCGGGTGGGCTTGCTCAACATGCCAGTGCTCTTATCAAAGTAGGAGTTTGGTTAAGGAATCAAGACCCATAGCTGAGGGCCTTTTAACAGAAAGTATCCTGGAGAAAAAGACTGAAAGCTTGTCAGATTTAGCAACCCAGCTTTCATCAGTTGTCAAATGCTGTTGTAAGGAAGCCCACTTAAGAAATGTCATGTGATACAGCAAATGCGTAGGTGTGCGCTGCATGCCAGAGCCTGTTTTGTTTGCTGTCTTTCTTCAAAGCTGCTCATTAAGTGACGGCAATCACAGTCTTCTGATAATTTATTTCTATTTCTAGTTATGCATTCAAGTAATATATTTATATATTCTGGCAGATCTTGCACATTTTGCAAGCTGAAATTTAAAATATCAATAAAAGCAACAGCATTACTGAATCCATAGAAACCACTGGACCCTGAAAAAATGGCAAATCTAAGAAAAAGCAGCATGAGTGTGCATTTGATTCAGACTTAATGTATCTAAATAAGCGTGGAGCCAGTTGGTAATGCAGATAACATTTCTTACTTTTCTGTAAGACTTCCAGATACAGTATTATTCTCTTTACTGCGAGGAGGCTCACAACAGTGTGAGGTGAGGCCATTAGTCTCGCTCTTGCTTTTGTTTCTGGTGTTTGCCTTGTGTGTTTCCAGTAGACACTTAATGTCCACTGGAATAACCACAGCCTGGTAACATGCAAAGCAGCAGTCCTGCAATGTTTTTAATTTAGCTGGAGAATCTGCCCAGCATACCATAGTGGGTATGAACAACACAATTCCTTCAAGACAGCTGTACCACCTGGCTCCATCCATCCCACACTCACGCAGTTACAAATGCAAACTTTTGGTGATGCAGCCTGGAAAGTATGCTGAAAGTAGCATTTCCAACAAGTAATGCTGGATACTGTCAGCATTCTGAAGTTACTTTGTTGGGTTTGATGCTGGTTTTCATGTATTCCTGCAGATGCACAGGGCTTAACAAGCTGTATCTGGGACCAGGAAGAGCAGCCATGTGTGCCTACTTGCTGAAGGCACCTCATTCTTTAGTGAGCAAGTTTTGTCACATTTTGCTTCCTGCAGAAGAAAACGCAAAAACAATTGCATTTAGTATTCAAACACTAAAAGTCTGCAAGTCAGTATTACAGTTTAAAAGTCAAAGACTTTCCTCAGCCTCGTTAAAACCAGAGAGCCAAGACAATTTTTTTTTTTCAAAAATAAATTCTTTCTTCCTTTCTACCACAATAACGTGGTTTTAATCCCCAACATTTACACAAACACAGATGTACAAGGCACTAGAATTTATTTATGGACTATAGGAGTTGTTAATTCATTACAGCTGTTTGAAATTAACCTTTTACCCCAATAAGACCAGCTGTGCTTTTAGACCACGCAAGTATGCTATCATTAGTTCTCTAAAACCCAGGATGTATTCTGAAGCCAATTCTCACCTTTCTGACATGATAGCCTATTGAGAAATCCTTATAAGCATTTATGAAACAGGCAGGAAATGAGAGGTAAAATTGAAGTTATTTCAGCAATGTTTATAGTCTAAATTTCCTGGCTTTCAGGACTTAGCTTTCTCTAATCCAGCACCTCAGGAAAGTTCATTGCCTTGGGTATTCTTTTTACTGTGAATGAAATACTTGCAGAAACCTGCCTCTTAAGGGACCTGTGCACTACTGTGCAGTTTTTGTGTACGACCCGGGGCCTCCCTGGGCTGGCAGGGGCTGCATCCAGGCTCGCAGGGCAGGTGCTGCAGGTGCCTTCAGCATGTGGATCGTGTGTACCCTGTGCTCAGGTACACTTCTGTGCATGAACACCAAGATGAAAGGGCAGGGAAGGAGGTGGTGTGTTGCATCCAACCTTGGAGGAAGGACTGTATGGAGACACGTAGAGATGTGGGATGTGGGCACTGGCAGAGAGCTCCCTCATCTGCCATTACAAGCCAGCAAGAAGAGCAAAAACCCTTCCTTGCTTCTTGATGCTCACTGGTGGACTATCTCAGGAACTGGCTGATATTTACCCAATATTATTGCGCCCATAGAAAACTAGTCTTCTCCCTGCAGAGCAATCATCAAGTCTTTAACACAACATTTGAACACAATAAACAACATATGTAGAGTGTCCAAAAATGTGATCAGCCCTGAACACTTAAGGTGATGTCTGTACCAGAGGGGGGAAAAAACTAAAAGGCAATAAAGTGGATAATATCCACTCTCAGTAACAGTCTGTTTGTTAACAAGAGCCATTCTGATGGCATAAACAAAACAAGTAAATATTTGCTATGTTATAAAAATTCTGTTTTGTATTCTTCCCTTTACTTTAAAAAGTAAAAAAAAAAAAAAAAAAAAGCCAATTACTTTATGAAGTCTGTTAGAGACTACTATTGCTATCGATTATATAGCACTATAAAACTTCAGGCAGGCAGACAAACAAGCAATAGTCTACATTAAACAGTTTACACAGAAATTGAAAAGCAAAAACAAAGATGAGAAGTCTGCAATGACACAAACTTTATTGAAGGTAAGAGACAATAAGCAAAATATTAAAGAAGGTATTACAAAATAAATGTTAAATTAGCAAATATCAGGTTAGTAACAATGCTCCAAGCAAGTACCCTTATAGGACTCCTTTCCTTATAGGAATCCCTTTCATTCTTTTTTTATATTAATTTATTTCTTACTGTTCTTTATCCTTCCTTGTTTTGTACTGTTTTTTTCTAGTTTGCATTTTATTTATTTTTTTAATATCTACAGTTGTAAAAGGATGTTTTTCCCAGCTCATAGCAGGGAGTTAGAACTCTCCTTTCTTTTTTCATCCTTGCTTTTTAAAGTGAATCCTGTTGGTCCATTATACCTCTAAGGGCAGCACACAAAATGATGTATTCCAGCTGAAGCTTTAGCAATGAAGACTACACCAGAAGGGATTACTCATGTTCTTGCACGTTTTTCTTTCAGCTGTACATCCCAAACAGATATTTTGCGCTGTTGCAAGAGTTTGCCATTGTTGACTAAAGGCCACCTATGGCCCATAGTGGCCCAGATTCTTTTCTTTAGGACAAGCTCACAGTTATTCCCTGCCCTCTATCTATGCAGAAGATTAATCCCTACCTATACATCATGTCTTCACCTTCTTTTTAATCTAGTTCTTTTCATCCTATTTTAAAATCCTTTTTTTCCAATTTGTCAAAGCCATTCTGAATTCTATTCGTGTCATCCAATGAATTCACTGACCCTCTTACTTTAGTGACATTTTCTATATTAATTCAAGAGCTAACTAGTAGAAACTGGAAACCATTATCATCAGTGTTTTACAAGATGAATCATGGCTAGGAATACCTGAAGAGAATCAAGATTTCATTTCAGGCCACCTCTAACTTGTAATGCAGCTCACACAGCTGAGAATTCCAAGTAACTTTGGAGCCAGACTTGTGTGGTTGGAAACCACTCACTCAGGTTGCATAGGAGCCCAATGCATGCACTGCAGGGGTATAGCTCTCTCTCTTTTTCTTGCCTTTTTTTTTTTTTTTTTTTTTTTGACCCAGTTAGAGAATTTGTCTTCCAACTTGTGCTTAGCAGAAGTTTTTAAAAACAGCATTAAAGTCTGGCTTTTCTAGAGCGCCTCATTCCTGAGATGTACCTCTAAGGAAGCTAAGCTCTTCATCCGACTATAAACAAACCTGTTCTCAAACACCCAGCGTCAACACTGAGCTAATTACACAGTTATACCCAGCTGCATTAAGTGCTCTGTTTACATTTCTTCTTCTCAAAGGATTTAATGAGGTTTTAACCCAAAAGCGGAGCCAGCGGCAGAGCTTCTCCCGGGCTGCTTCCGCCCCCTCGCGACGGCGCCGACCCGCTTTGCGCGGGAAGACACCGCAGAGCGCCCGGCCCTTCCGCAAGGCAGGCGGCAAGGGGGACAAGGCCGAGCGCCCGGGACAAGGCCGAGCGCCTGGGACAAGGCGGCCCCGAGGCCGGGACCCCCGCGCCTGCCCCTGCTGCATGGCAGGACTTGTGGTTTTGTTTACAAAGGAAGATGGAGAAAAAATATGACCCAGAAAAGCAAAACCAAACACATACACACACAAAACAGGATTCTGATTTAACCTGAGAATTGTTATTTTTTCCCCTCGGCAGCAAAAGGGCAGATCTGCTCATGCTGACTGTTTCAGACACTGGGAAAATTGGGTCACACACATTTTCCTTGCTATAGTTGTCTTGATGGTCAGAGCAGCTTTCAACACAGAGTGTTTCCATAGGCTTGCTGCTCAGTACCAAAGGCTCACATATAACCTGAGCCCAGACAGCCCAGGCTGTTGTCATGTTGCAGAAAGACTGTGTTACCCCTTTGGCTAATGTGTTTGAGCCTGCTTACACCACCTTTCTCATCAGGACTTCTAGGGAGAGGCTGTTTTGCCCCTAGGGCCACTATCGCAGTGGCTGAAGGTGGCCAAACTGCAGGGCTAGAGCACACCAGCTTCAGAAAATCCTACACACATATATATATATATATATATATATATACACACACCTCTATTCTTCCTTTATACAGTTGCAATGCAATCAGCTTTCACATGAATAAATACAGATACAAGAAAAGATAAGCTACTTTAATATATTAGAGATTCCTGCTAATCAGAAAGTAGAAGAGTTATACATTTTCTTCTGAGACAGAATTTCTTTATTTTCCCCTAGTTACTGCTAGAGACAGCCCTCTTGCCCTTCTTTGTGGACAGGTAGGTATTTCAGAAGCAAGATAGGCTTTTGGCATTAACAGTAGTCTCAGTCTTTATGTAAGCTTTTCCTCTCCTTCCCCTCCCAATTATACGTACATGATTCAAAAGCCATAATGGCATTGCACAACTGTTGTTTTTATTATCCTGTGACATTCTCTATGGCCACAGTAAACTAAGGACTACTCAGTGACGTGCAAGTCATACTGCTTAAATCTCCTCTCTAAGACAAAAGCATGGATGATTAGAATGAAGATAGGGAAGGGGAAAGTTCAGCCATCTCAGCATCACAGTCACTCTCCTTCAACAGCGTGGAAGTCATTCTCTGGGATCGTTAAAGAATCTGTGGTTTGTTGGAAGCACATATTGTCACATATATTAGACGTGCTCTTTGCACATGACAAATACCTGTCCTTTTGTGACTTTTGCAGGTATACAAACACTAACTTGTTCCGTATTTCCTTTTACTATGATAAGTTATTGGCAACATGAATGCAAAGGATTTTGGAAAGGATTTCTACCTACTCATGGGTAGAAATACTGGTATTGTTATTCTGGCTGCGTAAATTGTTTATACATATTACTCATATAACATAATTTATTGCAGTGTGGTAAACATGATTTATATAAATAATCGCCATTTAATTTTCAGGGTGTCTTAAAACAACTATCATGTGTATTATTTATACAGTTTTTCTTAATATTCAATTTCTTAAATTCATTCATTGTATTCTAAACTAATCTTTTTATGCTCTTCCTAAATAAATAAATAAATAATGCAGCTGAGGAGCTATGTGCCTGATCCCTGTAATTCAGATTCAAGTATTAAATTGAATCTTAGGAATTGTTTTTGGAGCCTGTAGCACAAGTCCCCATGCCCAAAGTACTCTGGATTTAAAAAAAAAAAAAAAAAAAAGTTCCCGTTGATGTTGGGTGCACTGCAGCCAGTGAGAAGACAGATTCCACATTGCCTTGGAACTGACCTAAAAGTTATTCACGGAAAGTTATTCACGGAAATTACTGGTGAAACTGCTACTGATTTTGAAAGAATGGCAATTAAAGGCAAAAGTATGCCTGAAAAAGCACCATGTGAATATCTTGCCCTCGGCATTTCAAAGGCTGAGTACCACAGGATACCAGAAACTCTCACTACTCTTAACCTCTCTGTGCGAAAGTGCATTTGCAAACAAAATAGCTGATGCCGAAGACCCATACTCCATGCCAGAGGTGTTATACAGGGGTTATTGCCATATGGAGTGCTTTAGGTAAGCTTCTGGACAGCACAGCTGTCTAGTTTCATCTGAAATGAAATCAGTTTGTGCAGTCCAGGCTGACACTGTGATACAAGTGAAAGCAAGGTAATTGTAGACTATTAGGCAATTAATTTCAGAAGCATATTCCTGGTTACATCCAAACGTCTAATGTAGATACAACCACTATTTCTTTTAGTAGCTCTGCTTTCCTTCATGAAAACTTCTATATACAGGGGAGAAAAAAAAAAGTGTTATTTATAGTCACATTTTCCTTCTTCTAAACCTGCTTTTAATCCTCTAACTTGAACGTCATAGGAACAAACCACTTTTGTCTGGCAGCAAGTATTTGCACATTCTCACAACCAAATATTTATTGGCTTCATCTAATCTCGCTTTTCTTTTGAAAAATGTCATAGTCAATGCTGAGGTTTGGCCTGCATCCTTCATCACTTGCTTGTGCAGTGCTGAGGACACTTAAATTCATGCATGGTGATTGTAAGTGGCCAAACTGTATAAAATCAAATAGAGCAGGACCTAAAGCTGAACTACAGTTCTGTAAAAAACAAACCCAGCGTTTTGGGTCACTCTCTTAAAAACTTTATATCTCCTCACAGGGAGCCCAAGGCTGGGACACCAGCCCCAGCGCAGCGCCTGGTGACCAGCTAGGCCTTGCATCCAGCATGGCAACACCGGCTCCCAAATCCCTGCTCCTGGCAGGGCCCGAGGTTCAGCAGGATGCTCTGCAGAGCTGGGTTAGCTCCGGCTCCCAAATCCTTGCTCCTGGCAGGGCCCGAGGATCAGCAGGATGCTCTGCAGAGCTGGGTTAGCTCCAGCAGATGTCCCTGCCGCTTAAGAAATCGCCATCCAGGACATTACCCTGGGGGGAAAAATAAACACTTTGGGCACTATTTGTGTAATATGCACAGATAAGAGCATCCTTCCTGCCTCTCCAAGCAGTCCATCACAGAACTGCAGTGTCTGAGTGCACTAGTGATCCAGTTATACTCAGCTTTCTAAATTCACATAGTAAGGTTTTGTATCACTGTTCTTGTCACATGGCTTTAGATGATTAAAATATTCTGACTGGGTCTGAGTATTTGATGGCATTCGGGAGATGTTTTGCAGAACAGAGTGCCTTGGCTCTTGCTCTGCCCCTGTTCAGTGTTGCCTCTGAGGGCACGCATGTAGCTGGTGTGCAGGGGATTTGCACATCAGCTTCCAGCGCAGTGTCACCCCTTTGCCCTTGGAAGAAGCCCTCCAGCCCAGGCACGCTGTCTCGGAGCAAAGGTCCTCCGAGCCCTGGGGCTTGTGTTAGGCAGTGACCACTAGCAAGCGTTGATACACAGTGACTTCTGCTCGTTTCTACCCTCCTAGCTTCCAGTGATCAGACAAGTCTTTTCCACACCTTCAAAGTGGCCCCTTTTTTGTGCCCTTTTACACTTTTCCATTAAAACAATCAAAAGTGAACTCACCATTTTTTTTTCTGACTTAAAGGATTCCACATCATAGAAAAAAGCAACACCTGCAACTGAAAAACCACCTGGATTCAGACTCAGTGGACAGCACCTTGTGAGATAATGCATGCTCAATAGGAGGTGGCATGACAACAAATAATTATTGTATTTTGTTTTATTAGGTTGCCAGTTCCCAGCTCTGCTTTCTTGCTGCTCCTGCTCCGAGAAAAGAAGAATCAGGGAGGCAACCACCAGGATCAGATAATGTCACTGGCAGTTAACACCTGAATAGGGCTATGTGTGAAAAGTCAGGTGGAACTGTGGAAGGAGCATGCTGGTCACAGCTTCCCGCAGCGTATATACCTATATATATATATATATATATATAATTAGAGAGACCCTAGTGCAGAGCTGCTATTAATAGGCAAATCCTATTTCAGTTTTTAGAGATGTGGAAGATGCATTAGATCATTGAACTGAGCACTTAAAAAAAATAAGAAAATTATTCATATTAGAGCTTAAAAAAAGATTTTTTTTTAGTTCCAAAGTGCAGAAATAATGCAGAGTTAGTTATTTAGAATTAAATCACCATTAAAAAGTTGCATTTTGTAAAATAATTGTTTGAATTTTCATATAATTTTCTGCCTGAGGATTTCATAGCGAAGGACAGTTTTAAGTTCTCACCAGAGCACATTTAAGCATGAACAGAAAACTGGAAGCAGCATTTAGTGCTACACAGTTTCTTTTCTTTGAAAAAGAAGTCGATAGGCAACTAGATATGCATAATTTGCAGATGCAATTGTAGTGTGCCCAGATGAATTTCACCCAGTTTTCTCCCTTTGAGACAGCAGTAATTTCTTGAGTGATTTAGATGCACTACAGTAAGCACATCATTGCCTGCTGTAACTGACTAGAATTCACCATACCTAAAATATAAATAAATAAGTTGTCTCACAAATTAACACTTCTAGGAGGAGAGACAAGCCCATCTCTGATTTGCTCAGGCCTTTTGGCTGCAAGCACTGGAGAGTGTCTGAGAGATGAAACTGGGCCATGGACTCTTTCATGACACCTCATTTGTGTGCAACCTTTTGCACATCTCTAAGAAGAAAGTCAGAGATGTTTTAAACTCAATTGGAACTCGTGTCCCAAAAGTAAAGGCTTCAAAAAAGCGAGAATGAGGAAAGAGAGAACATAGGATGTTTTCATTAGTTCCTGCTTCTTCAAGATCTAACGTATTTCTCATGTCGTTAGGCTTTTAGAAGTGCTTCTAGACCACGCTATTCCTTTGGGTGCTGTAATGACGTTTATGGAGGCCGAAAGGAAGCTCCAATGTATAAAACTTTCAGCAAGGGTGTTTTTAGACACAGCAATTTTATGGTATTTGAAAATAGTATCATAGGGAAGATTAAGGCTTTTTGCTAAAGAAGGCTAAACTTGTAAATCAGAAGGTATCAGCTTTACTTTTTTACGTCTATATATTGTACAAAGATTACCAGAAAGGAAGTATCTGTAAACTGACTTTTTTTGATGATTCTAAGATACAGTTTGCTGGTTAATATTAATTTTGATGTGTAGCAATTCCCCAGACAGATAAAGGCTCAGCAATAAGACGCTTTGGAAAAGACATCCCTTAAATGTTTTAAGCATGTCCTTAATACCCACTCTGCGAGAGAATCACACGGGCGTATTCGTGCTTTAATAACGTAGCTTAGCTAGCCCAGATTTTTTTTTTTTTTTAATAATTTGATAGTATCCTGCTTAGGTAACAATATTAAAACCTGTGCAAGCAGAGAATAGAAAAATCATAGCTCTGTTTTTACCCAAGATTCTAGAGAAAATTTTCACATCAGAACTCATCCAGCAAACACACCGACAGCATAGCACTCACAACAGCACATGATTCCCTGAAGGACTAACCAAGAAGACATGTTTGTGCAGCCAAGTCATACAGTAGAAAAAGCACTGAACTTGAGTCCAAAGGAACTGAGATGTTGTGGAGCCCTACTGAGCAAGCAGCAGACTTAGCCTTTTCACTTCAATTTTGAGTCCCCAAAATTTGAACATGGAGGACCAAAACTTCTCCTCGTTACGGGTAGGCAACCTTGATAAAGCTAACTGCCCTCCAACACCTTACAATGGCTGTACATTAGTGTATATCCCATAAGATCAACTGTCTGACCAACAAGGATCAAATCTGACTGATCTAGCAGTTGCAGACAAGTTTGTAAGGACAACTTGCCAGATGATGGCCTCACTGTGGTAAGAGCTCAACTCTGTAACCAGCAGGAAAATATTTGTGAGAGATGTTAGTAATAGTGCAATTGCAGGAGACTTTTCTGTCATAGTTAGCATCTCATTAAACACTGCTAAACCATGATCCATCGTGAAACAGGAAACTACACTGTTCATTTAACTACCTGTTTTGTGTTGATAGAGCTAACAGAAAAGAAAATGCAGAAAAGAAAATGCAAAATGGATTGTCTAATGGATACATAGCACAACTGAGATAAAAATTCTGATGAAACATTTAGACTTGAGGAAAACAAAGGTGATTTGTGATATAACCAGAGCTGTGTTCATGATTCAGAAAAACATTGATATTGCCTTCAACAAGTAGATGGCAGTAGTACTACTTTCTTCATAAATATTGTGTAGAATATGCTTTTGTAAAGAGTGGACAAATGCGAATGGAAGTCCTGTTCTGGAACAGGTAGCTAGAGGCAAGAGCTTTGAAGAAAAGAAAGCAAGTGCAGTTCCTCCAGCAAATTTAACTCAAGGAACTCTGAATTTTGCTATTTGCTATGCAATCAAACACCTATAAAAACCCTGTTTCTTCCTACAGATAGAATTTCATTATTTCCCAGGCATGGAAAGAATGAATTTGGCCTCAGGTCCATCAGAAATATGCTGGCCATTCAGAACCTATACAGAGTTGAGAAGAATACGTACAGTGTTCACATGTAACAGAGGGAATAGGCTACAGTAAATATGCTTTTTCTTTTCTGTCAGTACGAATAGATTTGCCTATATCAGTAGTAATTACATGGGTAGTATGTGGTGACAGCGTATGATATAGCATTATTTCTGTGGATTTTTGTGGCAAAACGATATATAGTTATTTGATATTCTACCAGCCTTGATAACTTGTCATTCCATTCTTCACCAGCAGTCGGCCCTGTTATCTAGGTGTGATGTTTTTTTCTGCTTTAATAAAATAATGAAATTAGAAATTCCCAATAGCCTTCAGGACTGGAAGCAAGACTGGTATCTGTCTCTCGGTTTGCAGTACTGAACAAGCTGCTCTCAGTGAATGGAAATTTTGGTCTTTTTTTTTTTTTTTTGGAAAAAGATACTGAAAATTCTAGTTATTTACTATAGCTTCATTTGATTCATCCAGTCTTATTGCTTCTTATTTATTTTCACATCAGAATCTTTACTTAGGCTAATGTACTACTAGAAGTCCATAGGTCATTTAGCATTAGGCAATATGAGCATACAGATAGCCACTGAGTTGGCTAAGTAAACAACAACATCAATATATGTGCTGCAAATGCCAAGGACTGGCTAAATAAATGGGCATGCAGAGATTTGAGACATGAACCACTCCACACTTTTTACCCTCTGGTTCCTTGTAACAAAGAAAGTATAAGTATAGTCAGGATTGCTCCAAGATTTGTGCATGGCATCTCTGCACATTAACTGTGTCATCCCTGTGAAATTTTTCTTCAGGCTTTTTGAGAAGTTTCCACAGAGCTAAATTAAATTTCCCAAAGGTTTAGCATGTGGTTAAATCACACCCAAAGAATACAAATGAATAGCTTATTCATAAATTTAAGAGGAGTCCCATCCTTTCCTTCACATTTTACTCATTTTTTTTTTCTTTCTGGGTTTGCAAAGGGTTTGGAAAGATAATGCTTGAATGATACCTAGTGAAAAAAGCATTAAGCATCCATTAGCCTGTTGCGTGACAGTAGTACTAGGATCAGTTGGGGATTAATAAAGGGGTGCATTGCCACACAACGGGAGGCAAAGCTGGTTAGTATTTTATGGAAAACTGTGCTTTCAGCCATTACCTTACAACACATTATTGTTATCAGCTTTATTAGTCTAACACATACATTTATGCATGTATGCATACGTGGTGGGCCTCAGAACATGTCTGTATAAGTAATTTTGCCAGGACTACACAAATCTGGTCAGAGTTGTTCAGAGCTCTTTTCTAATCTAGAAGATTGTTATCAATTTAGCAAGATATGGCAATGACAACTGAAAGAATTTCAGCCTTCCAAGGCTGACCAACGCATTCTTGTAATTACTCTACCATCAACTTCTAGATTGTGTATGGTTATCCAAGATAGCAAGTGTGGATCAAGCAAGATAGTCACAGGCAGAAGCACAAGAGACTAACTTCCCTCCTACTCAGTTCTCAGATCAGAGATCATGAAGCCAGCACTTTCTTTCAATACCTCTTGCCCAAAATCTCAGTTTATGTTTGGATATCCTCACTGCATCATTTATTTTCCTTCAGCTCAATAGAAAAGACAGAAGTGCATGACAGGCTTACAAACCAGAGCCGTTCTTTTGGTGGGGCAAGAAAAGATGAAACATATGGTAAGGCAAACTCGTGCTGAATGGATATCTATCACACATCACAGAACAGCCTGAACACTGCAGGCGTCTCTAAGACCTTCAAGGAAACTATGCAATACACGGAAAGATGCCCAAAGACTTTCAGATGAGGGCCACTGAGAACAAGTGTGTGCGGCAGAAGAGGCACTGTCTGGGGAGGAGTAGAGAGTTTGGTTTTTCAAGAACCCAGTTTGCTGCATTACTTGATATTCAGATATGCAAATAAAGGCTTTAGTGAAATTGCTAACTATTTTCATAATAGTTTAATTAAGACCCACTGAATAAAGATAGCTTCTGAAGTTCTGCCTGAAGCATTACACCTCTTCTGTATCAAATTTCTTTATATTGTCACCTCCTGTTCTATTTAGATGGGGAAGATCCTTTTAACCAGTACCTCTCAGGCCGAAGTGTACTCACCTCTCCCTCTGCTTTTTCCAAGGCTCTTGAGATACCTGTGTTTACTTCCTTCTGCAATAAAGCATATTATTTAGATACTATTTGCAGTACTCAGAGATTTAAAACACAGTGATGGTAAATTATTTAGCAAACAATTAGAGAAAGGAGAGCAAACAAACCCACTAATTTCGAAAAGCATCATTAATCACTCGGTGCAGACTCAGAACCCCAAGCAAATATTAAAATAATTAATCACTGTCAACATGTCAGTCACATGAAAAGCACCTTCAATTAATTATGCAAAGGATTTCTCATACTTCAGAGGATATGAGCACAGCTAACTGCTGTTCCTGTCAAGGTCACACTTTGAATTCAGGAAGCTCTCCCCACAGTGCAGAAGTTCAAACCTGTTCTGATGGTTCCTTTAGGATTTTCAAGCCTTCATTCGGCAACCTTTATCAATGAATGCAATGCTCACTTTATATCTCAAATGAATACTTCAAACATAACCTTTGAATAACCTCCAGTAATTGGTTGATGGATGACTTTCATGTGAGTTTGGATGTAAAAACTGTTCTAACAAAATACAGTACAAGTAAAAAAATGTAGAAATCTGCAATCAAAAACTAGAACCGGGGCATTGTTCCAAAATGCACTTGTTCACATGTTTTGCCTTAGAGAAGAGGTTTTGGCTTATACAGTTTAAAGTGTACCTCATCACATACTGGTAATAAATGTATAACACCAATAACTACTTTGAGAATTAAACATAACTGCATATTGCTGGTGCGGGGTATCTGGAGGTGCGGGGTATCTGCTAACTTAATGTTACAGCTCTACTTCAGTTCTTCTGTTGATGGCCATCACATACTCGCACTTACCCTTCTGCCTAAACATTGCTGGTTTCAAATACAAAAACATTGTGCTTAGGTGCTTCCTGGCAAGTTAATTCTCTGACTTCTTGCTAAAGAAAAGCAAGATCAGGAAGACAGCAAGCTACACAGCTTGTTGTCTGACACAAGACACTATGCAAACCCTAGAAAAAGCTATTTGCAAATGAAGCACTGCACGTATTAAGCAAAAAGAGAAGCAGGAGAAAGCATCTCACTCTACAACCTATCATTAGAGGAGAATATGGTTGTGTGGCTGCTATTTTACTCCTGTGACACATAACGGAAGAGTGCACAGATTAAGTTTCCCCAAGGAAATATGCACTCTGATGCAATTTTAGCGTTACTTAGACCATATTTACACACATCAAATCCTCAACCTCTCCTTCTCAGGCATTGCCTAACATCTCAACTGCCTACCTGTTCATACTCGGACTCCTGAGCTTTATTTTGGTGACTTACTCCCACCCACAACAGAAGGAATTAAAAAATAGAACAAAACAAAGCTTCACGCCACCACTTTGTGCATCTTGTCTTACATAGCTCAGAGCTGCTACACAGGTCTCTGAAATGGCACTGTCATTGCTAAATCTAGAAGGAGAAGCAGCAGGAAGCAAGGTACAGCTTCCCTCCTGCCAGCATGTTGGTTGGGCTGGGGACAAGATCACAGCAGCTTCTGTGGGCTCAGTTCTGTTCTGTCCTGTATCAAGGTGTTGGCTCTGGTTTCTGTTTGCTCAGGGCCTCTGCACTGTGCTCCCCCAGGGTGCACTTTGAAGACTTGCTGGCTTTTGTGATTTTCACCAGAATGCTCTGAAGTCTCCTCCTCAGAGTTTGGAGGCCACCCAAAGGAAACTCGATATCTAATCTAAATGCATCTTGGACACTGGTGCTGAGGATGATCTTCAGAAGCCATCTCCTACCATACACAATGAATGGCAATTTCATGCCCCAGGGGAGATTTACTGCTGCATCTTTTTGTCAGAGTGAAAAACAGCTATGGCTTTAAAAAGGGGACACAGCTTTTCAGCATCTGTACACCTGTAATATCAAGAATAATAAGAGCTCTCTAGAGGAAGTTTTCACTATACATTATTTTTTCCAGTGTCTCACTTTTCCAGTGTTGTTGGAGAAGTCCTATGAGAACTCCAGGTATTAGAACAAAGATATGAATGAGACAATAAAATATCCTCAAATTACTAACATTAGCCAGAAATCTTGTGTTGGCTTTTCTCTGTTAAAAATCATCTTTCAGGTCATGGCAAAGGGGTTAGTGGCCCCTCCTACAGGCCTGTCCTTGTACATTTGGCCAGAGACACATGGGCAGTTACCCCTGGAAGCTTATTCCTGGGCATCAGGGGCAACTGGAGATGGGAAATCAGTTAGGAGATTAGCAGTGGTCCATGAGAAAATTTCATGCATGCAGTTGCAGAATCAAGTAATTGTGACACTTTGTAAAAGAGTTATTGCCAGATTAGTATTCAATAGGATCTCATTCTTCACAAATACTCTTCGATGTTGCCTCTGTTCAGTAAGGAAATTCCTGCAGTAGGGCAAGTGCTCAAAAACTGGTTGCCACTGTGCCATTCTCCAGCACCTGCGTGCTGGAGAGAGTTCATCTTTAAAACAAATGGAAGTCAGAGGTACTTAAAGTAGAGCGTTATTCTCCAATACAATCTATGAAGCATTATGCATACTGAAATGAATACTCCACACTTTTGTTTGCAGAATTCAACGTTAAGTTATATTTAAGTCTTGCATTTAAAAGTCATTTGCCCAATTCTGTTGAAGGGAAGGGACTTTACACAGGAACTAAACTCTGCTTGTATCCCACTCTTAAATCCTTTTTGCAACTGGAGTGATCTAGGGAACATTAGAGTATACTAAATTTAATCCATTTGTATTAAGACATCCATCTTTCTCTAAGGGAAAGATTGATTTCAGTAATATGCAAGGTTTTGTAATATCAAAGTGTCTTGCCTAAAATTGTAGCTTAGTTGGTAGATTGGGTAGAAAGAATTATTCCCATGTAGATTCTAACATTGTATTTTAATAAATGTTTTAAATAAAGAGAAGGCTACTTCACATGCCATTTTTCTTTGTTCTAATGAAATATTTACCACACTGTAATTGCAGTCCATCCCTCAGGCAGGACGATACTGCCAAAGACGTAATAAATATTCTACTCTGCCCCAGCTGGCTTTTTGAAAAGGAAATTTGTCTCAGTAAGTAAAAAAAAATTCTGATAGTAGCCTCTTCTGAGATGACCACTAGGATTTTTATTCACTAAACATATTTTAGAAACAGCAAGGGTGTAATCTGCAGTACGCCCCGCAACATTTTGCTAATCATTTCTGTTTGTAAATCTTTACTAATTACGCCTTGCAGAGAAGAAACAGGCCACGTGGGTCAAATCACCATGTCGCTTCTCAACTGCAAGCACTTCATAAAACTACTTTTGTAACTTAACAGAAGAGCTGGCAGGGCTCCCATTTAAAACTAGATCCTACCCACATTGCTTAGCAATTAAACCTCAGCACTGCTTTAGTTAAATTAAGATTCTAGATTTTTCTTCAGTAAATGTCAGAGTACTTCTTTCTTTCAGAGCTCTTTCCAAAGTCACAAGATCTAATTTAATCATAACACAGGACATCAAAGTAGGACTGGATTTATTCCTACCCTTGAAAGTCTATTTGTATTCAAAAGTGCATTCATCTTCCAGCCACCTCCACAGATCATTTGCACTTCTTCCACTACTGCTGCCTCAACTCATGAGCCTCACATCTTCAGGTCTGTGTAAATTATGAATCTCGCTTACCATTAACCAATTTTAAATACTCCCATAAAACCAAATTATATGAACTAGTCAAATTTTATATGATGCTATAGTGAAAAAATAAACCACCTCATAAGAATAAACAGTGAAACGTCAGCTGCCAATTGGTGACTCAATTCACCTTTTCAATCTTTTAGAGAAAGGCTACTATGGAGATGCAGAAAGCACACAAAGTGAAAAGCAAATGATTCCCTAAACTGCTGGGATTTTCCTGCTTTCCAGGAGGGAAGGGGCTTTTTCTATTTAGAGTTCACAAACGTTATTTCCAAGGATCCTTTGCAATGAGCAGAGCTGGAAGGTAAGGCCAGTTTCACTTGTGGACTTCAGCAGGAGCCAGAGTTGGGTCCCCACACAGCAGCCAGCCAAGGTCACTACCTGCCTGAATACTAAGGCCTTCCCAGACTGCTCCCTGTCACCATCATCAGTCAAGGTTTCTCTTTCAGGGGAAAAATACGGTGAAGCTATTCAGTTGTCTCAGTTCCCTCTCTCAGACCCTGCCTTTCTTTATTGGGCTTTGATCTAATACTTTGATCCAACACACAGAAAAGAATAGTGGATAGGCAGGCAGTTGCAATGAATACGCAGCACAACTTCTCTCCTTTTAGTTTCCACCTTCACTCACAGCAGCACAACTGCTTCAACATATTCCCACTTACAGAATGGGGAGGAGGACAGTTTATGCCAAATAGAGATGTATTTGTTTCCTCTTAAAAGGAAAGATCAGCCTCTCACTTCTGTTCAAAACCACAGATTTACAGAGCTGTTACATTGCCTACAACCAGACTTTAAATATTTATTGCTCATGTGGTTGAAAAATAATGCAATCAGATGACAAGCAATTCTCCACAGATTTCCTCTCTGACAATACTTCATGCCGTGGGGGAAAAGCACACTACAGCTGCCTGGCACCTTACTCGGCAAGCAGCTTTCACAGGACATATTCTGCTTGGTGAATATTGAGTACCCATGCTTTTGCAAAGGAGTATACATGCAGAGGATCCCAGGTTTTCATGTCTCAGAAGAGAGCCACATGCTCCCAAAGCAAAGCATGGGAAGAGAAAGGAGTAACAGGACAGTTGTTTCCAGTTTTGGAAACCCATGATGAGAAACCTTTGAGGAAAGTCGAAGCAGCACTGCAAAAAAAAAAAAAAAAAAAAAAAAAAAAAAAAGGCTTAAACTTGAGGAAACGCTTGACTAAGTTTTATCAAGCACACACTGAATGTACAGTGGAGTCAAATGCAAAACACAGATCCAAACTCTGAATTCAAAAACAATCAGCTTTCAAATCAAAGTTTCTGACTTTTCCCATCTTTGTAGGAAACTGCAACACCTTAACTTTCATCCTGTTTGTGGTCACTCAGATACACCAGTGCAGCTTCGTAATGGTTTTGAACCTCTAATGAACTGCTTACAGTGCCTAATGCACAGTATAAATATATTTCAGGAAGCAGTGAACCAAAGACTGTTAAACACAGGATATTTATCATTTTTTTTTAAAAAGGTAACATGTTCATTTGATCATTTCTCTTGCGTTTGTAGGCAGGAAAAGATTCTATTTCCTGATACCTTGGCAAGTGTAACATTGCTTCCATTTTTCTTGTTCAGGTAAGGTAGTCACAAATTTTCTGATTTACTTTCTTATAAGTGAGAGTAAAGATCTTTGTGCAGAGCACAGGTTGCCAAAGGCTTGTTAGGTTCTTCCAGAAAAAGATTAAGTCATTACGTACGTTGCGCTGTGTTAATATAAAGAGATGAGATCCAAGCACACCATTTATCTCACAAACACATGGAGATAGGCCAACATAAGTCACTATAAAAAGAGTAAAAATAGTTTTATTAGCAGTAATAGTGAATTCAGTTCGGGGTGCTGTAAGTGCAGAAATACTAAAACAAAACAGAACTGCCTCATACTTTTCCTTCTCTGTCATAAGATGGCAAGAAAATGGAAGGTTTCCAATGCATTTCCAGCCTCAATGAATATGCACACATGCAGAAGTGTTACTTATGCTTTTCAAAAATTAGAACTAGTAAAATGTTGGGAAAGATCACACAAAGGAAACATGATATAGCAAACAGAGAGTGGGGAGAAAGGCATCTTAAAGATAGGCACAATGTTAAAACTCCTAAATTTCACAAGTCAGCTGCACTGTAAAATAACCCATATAAACAAACGTTTCATGTTTAAAAACACGTAGATTCTGTCAAGGCCAAAGACACACCAAAATTAGGCACTTAAGAATGAAATTTTTCACATTTTCTCTAAATTGAAGATCACAGCAAGCCCACCAGCAGGTATAAAGAACACCAAAGAAAAGCCTGAAATGAGGCCAATGAAATGGTAGAGAGAGAAGCCAAGAGAAGGTGGAAAGTAGTGAAGGTTCTGCACACAGAGAACATGCTGGGAAAATGCCCAGAACCATCAGCAAAGATCTTCCTTTTGCTTGAAGGAAAACTCCTTCCTCTTTGAAACTATTCTATGCTGACCAGGTTGCTCCAGTCTTACACCATGGAAAGACATTATCAAAAAGTGTTTGCACATCTGACAAAAAGTATTTTGCACAATTTTGCATTATTTTATACATTTTTAATGCCACCTCATTACATTATTTAAGAGTTAAACCATCAGAAGAGAAATCAGACACTAGAATTCTGAAAAGCATACTCTGCACCATAGATGTTGTTCAGAAAATATAACTGAAGACAGTGGTTAACCAGGAGCGACCAACTTTGCCATCCAGATGAGTTATGGGTCTTCACCACACGCACAACATCCTCAAAGGGCAGCAGTCACAGGAGACGCAAATGGCACATAAATATTTAAATGAGAGAAAGCCACAGCTTTCCCTGAGCTCTGTTCTAATGCAACAGTATTATTAATGGCTGAACATAACACTATAATTTATTGCAAGGAGGCAAAATTTCTTCTTTACCTCTTGCCTCAAGCTCTAATACATAGGGGAAGCTATGGGCTTCTTTTATACTTCATGGGCAAACTGTATCTTCAGCTTTAACACCTTACCTTTCCAGAAAGGTCATCAACCTTTTCTCTTGAGTAAATAGGGAGGAGGGAAAGAGAAAAAAAAAGAGAAAAAAAAAGAGAAAAAAAAAGAGAAAAAAAAAGAGAAAAAAAAAGAGAAAAAAAAAGAGAAAAAAAAAGAGAAAAAAAAAGAGAAAAAAAAAGAGAAAAAAAAAGAGAAAAAAAAGAGAAAAAAAAAAGAGAAAAAAAAAGAGAAAAAAAAAGAGAAAAAAAAAAGAGAAAAAAAAAGAGAAAAAAAAAGAGAAAAAAAAAGAGAAAAAAAAAGAGAAAAAAAAAGAGAAAAAAAAAGAGAAAAAAAAGAGAAAAAAAAAGAGAAAAAAAAAGAGAAAAAAAAAGAGAAAAAAAAAAGAGAAAAAAAAAGAGAAAAAAAAAGAGAAAAAAAAAGAGAAAAAAAAAGAGAAAAAAAAGAGAAAAAAAAAGAGAAAAAAAAAGAGAAAAAAAAAGAGAAAAAAAAAGAGAAAAAAAAAGAGAAAAAAAAAGAGAAAAAAAAAGAGAAAAAAAAAGAGAAAAAAAAAGAGAAAAAAAAAGAGAAAAAAAAAGAGAAAAAAAAAGAGAAAAAAAAAGAGAAAAAAAAAGAGAAAAAAAAAGAGAAAAAAAAAGAGAAAAAAAAAGAGAAAAAAAAAGAGAAAAAAAAAGAGAAAAAAAAAGAGAAAAAAAAAGAGAAAAAAAAAGAGAAAAAAAAAGAGAAAAAAAAAGAGAAAAAAAAAGAGAAAAAAAAAGAGAAAAAAAAAGAGAAAAAAAAAGAGAAAAAAAAAGAGAAAAAAAAAGAGAAAAAAAAAGAGAAAAAAAAAGAGAAAAAAAAAAGAGAAAAAAAAAGAGAAAAAAAAAGAGAAAAAAAAAGAGAAAAAAAAAGAGAAAAAAAAAGAGAAAAAAAAAGAGAAAAAAAAAGAGAAAAAAAAAGAGAAAAAAAAAAGAGAAAAAAAAAGAGAAAAAAAAAGAGAAAAAAAAAGAGAAAAAAAAAGAGAAAAAAAAAGAGAAAAAAAAAGAGAAAAAAAAAAGAGAAAAAAAAAGAGAAAAAAAAAAGAGAAAAAAAAAGAGAAAAAAAAAGAGAAAAAAAAAGAGAAAAAAAAAGAGAAAAAAAAAGAGAAAAAAAAAGAGAAAAAAAAAGAGAAAAAAAAAGAGAAAAAAAAAGAGAAAAAAAAAGAGAAAAAAAAGAGAAAAAAAAAAGAGAAAAAAAAGAGAAAAAAAAAGAGAAAAAAAAAGAGAAAAAAAAAGAGAAAAAAAAAGAGAAAAAAAAGAGAAAAAAAAAGAGAAAAAAAAGAGAAAAAAAAGAGAAAAAAAAGAGAAAAAAAAGAGAAAAAAAAGAGAAAAAAAAGAGAAAAAAAAGAGAAAAAAAAGAGAAAAAAAAGAGAAAAAAAAGAGAAAAAAAAGAGAAAAAAAAGAGAAAAAAAAGAGAAAAAAAAGAGAAAAAAAAGAGAAAAAAAAGAGAAAAAAAAGAGAAAAAAAAGAGAAAAAAAAGAGAAAAAAAAGAGAAAAAAAAGAGAAAAAAAAGAGAAAAAAAGAGAAAAAAAGAGAAAAAAAGAGAAAAAAAGAGAAAAAAAGAGAAAAAAAGAGAAAAAAAGAGAAAAAAAGAGAAAAAAAGAGAAAAAAAGAGAAAAAAAGAGAAAAAAAGAGAAAAAAAGAGAAAAAAAGAGAAAAAAAAGAGAAAAAAAGAGAAAAAAAGAGAAAAAAGAGAAAAAAAGAGAAAAAAAGAGAAAAAAAAGAGAAAAAAAAGAGAAAAAAAAGAGAAAAAAAGAGAAAAAAAGAGAAAAAAAAGAGAAAAAAAGAGAAAAAAAAGAGAAAAAAAAGAGAAAAAAAAGAGAAAAAAAAGAGAAAAAGAGAGCAAGCCCTGTCTATGACACAACATGTCCTAGCAATAATAGCAATTGCTAACATTTATTTCTTAGAGAAGATTTTTTCTCCCTCCTTCCTTCCTTGAAAATAAGGCAGGGGCTTTGTCTCAGATTTATACCAGCTGAGACAGAAGACCAGGGAAACTCCCTGCCCTTACTCACAGTTCCACCCTCTTTTGCCTCCTCAGCTGCTTCTAATAACCTCCAGGTGCAATCCTCACTCCACATTCATGAACCTCCTGCTTGAGGACCGTTTTCCTGTGTTTCTGTAGGTGGTATTAGAAGATGGATTCATATAATCTTATCTTCTCCAGCACTTTTTGCTACCTCAGTGTAAAGGGTTCAAAAGCACTTCAATCCCACCCCTGATGTAACCACCCCTCCTTGGACCCCTTTTGCAAGCAGAAGTGGGGAGACAGCATTAAAGGGCACAGGTTCCCATTTCACAGAATCACAGCATAGTTGGCACTGGAGAGGAGCCTCTGTAGATCACCTGGTCCAACCTCCCCTGCTCAAGCAGGGGCACCTAGAGCAGGTTGTTATGGCCATGTACAGCAAGGTTTTGAATATCTACAAGGATGGAGACTTTACAATATCTCCAGACAGACCATTCCAGTGCTCTGACATCCTCACTGTGAAGCATTTCCTTGTGTTCAAGCGGAATTTCCTGTGTTTCAGACTGTGTCTGTTGCCTCTTGTCTTTCCACTGGGCACCACTGAGAAGAGTCTGGCCCTGTCCTCTTTACACACCCCCACCAATTCTTTACACACTCCCACCAGTATTAATACAATCTGCCCCAAGTCTTTTCTTCTCCAGACTGGACAATCTCAGTTCTCTGTCTCTCCCCATATAATAGTCCAGCTCCTTAACCATCTTTGCAGCCCTTTGCTGAAATTGCTTCAGGATGTCCAGGTCTCTCCTGTTTTGGGGGCTGCGGCACTGGACGCAGATCTCCAGATTCAGCCTCAGTTTTGAGCAGAGGGAAAGAATCACCTCCCCTGACTTGCTGGTAATGCTCTTTCTAATGCAGCCCAGAATGCCATTGGCTTTCTTTGAGTGGCCATCTCATCTAATATTTCTCCACAGTCCTCTCAGCTAGCTATCATGGGGTTCATCTTCAGCAAAACAGTTTTTGGCTCTTGATAAATCAATGCACTATCATGGGAAGAGCTTTATTTGCTTCCCAGGGTAGGAAGAAGATGGACAGCAAGTCTTTGCGCTCCCTTAACAGCACAACTGCAGGACCTTCAGCTCTGGGCCACTGATACCGGAGCAGGAGGGAGCTGTGCTAAGGGACACATTATTTTCACTGCAGAAAACCTTCAGACTGTAGTCTCCAGCTCAGACCACTTTTCAAGGCAGACACATTAGTTGCTCTTTCTTCAAAGGTTTCCCACTGCCAAAATAGTTATCGACATTGTAGCAGTGTGATGCTAAACCCAGAAAAGAGAAGGACAAACAAATGTAGTCCCAGATGAAATACAAAGAAAAGTTAATTAAACGTGCATATAAAAATAATTACATGCTGCATGAAGATCATGCAGCCTGACATTTTACAGATGACTCATACTTTCCTGCTTTTTTTTCAGCGTTTCTTTGAAGCCTGCTCTTACTCATGTTGAGAAGAGCACATTTGCTCAAGTAGCCACACAGACTTCGTTAAGAGGACTGTATTTCAGTCTGTAAATACTGTAAATACTTTTCACAACTAGTGGGGCAGCATCCATTGTGACCAAGAACTTGAGTCAAAGATTGTCTGATTAGATTTGCCCGTGTGTGCCAGTATTTTCCTAATCCCCCCAAACAAAGAAACGGTTCAAAAACTCAAAAATCAGCAGATTTATTGGACAGCAACTTATTTACAGATTGCTGCAAATGTGCGATTAGATTAACTGAGGGCCTTGCAGGCATGAAATCAACTTGATCACCGTCACAAGCTCTGAGCCCTGTGACTGCAATTGTAGTAAGAATAGGTTTACCCCAGCTAATAAAGCACAATTATTTCCATTTTATAAGCAGTTCTGTCAAAAACCTCAGAGCACCTATTAGAAGTGATACTGACTTTTGTTCTTTCTCCCCAGAGGCCTTTCTGTGCTGACCCAAGTGCAGTGGGAGGAAGGGATTTGCAGCGCCGCATTTGTCGTCCCTCTGCAGTCACAGAGGACGGGAGGAAAACAGAAGGGAGTTGCAGAAAGGCGGAAAGGGAGTGAGAGGGATGTCCCCTTCCCATGTCTGAGGTGAAAACTTTCAATCAGCAATAACTTACTGCAAAGCAAGTTGTACCCAGCACTCAAATGCAGCGGCATGATGCTGCCAGCCCCAGCGAAGCACTGAGCACCTATTTGCTTTGGGGCTCGTGAGCAGCCTGGAAAGCCCAGAGGACCGTGCACGGTTTTTCTTTGAGAGCTAAATGCAGACAGGAGTGCTTGGCTGGAGCAGACCTGGGAGCCAGGTCCTGCCTCCAGCTCCAGTGATGCTGCTTTGGCGGTGGCTGGACTGACAGCCGGGAAATGTCACCCCGTGTACACTCAGACGTAATGACAGCAGCACTTACCGAAGGAAAGCTGTGCAAGAGACCTAATACATTTGTTTAACTTCTATGCAATAAAGATATATCTTCTAAGGCAGTTACCCAAGCACCCCAGGGCATACACTGCATACCCCTCTGCTTCAGCCACTCTTTAGGAAATCATGGTTGCTAAAAATCGTGTGTTGCTTACAAGATCGATACCTTTTGCTCCATGGAGCTTGAACTGACTTACAGAGACTGACATATATTTAATTTGCACACCTAGACTATTTAATTTCTTTTTTAAATCCACTTGTGCTCTGCAAGGACATATCAGTAACGATGATACAATGTTGACCTGATGAATAAAAAGACACACAGAAGGAAGAAACCATCTGGTTGAAAAAAAAAAAAAAAAGCCGTCTTCTGTCCAAGGGACAAGGGCTATAAATAAAAACTTACTGATCTGAAAGGATATTCGAAAGTGCAGGTCAGACTCTGTTTTACTGTTAGTCACACTTCAATAAATCTTCCTGTAAACCCAGCACAGACTGATGGAGAAACAGTCTACATGCTTATTGATTTTCTTTTCTTTATTTAGTTTCCAGGCAGTGGAATTCCAGCTCAAGGGTCATTGTTTTCAGACCCCATGCTATATTCTGGGGAGGAACAAAAGGATACATGAGATTCTGGAGCTTGGCTGGCAAATCCAGAGATGTCTTAGAAGCAGAACGGGTTACCTGCAAAAAGACTTGTAAAGGACTGCAAAGAAAGTCTTGGGTAGATTCGTCCTGTGGTCCTGCCGAACCACAGGGCCGAAGAGAGGTGTCATGAGTCTGGGGAAACACAAGAGTGCAAAAATCTGGTCGCTTTCCAATGTCTACTAAGGACTGAAGCAGCACGTGTAAGTGAAGGAAATCATGGAGCGTGGGCAGCATCGCACCATGTCCTCACAGGAGAAGTCACAGTCCTGTCCGGGCAGACAGGTTTTCAGTGCACTTGAGTTGAAGTCCTGGTGAAGAGGGTGACGTCAGCAGCTGCCAGCAACTCCGCAAGCTTCCTGACAGCCGCATCTGCAAAAGGATGCGGTTGAGGGGGGACATTTGGGAACACCTTTTCCAACCACCAGCTACTTTTCTGTAATATATTACTCACTGGCTTTTTTATTTCTTTTTTTTTTTTTCTTTCCCTTCAATTTACATTTTTTGCTCTGAAATCATGAAGCAGGCAGTGATTTAAGCTGGAGCTCTGGTACAACTGCATGCCAGACAAGCTCATGAGGTGCCCACTGGCCTCCGCAGCTCTCTGATGCCCTTCAAAGTGCAGCAGTATCACAGCCATGGTCCCCTAGTGTCCTGGCCTTTGCCATAGCCACTGCCATCACAGCAAAGCCAGCAGGGCATGTAACTTGATTAGGATGGGGTATATGTACAAGCTCTTCTCACTGCCTCCAAGAGCACAAGGGACAAAGCAGCAAACAGCCACACTCAGGGAAGAGGCAGCTGTGTGTTCACAGGCTGACCTTTGTATCTCTGGAGCTTTCTTACACAATTGTCAACAGTAAATGGACATCTCATTGCCTCTGTCTCTCTCCACCTCGCTGTCGTGTTCTCCCACTTAGTGGCAGAAGTGGTTTGATGCATGGGATTTACATGTTGAAGGATGATCTCAGTTTATGAAAGACATTTATGCATTAAAAAAAAAAAAAAGGAATTTGCATTCACTCCTGAACATGCTGCTGATTCATATGGCAAGTTCTACAGTTTAGGTCAGCTGCTGCGCGGAGAGGGGTGAGCTGGGAACTGAGCAGGTCAGTGCAGCTGGTGGCAGCAGCGACCACACTGAGAAGGTGCCAGGATGCTGGGCAGCAAGTCTGGGTCAGGATGTGGTCCTGAGACAGGGGCAGGGATCACCCAGCAAGGCCTCAGCAATGAGGCAGGTCCATGGCCAAGCCAAGAAGCCAGGCTGATGGATCTGAGTTCCGGTCCAGGTCCAAAACTAGATCCAGGAGGAATGCCCTTGAGACACTGAAAAGCTTTGTGGTTATAAGATCTTTTTCAGCTTGCTCTGTAGCATTTCAAAGACCATACCACACACTGCTCCAAGGAGTCAGGCAGCTGAATTACCTTTTCCGAAATCAGAAGCACCTAACCTTGTTTGTCTGCCATGCTCAGGCCACTACTGGAGTTGCTTGATGCCAGCTAGGTGAATACTCAAGAAATAAGACCCCTATTTTGTGTAAGAAGCAAAATCTCTTTATCTAAATTTGTAGAAAGATTTGCATAACTCTGTGGTGATGCAAGGGTGTGATCCCCTTTCTCTTTGTGATCTTTAAAACAGGAGCTATGTATGTACTAGCTAGAGGTTTATAATAACCTAAAAAGCAACAAAGGATGCCAAAAACATTTTCTAGTGTTTGCACAGTTCAGTGAAACTGTACATACACATTATTATACCATAAAATAGAAATATGATAAAGCCACTAATGAGCTAGTGGATTGGTTGATTGTAAATTGTAAAATTGTAAAACATTCAGCACAGATTTCAAAACAGTTTAGGGAATTTAGATGCCTGGTTTCTAATGGAAGATGTATGTTGAATATTTCTTCATTGTCTTGAATCTTTTCTTGATTATACTATATGGGGGTTTAGCATGATTCTTGTGCAATTTCAAACAGATCTGCTGGAAATAAGGTCAATGAGGCAAAGAGAAATAGCTAATTGTATAGGAAATCAAATTTCTTTTTCTATCATCTGATTAGTTTTGCATTGTTGCTGTAACTAAATTTTCAGCTAATTCCCCAAATCTGCAAATACATATGCATGTGCATATGGACTCTAAAGGAAAAAAAAGTCTCCTAAGCTGAGCTATGTGCATGCATAAATGTTAGCAGAATGACTCTTTACATTATGTCCTAACGTGGATCTGGCAATGTCAGAGGGAGCTGCAGGAAAGATAGTTGTGTGGACTCACTTTTAAGTTTGAATGTGCTAGCAATTTTTTATATATTACACTCTTTTCCCTTATCTTAATGCAAACATTTTACATGCTTTTCTTTTTTCTGATGGCTATTTGAAACTGCATAGGTCTAGATGCTGAATCCTTGTCCCACAAGGATCCTTTGTAAAATTATTATAAAATGCCGATAAGAAATGTGAACTGAAAGAAAAGACAATCACTGACCATATTTTCCTCCTCACAATAAGAAATTAATAAAAACACTGACAATGTTGTTTTCATTCACTTGTAATTAATCCAGTACCAGCATTTTAATATTAAACTTCTTTATTAGGGAAGTATAATGCCTGCAAGATTGCTACTGAATTGCTTGGTAGCAGTAAAAAAGGCAGCACATTAAAATTTTGAAAATATATATAGTAAATTTTGATTCATACCTTAAATTGACAAAAACAGACTTATAAAGACTTTCCCATTAAGTTACTATGCTGCAACTATAGGTGAGAAATCACTCCTGTGTTACACAAGCATTTTATTACATTAACCCACCACCAATATCAATCCACCATAAGACCACTGCTCCTGGAGGAGAGGTATCTTTGCAGAGCTGGCAGTATCTTCTGCACTATCTTTGCCTCTCAGTGTCTTCCTTTTCATATCCGTTGCTCGTGTTTGTCATTCAGCTTTATGCTAGAGCCTCACACCGACTGAAGCTCTTGTTATGGTGGGAGCTCCATGGGATCAAGAGCAGAGAATGATGACAGGGCTAGTCCTGCTCCTGGAGGCAAGTCTATGTATCAGCACCTCAGTACCATAAAACAATCTGAGCCTAATTGGTGATTGTGTCTGCAGGGAACAGATGATAAATTTGCAGTCCCCTTTCATTGCAATAGTAAGTCATCTGGCATGATGGAAGGACAAAGGGCAAAAAACCCTCTGTCAGAGGTTACCCATTGTCATCAGCATGAAATAGGTGCTCCTGCTGCAGTCTGTGCCTTGCAAGGGGAGACTTTGCTTCCTGCGCTAGGGCACCAAGGCAGCCAAAACCAAATTTCCTCACCCTCATGGAGGAAAACTCTGTCACCATTAAGAAGAAGGTCAGAAATGGTGTGCCTAGAGCCCTAATCACCTTAATCTGAATTTGCTCCGCTTGTGGAAGGAGGGAACACAGTGTTGTGAACATATTTAAGCATCTCCTGTGAACAAGGCAGGATTTCCCTTTAACTCCCATAGCTCGAGCTGCCATCCAGTCTTTCAGGTAAACCCCTGCCATGGGGGCCAGCTTCAGCCCACCCCTTGAAGTCATGTCTAGCCTCCCACCAGTAGCGAGGGGAGCCTGTGTGTTCATCAGCAACCTGCAGAGGAGCCCTGTGCCACACGGGCCCTGTGACAGCGAAGGAGACAGGCGGTGGGCAGTCTTCTCCTGGATTCTCCTGGTGCATGGGCTTTCTCCTGCTCTGGGAGAGACAGACACACTTAAAGGGGACATAGGGTGAAGCTGTCCCTGCCTCAGAGCTGAGGAGCCAGAGAGAAATTCAGGTGCTGAGAACATGTGAATTATCACCAGTGTCACCAGTGTGGCAAAAGAGAGTCAAAACTAGGAAGGTTCATATCTTCCTGATCCTCTGGATTTCAGCTTGGAGGAGTTTTCCACACTGCACAGGTATTGTTTCTTTCAAATCATTAATGGGGAAGGAAGTCTATACTGAGTTTTTATGACCTTTGTGAGAGCCTCCACAGCACACAGCCACTCATGGCAACCCTGCAGGTTCTGCAAGGCATCTGCTTTAATGGCTGTAGACTGGAAATAAAGGTGAATTCAGGTTTGCTGAATGTATAATGTACTGTTCCTTAAATCCTTGTAAATCTGCAATCCGTGCCATTCTTCTCCAAAGCAGGAAAGTTCTCGTGAGCACACAAGAGCTGCTTACAGGTATGTGCAGTGTGCTCATGGGCTGCCAAAAAGCGCTCTCGGGAAGCCTGCCAGGGTCGCTTAGAGCCCTGGTCAGTGTTTTCCTTGGAAGGTTGCTGCTGGAATTGCTCCTGAAACATTTTCTTTCTATCATTTAGTTATATTTCTTTCAGAAACTTTCTGAGGAACAATAGTGTTTGTCCAAAAACTGCATAGCCAGAATGCAGTGCCAAGCTTGAGCCAAATCCCCAGTGTTTAATTAGATAATTCTGCAATGCTGCATCCTTGGAGTTTTAAACCATTTACTTTAAAATTCACATTCCCCTTCATGGGTCAGGTGCCCTGCATATCTGACGAAACACTCTGAAATGTCAGCTTCTCACTCAGAAATATGAAACCTGTTCATGGGATGAGACATCAAAGAATTTGGGGTGAGCTCCAGGGTATAGATTAAATGGAAGAATAAGACACTTGGGCTTTACATCCTGTGAAGAACAGTAGTAACATTTCCATACTAAAGTTTTATTAGAATTTAGCCCAAGCTTTTTTGGTGTTTGGAGGTCTGCTGAATTAAAATTTTACTTTGTGGGGAAAAGGAGGGGCAAGGGAATTAAACCAGCTGGCCATCCCCTGAATTATCAGACAATAACATGAAAACAACTACTAACCATCCCTAAAATAATGTAACTCTGACCCATTCTAGAATTTTACACCACAATAAACCAAGAAAAGCAGCTTTGTGTCTGCAGAATCCCAGAGCACTTGTTAAAAACATCCCCAGCTGCAACAGGCCAAGCGTTTGTACAGGGTGCAAGAGGATGGAACAAACAGCAGCTAAGAGAAAGACTGCCCTTTGCAACAACACACAAGAAGGTATATTCCTATAAAACTGCAGGAATCCTGATTTGGTAAAATTTTAGTGGTAGTTATAGGAACTAGAGACGACAGCTACTGTTCTTTCTGCCTTCTCCTTAGTTGTGTGTATAATGTGCTTAAAATATTCTTCTCTTCTTGTATGTGAGTCTTCTGCACCCATTGCACCGTGCAGGCAACGCAGCAGACGCTTGCAGGGAGAATGGCACCTCTTGGTCATATAATAGACCTTCAGAAAACCATTTTTCATCCCCACAGTACAAACCATCAAACGGTATCTGAAAATTTAAGAATGCAATGATATCCTTTAGGTTACAGAGGCAAAAAGATGTTGATTTTCATATCGTTTTAAGGTACTGGATATTCATTTTATTCTACTCAGTTACATGCAAACATGAAGGTTCCTGTTACTGACGTAGTAATAGTTTATAAAAAAACTACTTCGGAAATAATTCGCGTCACCTACAAGTCAAGCCAGAAATGAGACTATTAGTTTTTTACTTGCCAAAGCAGATTTACTATTCAGCACCTGTACCGAGGGGTTTTAGTCATCCATTTATACTGTAGTTACTGACTATAAGGTACCCTTGGTATATATGTTACCTAGTTGAACGTTTCGTGTAAGTGCATGCTGACAGCTGCTCATATAAAAAGACATTAGGCTAATTTGGCTCCCGCTGACATGCAGCAGAAAACAAGCCTGTGTTGTGCATCTGCCTGAGTAGACGTACTTTCAGATTCTTCTATAAAACATTTTCCTTTCACAGTCATTCTTGAAAACATACTTTTCCCATATCAGTGTTCATGAATACCAAATAAAAGGTAAAGAAATGGCCCTCAAAGGAAACTCTTCATTTTTATTTAAATGAATACTTAATGAATGTGCCAAAGCAGTACTTGCCCCAGGATATTTCTAGAACTATCTGTGAACAGAAACCAGTAAAATTAAAATATTAAGCATTAAGCTTTTTATGGAATGGGATTAAGCTTTCTTCCTATTTCAGAGTGTAATAATAGCACCATGGCAAGACACAGAGCATGCTGCTGCTGAACGTGCACTGTGGCACCTGGGCGCCCTGCACTTGCTAAGGCAAACAGGAGCCTTTACTCAGTGGTGAAACGCAGCACACTCAAAATGGGAAATTATTCTCCCAGTGGGTCTTTTTTTGGGAAAAAAAGAGTAACAAAAGCTTCTTCAGGGCTTCTTGACCCATCAGCCAGGCTTAGGCATGTCTGCACGGAGGTTAGTGTTTTCCAGGGGTGCAGATGCCAACACAGTGTGTAAAGAAGTGCCAGCACAATGAGCAGCAAAAGCTGATAGTGAGCTTGGGGATCGGAGGCTATATGCTGCTTTACAACATAGAGATTTAATTTGCGGTATTAATAAAAATACTCAATGACCAGTCATTCATTAAGTGCCTCCATAAGCACAAGAAGAAGACGAGTATTGTCACACGATGGACGAAGAAGCAGCAGGCATCAGAGCTAGTCCCTCGACTGTGGCTCCTTGCTCTCACAAGTTTCCTCTCTCGAAGGGGCACCAAGGATCAGGCAGGTTTCTTGGCGTGCTCGCTGCAGCAGGAGGTGGAGACGGGCAAGAGAAACTTGTGCCCAAGAGGCTCACGTCAGCATGAGGGGCAAGCCTGGGATTACCCTGATGTCAGGCGTATTTTCAGGTGTGCTTTGGGACATCAGTGCCAAGGCCAGGACCATGGGCTGAAATCAGCAGTAGTTCTCCAGAGGAAAAACTGCAGGATGGAGGCAAATATATTTTACTCGTTTTGTTTTCACTTGGAATAAGAAAAAAAACAGAGTTTCCTAATTTGGGAAAAAAAAAAAAGGCAGTATCAAGCAATATGAGCCTCATTCAGCTCCACGGAGCTGCCACTAATGTTTCTCACTTTCCTCACAAGACCTGCAGCTCTACTGACAGTGCCCAAACACTAAGGAACACTCAGGTGGGCTCCAACACTCACGTGGGCTCCATCCCCTCTCTCTTCATTGTTATCTTCTTGTTACATTTTTCCTCATTTTTCAGCTTGCATTTCCAAGGATCTATTATCCTGTCATGTTTTCATTTTCATTAGATTATTTGATTATTTTTGCTCCTTTTTTCAGTCTAGTATTGGATTTCATTTTAATTTATTTGTTGACCTTTTCTCCTAGTGGTTTTGGTGTCAGGTGTGTGATATCACAAGAAAACAAATATCTCTGTTATGAGAGGTGTTCCTGGAGATTTTTCAGACTTGTATTTAAATCCCTCAGTGAAATTCTGCATTTTTGAAACCAGACCTAGCCTCAAGAAAGCAGTGAAAGGTTCATTACTGCTACCAGAGTACCAGACTGATCACTGAAATCACTGAGACACCAGAAACAGACTTGGATCATCTCCAGTGGACTTCAGTGGCAGTCCCCATCAGGCATGTGGGGACACAGGTCAAGCCACAAGTCAGTAAACAATTAATTGGCCCCTTCTTTACTAAGAAGATCTTTCAGGGTTAACGGGAAACATTTAGGCACCTTGAGGCAGAGTCGAGGTCTCATATTTTTTAATGCATCATATATTCATATGTACTAAACTCTGAAGAAAAATGGTGATCACCCGTTGCACATTCCTGACAAAAACACAAGTCAAAGAATTTCACTGCACCCCGCTCAGTTAAAGCACATGTCCAAGAAGTGTGAATGGTTAACTATCCTCACAGTTAAAGTGTACTCTGTATTTACAGTCTGGATTTCTCTTAAACTCCTCACTACAGGCTCTTATACATCCATCTGTGCAGCTGCATAAACCTTTGCTCACTTCTCTAAATATAAGTACTTAGAGAGTGTGAGCAGATTCTGGAAGGCATAAATAACTGTGAATTTTCCTTTTTTTTTTTTTTCAAGATGCCTCAATATCCCTTTCATTTGCTTTTTCTTTCTATAAATAGAATCTTCTTTCTGCAGCCAGTCTCCAAAGGTCACCTTTCAGTGTTTTCCTATTTCCCATATTAAACAGCAATGCTTTCCAGCTGACAGTCCAACTTCAAGTCATGCATATGAGCACGATGTGAGTTTGCTTCAGACTACAATGAGAGGGCTGCAAACAAGACTGCTATATAATTGCTGAGAAGAATAACATCCATTGTCAAAAAAGGGCACTTCATCAAACAAAATCTTGCTGCATGAATACAAGTGTCTCCGAATATTTGGTTCATGCTAAAAATATAGCACATTTATTAAAAATATATTTTTATAAACATTGGTATTAACAGACACAGATGTTAAGCAAATGAGAAAGGAAAATAACCATGGAATATATTTTCCCTACGTTTTATCAGTTTTAGGCAGATCTTGCTCAATGGAATTGTTTTTTTTCATGATTGCACCATATGTTCATTCTGAATAAAAAGCTTGTCAGATTCAATGCAAGTAGAAGCAAAAAGCAAGAAAAAAAAATCATTTGACCTAATGGACACACGATGTCTGCTATGCAGCTATCTTTGAGTTAGATCTTTGCAAATATATGGTATACATTTCTAATTGTATATAGTGTACAGGTTTTTTTGTTTGTTTTTTGTTTTTTTAATTGTGTTAAAACAATATATCCCTGGTGGATTTCTTCAAAACTACTACTTACATAATTGTTGTCATTCCCCCCCCCATACCAAGGACCAAAACAAAAGGAAGAGAGCAGGATTGAGGAGTTTAGCTTGTTTCTATGTGAAAAAAGTCTTGTTAAATTACTTGTGCTTCTGCCTTTTCTGCCTGCAGGCAGTGCTTTTATGATGTGTTAATATATTACAGAGTCAATTCTGATTAAATAACTTGTCAATAGTCAGCAGCGTTTGTTGTCACCCTTAATGGCCATTTTATCTGTCCCATTTGCATGCCTTCTAGTTTACAACGTCGTGTAAATATACACAAAAATGATCACAATGAGGTTCAGGATTGTCCCAATAATTCCAAGCATTGCCAGGATAGTTTCTTCCTTGCTTTCCTTTTCTTGATTGCCTTTGTCTTCATCATTTCCACTAGTGATTACCATCTTGGTGGCCAGTTTCTTTATCCGCGCTTTCAAGATAACCTAGAATTAGGAAGAGAAATATCAGAGAAAATTATTAGTTTGCATTTTAAGCTGTTATTAATAGTAGAGCCAATTGCAGGTTTTTTGTCCTGTAATATTTGATATAAAGAATTCCCTTAAAATGGGATTCATAATTTTTCCTAGACATTTATTAAGTTCTTAATTAAAGTGATGGTTTGGCTAGCTTGTAGATGTCTTTTAACCATCCATAATACCCTCTGCTTACATGCCAGCAGTAACTCATAGCACATACAACTCATGTTCAACGCCTGTTACAAACTGGGTAGAAACGGACCAACAAAGTGTGGTTCCCAGTGGCATCAGCGAGGACTTGGCCTGTATCAGGGCAGCAGGAGAGACTCTCATAAACTTGTGGAGATGCCAGATTTACACCTCACTATCAAGAAGCAAGTGGGTGAGAGAAATACAACTGTGAAGACCTTGTTTCTTTTTAATAGGTAAGACAACCAGACAAAGACATTTTGTCTCCTGAGAAGAAGGAAGACAACAGTGACTTCCCAATAAATAATTCAAAATAAAAGCAAACCCAAAATAACATCCATCTTGGCTTTTACTCTCCTCGTTCTTAATGTACGAGGAAAAGTTTCTTGCAGTGCAGTCAGCCGAAATGTATTGATCTGCCTGCAGGGAGGACACTGCAATTTCCTAAGCAGCAGCCCCTGCCTGCGAACCACTCGCTTAATAAGGAAGATTCATCAAGTTTGGGACCCACCGCGGCTCCAGACACTTCTGTAGGGTTAAAGAAGTTCCTCTGCTGTTCCAGCAAGACACCGAGACCTAAGCAAACATTTGATTGTTCAGCTTAGAAATGCACAACCTCTGTTTACCTGTGTTTGGCATCAACTAACCCTGCAAATTTGGATCTAGTGGGCAGATCCGAATCCGAACTGTCTGAGAAAAATGAAAAAGGTTGGCTTGTTTCTGAAAGCAAAGTGATCTGCCAGCCCTGTGCGCAGACTCTACCCTGCTATTATCTCCCCATTCCTTGACTTCTCTGCTGTAGGAAGCAGCAGTAGAAAATAGAGAAAACAAAAAGAAAAAAAAAGTCCCCCAACAGCTCCAGCTCATGATAGGTTTTAATCAGAGATGAGGGGGGAGCAGGCACTTCTCTCGTTCCTCCCTCCACTAATCTGTGCATTAAAACCCCTGTTTACACTCAGCTTAGCGGAGCAGGGAGGGAAGGGACCCAGGCGCCCCCTGCTATGGCACGGCACGGCACAGCACGGCACAGCACGGCACGGCATCACACAGCACAGCTCTCCCGCAACTGCCAACACAGCACAGGCACCGTGAACTGCAACTTCACTGAGTTCTTCAGCCAAGAGCTGCAGCAGAGTGATCAGAGAACAAAAACGGATGGATGGAAAGGTCTGGAGGAGGTGAGGAAATTACAGACCAGAGAGAGAGAGGAAAAAAAAGAATCCAAGTGAATTAATTCATATTTTGTAGCTTCTGCAAGTTCAGTGGCAGCGAGCTGTGGTTGACACCTTCCTAAAGGGCTTCACGGTTGAATCCCAGCAGGTACCAGTGGTCAGCGGTGAGTAAGGTAGCAGTGGAAGGGTGCGGAGGTGCTGTTGACCTCCTTACTTACACTTGCATTGACATTTATTTATTTTGCCTCACTATCATCAAGTGATTCAGCAGAAAACAAGAACAAGACAGTCAGTAACCTGAGGACACCCACAGCAAACACAAGTCAGCACAAACAGGGGCCACCAAGATGTATAATGTATCAGACATCAGAGCACACTGATCCAGCAGATCTTCTGATAACCTCCCCCAGCAGAGCAGGGCTTCACAGGCACCACGTATCTCCCAGGGCACCCTTGTTCCTACCGTCCTACTTCACGTTTTCATCCAGTCCCCAGAAACTCTCTTGTCCCATCACTGTGGGACCTCTTCTGGCAGCAGGAGAGCTTCAGCATTTCTACTCTCAGCAGCATTTGGGAAGGACTGTCTGTCCACCCTCCCTTGGTGCAGCTTCACATCTAACAGGAATCCTAACTTATTACTTGTCACTGCACAATCGGTGAAATAGTAACAAGAGAAGTGGTTCTGGGAAGTCTCAGGAGGCTTCCTACCAAAACCATTTACATTGACTTCACAGACCAAAAGCTCTGAGTCTGTGTGGCATCAGACCACAAACCCACATCCCAAGCTATCACATGTAGCTATTACTTCACCCACAAACCCATGAGTCATTTGGATATTGTGTCCTCTTCAGTAACTGAGAAATCTGCCCTCTGGCCAAATGTTTCCTTATCACTGATTATTTGAAAAATCAAGTGGAGTCACAAATACACTCAAACAAAATCCCAGGCTGGAACACAAGGATTCTGCAATCCAAACTCAAGGAAGAGAAGGGTTCCCCATGCCCTTGCACGTAAATTCACACAGAGAAGCCCAGCCTCAGTTTGGGTGTATTTGCACACACACATTGTACCTACTCACACTTACAACTTGCGCACGGTGCCTCTGCACTACACTCCCTAGTAACCCTATTTCTGAAATTAATGTGAGCAGAGGCACTTTGGGGGCAGCTGAACACCTAGTATGGACATATTCAATCTTTTAATAAATCCAAAGTGTACAATGTGCAGTGAAACTCAGGAACATCTTCCTGCAGGACACTGTAGGAGCTAAAATTAACATAAATCCAAACAGTAGCTAGATGATTCACAAAAGCGAAAAGGTATCAAAGACTATTAAATAAAAAGATTAGCCTCTGGCTTAGGAAGTCCTTCATTTGTGCAATTTTTGGAAGCTAGAAAGTATCTTGGGCACCACAGCATGCTTGCCTTGTTCGTATAATGCTCCCCAAGCCCTCATCGCTGGTTACTGTTGCAGAGAGGACCCAGGCTACGCAGTCTCTGATGTGATGTGGTACGATTGTTTTTATATGCTTAGCAAGTGCTAATTATTAGCAAGGACATACTGAGTAGCTTCAAATCTGAGCACCACCAATGTGACTCAGGCTGCTGGATTGTTTCTGTCCCACTAAGGATCCTTAAGGGAAGGGGAAGGTCGTCAGTGCTCCCCTGTGCTCTGCCCAACACACGGAAATATTCACGGTGAGGTGTTGAGCTGGGCCATGATGACCTGGAGAGGCGGGCAGCAATGAGGAGGCTACAGCAGCAGAGTTCATCCATGGGACAACGCACAGTGCAGTTTGTTGGGTAGTTGCCTCTGTCTCCAGTCACGTTTATGTGCTGCTGACATAGCCTGCACCCTTTCTGCATGAAACTATACCTGGAGATGTGTTGCAGGAGCTCCTCACATGCTATGAGCAATAAGGGATAATTTCAGCCCATGGCATGAAGAGGCTAGAACAGAACCTCTCTACATTTAAGGACTGACGACTGTGGGAGAAAAGTAGTACTCTCCTTATGGCCTTTAACCTTCATGGCTGTCATGTTCAGAGGATGATTTTGGGTGGGTGGATTTTGTGCGTGTTTCTTGCTACTGTGAAACTATTTGCTGCCAGTTTTAGTATAATTACCCTAAATAAAAATAAATAGAAAAACTTTTTGGGTCTCAGGATACCTTTTTCAGCCGTTATTACTCTTTCAGGTATTTATTTCACTTAGAAGACAGTGTTTTGTATTTTTAATATTCTTGTAACACACATCTCCATTTCTCTGATAGAACTTAATACTTGCCAGAAACATTCCTTTTCCCTACCTAGAACTACTGAAAAAAACGATAAGCCTCTCATATAGGACCCCGCTGGATAAGCAACATTAACTGTATCAGTTCCTAAGTAGGTATCCTCATTTAAGTACTACTTCATTAAGTAAGTTCCCTTCTGCCACATCAAAAGTAATGTCACCTTCTTCATTTTGTAAGATTCATCATTAACCTGAGTCTTTCAAAATATATTATTCCGTGTATTCTGTGCTGCTCAGGGGAGAAAAGGATAGTTCAGTGCCTAGGGCATATATCTGATACTTAGCTCCACACACTACTACTGTCTCCTTATGTATCTGTGGGAAATCAAGTTTCTCATCTGTATGATATTATTATAGAATATTATTTCCTATTTAAATAATTGCCCAGTTCATGTCATAAAACGACCTATAACAATAGAGAGGCAATAGAAATACTTTCAGCAGAGACTAGTTAGGGAAAAATGCCAAATTCAACAGTGCTGTAAAACATACCCACTTCTACATCCAGAGATCTATAGGGCTTCTTGCGTGTCACTGTTGTTGCAAACAGTGAAAAGCATTTCTAGGAGGAGGAAATTACTCTTCTGGTCACTCATGGGGTGACTAGTAAGTGAGCTAAAGGTGATCACTTGGTGGTAGGGTTTGGAAAAGCAAAAGTGCATGTATGTTAATTTACTGCAGTAGGCTTTGTCACATTGAAGATACAAAGCACATCCCTCAAGAAGTACCTGCCCTGGCGTATCTGACAGCGTTTGAACATGCTGCCACCTTGACTTGCTCTTGAAAAAGTTCTGTAATCTTAAATCCTTTCACTCCTAAGCAATCTTAAATCCCTTCACTCCTAGGTCATCATTCACAAGGTGCCCGCGCTGGCTGCACAGGAAGACGCCCGCAGCAGAACGTGGTGTCCCTGCTCACCCGGGCAGCCAGCGATGGCCGGGCTCTGCGGGCGCTCCAAGCCCTCCGCACATCCTGCCTGTGCTGCCGTGGGTTATCTGGCGCCTTCAGAAACAAGAAACAAGAACTTCTGAAGAGCTCCCAGGGTCAGATGCTCAGCTTGTACAAAGCGTCATCCCTCCCCTGAGCTCCCCCCGCTCACACTAGCTGACGATCCGGCTCCTGTGTTCAATCTAGCTTGGGTATCAGCATGTACAAATTTTGTATTCTTAATCCATAATCACAGACAATCGCCAGCTAAATTGTTTTGATATTTAAAGTTGTTTACAGTCCCCAGGCTATTAGTTGTGATGACACATTAACAGATAAGAGAGCTTTAATTTTCTGAGGATAGTTCTACCTTCTGGGGATAAGAAATACACAACAGAAACTTGTTTTGATTAGCAAACTGGAGAGGGCACAGAAATCATACAAAGCAGAGTGTGAGTTCAGATGCAGCTGGATCCCAACACCTTCCCTTATCTCACAAAAAAAGTGCTTGAACTACCAAGCAGGGAAGAGAAGCTCCTCAAGGATTTAACCCCCCTTGAACATGATAGTCAAGTGGAATATTTTTCCCATCCTCATTACAAGTTCTTTTAACAGCTTTGTTCTCCAAGGATAGACTGGAAAGATAAGGAAAGTTGTGTGCTCGGCTCAAGTCCTGGACAGCCCCTCTATGAAGATGAGGAGGACAGCTTTAAAATAGGGATACTGGGCTGCTGTTAGCAGCCTGTAGGAGGAAAGCAAGGTTAGCTAACATGTTTGTGCTCATTAGCAATCCAAGGGGCCCTTCTTTAAGGGCATATTGACATATTCTTACTTGCGTGGTGACTTTGTACCCATTTACAATTCTTGTGCAGTTCTGACTGGAAAAGCCTCTGCCTAAACCGTACTTACACAGCGTGCTTTTGGCTGTCAGTCAAGATCCTGCCCAGCAGCACCGGCGAGTGCAGGGACAGACATTTGCATTTATTTGTAAAAAGAGATGCATTTCATGTATTTGGAAGACACCATATAAATGCAAGGTAAGACTAAGAGAGAGAAAAGCAAGACACCAGGCCACTGGGGCCATTAGAAGTTGCATTAAAAGTGCATTAAAACAAAAAAGCAGCTTGTGCTTTGTTTTGACTGTGTGTTGTGTATGTGACTAGCAGAAATATCAAAATTGGATGTGGGAAAACTAATACAGAGCAGCAAAGACACCTGTGAAAGGCAGAGACCTGCCATAAGAAAAGGGTAGGGGAGGCATAGAAAGGGGCCCAGGGAAGGGTATTTGATGAGGAGAAAAGTGACCAGAAAGAGCAGAAATGTGAGCCAGGTTCAATAATATTCCAGTGTTAGTGAGCAGAGGGACCAGTGCCTAAAGCAAAGTGAGATCTCAGCGGAGAGAAGACACAAACACTTATGTATTCCTCCAGCAGGAAAACCAAGTCAGACTGTTGCTATGCTGGCAGGTTGTAGTCAGTGGGAAATACATGCTATTTATAGTCCTAGAGCCAGGATATTTGCAAAGGGCTTAGCAGCATGAGATCTCCCCCAGGATAACGGAGAAGCAAGAGCAACAGCAGCAGCAAAGTGCCCCTTAAATCACAGGGGCAGTTCTGAGAGGGCAGCATCCAAATCAGATATGCACATGAGGGCTCATTCTGGCTTCTACCACAGACTCATTTCTGTTTGCTCTGGCAGCTGTTTTTGTCCCCTGCCAGATCAAAAAGCAGGAGACATAAAGGACTCTCGTCCGATTTACCTTCTCCCTCCTCATTTATGTCTCTGGGACAACACACAGCTCTGAAACATCCTGGATACCTAAGCTCTTTATAAAGAAATTGAATATTTTGAATACAAGTATCTCCATTCTCACAACAAAGCTATGATCTGTAGCAGAATAAAGATCTTTAAATAACAAGCTATTGCTAGAGACTCTCCTTTACTGCCTTGGTACCCAGAGATCTACCCACAGATTCATAAATAGCCTTTGGCTCCTCCACCTACAACAAAGTCTGTCTTACTAGGGCTCAGAAACCCTGCTAAGAAATACAAGCTCAAGCTACAACCCTAGTTCTCTACAGGCTTTGCTGTTTGGAAAATGAATAGCCTGAGTGTATGATCAAACCTGGGTGAAATAATGGCAAGTCAGTCTCTAATACACAGCCCTCTCCCCTCTGATATAAGACGCGCTCAGATGAATATGCCATTGATCAAAAATAGCAGCCTATCTAAAGCAGGACGGGGAGTGTTTATGATTCAAACTTCAAATTTGTCAGATCTAGAGATGATGAATTTTCTGGCTGGACCCAAACAGGGTGAAATTTCAGGCTAATGCTCACTGGTTTAGAATGGCCTATTTGTGTACACAATCCATTTTTCTGATACACAGCACAATGTGCGTGCTTGCTTGGTGCTAATGCTCAGGAGCAGAAGCTTTTGATTCTCTGTTGGTACTGCAGCACTCACTTGCTGTTTTTCGTCCTTTTAAATACTCTGTATTTCTTTTCAGACCTTTTAAGTCAGAAGAATATTTTCTCCCTCCCACTATTCCCAAGGTTAACTTCTGATCACCCTCTATCAGTAAGGAAAGAAGAAGAATGACAGGGTCTATATTTATTTTGTTCACATGAAGCTCTCTGCAATGTGTGTAAATGCAGTGGTTTAAAAAAATGACAGTGACAATATGTGTGCTCTATTTTCAGACAATTTACTGTTCTGCTGGTTGCAGACAATTTAACTCTTGAGTAAGAGGGACTATATTCATATGGATGCAGAATTGCATCCAAGTTGCTGGAGCAGCTGAACCTAGCAGGGATCCAGAGACAGAAGCTGGATCTTCCCCAGGCCAGCCAAGAACAGAAGTGCCCAAAGGTAGAAGATGCACATGGTGGGCACAAGGACAGGGAACACATGCCTTTGGGACCAGCTCCCTCCCTCTCCACCCAGCAGCTGCTGAACGTCTCCCTCGCGGCTGTGCAGGCTCCTGCCTCAGCAGCAGCAGGTGCAAAGGGGGGGAAAAGAAACTGGACATCCACCCCAAACCCATCTTTGGGCTCTCACAGAGAAGCACTGCGACTCCATTTCCCACCAACAGGGTAGGGACAGACAGGGCTAAACATAAGACAGATTCTCCCAAAATTGCCTTATAAGATGTCCAGCAAAGGCCAAGCACATTGCAGTGTTAAAGGGTGCAGAAGTGGCCCAACAGAACAAGACCAGCTACTCAGGTATTCTCTTGCCCTTACTTGTTGCCAATGGTCCACAGGGTAAGTGCTTAGTAATGGTTGTCCCAGTCTACCTAGCTAGATTCCAGAAATCTGAAGGTCAGCAACTTCCTCCCTCACAGGTAGCATCTTTGGGCTTAACAGCTCTTCATAGATTTGCTCTCTCTAAACCTCTGGACCTGCTTTTTAAACTCATGTCAAATTTTTTTTCTATACTATCCTCTAGCAATGATCTCACAAGATAATTATGGGGCATCCGAGAAAGCAGCCACTTACCTTCTTTGAACCTGCTGCTTGATTCCTCATTACGTAGTTTGAGAAACAGTGAATAATTTTTTTTTTTTATTCCACAGGTCACCCACAGTGATAAATATACTATCATAACCCCTGTAGGATCACATCCCCAATTTCTTCAAGGCTGAAAGATCCTAGTCTATCCAGTTATTCCTTATACAAAAGCCATTCCTTGCATTTGGTTATCCTTCTTGCTCTTCCCTGGGATTTTACAAGTTTTTTTGAACAACAGAGAACAAAACCCTTAAGGTTTTATTGTATTAAAGTGGAGTCAGTGTACAACGTATTTTACAGATGTATTATCCTTATTTCAAAGATCTTATAATTATTGATAGAACGGATACCTTTTACTCACAAAACAGAAACAGCTAATGCCTTTACCTCTCTAACACAAATCCTAGGAACTAAAACAGAATAAACATGTGAAGTCAGGAGGTCCAATCCTTTACTCTTTGGTCCATCTTTCCTAATCTGTAAACAACATAGCAACTCTATAATGACTGTACCTGGATGCTGGAATATTTAAATGCTTACCCTTCTAATAGCTTGTGGATAACTAATCAGTACAGGGAAATCTTGGAGTCCTATCTCTGCATAGTTTTGTTCTGCAGTGTCAATTCCTATTATCCTCCATTTGGAGAAAGAAAACAAATTCTTAAAAAGTCTGAAAATCTGTATTATTTGCACAAATTAAAGTAGCAATTGACTGGCATAGCTAGCTGAAAGAACGATATGTTAATCTCTCATCATTATTTCAAACCTCAGCACTTCATTTTTATTTCAAGGGTCTTTCTAGGATTCTCTTTTAAGAGCAAAAATAACTTGAGGATTTAAAAAGGAAAAATACAATACCTACGTCTCAGTGAAAGACCAGCCTCAGTTATCTGCCCACTACCTGTCATAAGCAATGTGAAGCCCTTACCCCACTTCATGTGGTAATGGAAACTCAGTTGTCTCAGAAGACATTTAAGAAATATAAAATTGAGGAAAAATTATTTACATTTGTGTCATATTTTTGCTATGTAGTACCTCTAGATTCAGCCCAGACAGAAGATAAGTGGGCCTGTAACAGAAAAAAATATCTTTAGAGTTAATTCTTTAACATGGAGCCCAGAAGTAACCTCTCCTTACAAAAACCTTCTGCAATGGAAGGACACTGAAACACTTGAAGAACATAATGCTTTAGAGCAGCTGTTAGCTTGTGGCAAAATTATTTTTAGAAAACCTAAAATCTTCACTTTTACTTCCAGTTGTATTAATGCTCAGAAAATTAATTGCAGCAATATTAAGTGACACTACACATAATTTTAGCCTACTGATATTTCCCAATTTAGGAAAGCTGCATTCCGTCTATATAACTTTCTTAAATTCTTATTTGGCCTGACATGACATATGCCAGACATTTATCCCTGGAAAATGTTTTTTTGTTTGTTTTTTTGAAACACCAAGTTCTATCCTTTCCAGGAAGGATGCTTGGAAACTTACCTTTGTTTTTATCCACGTATAAATCTGACAATCTTTTCTGTGAAATGCTTGAGTAACTTCACTTTTGAAGCGAGTACTGCATTAATGATATTGTAGATGAGTGCCCAAAGATACAAGGCCTGAAGAAGGTCTTATTTATCTGAAAATTTGTTAACTTTTAGGTATTCAGTTTAATCTACTCTATTTTTCCTGTTTAATTATTATACTTGCTCAAACAATCTATACGGTTGTTCTATAGATATAAAATTCCATTATCATAATATATCATAATATATGATAAGAGAATATTATATATAGCAAATATATAGCTATAATATTTGAATTTTATATTAATATATAATATTCAAATGATAGTCAGTTGCCAATATGAGCCCACATGATGTGAATAGCAAAATGTTTTCAGATTGCTTTTCAAAAGAAAAATTTCATTTGTTTTTGTAATTACAGTTGCAAAGACCCATTAAGAAATGTCAAAATTAAATAGGATCCAGGGTGAACATAGCCCTCTTCTGTACATGTATATTAAGAAGGCTTTAGCTGAGCACTACTCTGTCCTTCGGATTCCAACCTCATTTAGTTCCAGGTGCATTTGCCAGAGAAGAGAAGAGAAGAGAAGAGAAGAGAAGAGAAAAAGGCTTTTGTTTACGGTATTCTATTTTTTTTAATGTGCAATTTGAATGGCAGCAGGAGATTTTGAGATGAGGAACAAGAGTCTTGGCTTTTTGTTAGATGTTGCCCTGAGGAAAGGGACAGCAAATTCCCACCACGCTTTCTGACGGTGCCCATTTCAGTAGGCTTCATTTTCTGGGAGCCTGACTTGAGCCTTCGGGCAGCGTTATATGGAAGTGCTGAGCATGAGCACTGGCCATTGCAATGCAAGCCAGAGGCAGCTGCATTATGTGCTACTAGATACTATTAAAAAATGAGCTTTGGCATCCCCTCTACCGGGGTATGTAACCTTAACCTTCTTTGCCTTAGTTTTCTACCGGTACCAGCGAGTAATGAGGCCCAGAATTGTTATTAGGGTGCTATAAACATAAATAAATCAGTATATGCATGTTGTAAGGACTTGCACTGTGGAACACCATGGAGAATCCCACAGGGAAATTATCTTGCCTTTATTGCAGAGTTTGAGCCATGCACAGAACACTGCAAAGAAAACCAAGTACTGAAGTCATGTATTTTGCACACCAGGTGTGACTTAGGTCCTCTGCAAAAATAGTCTGCGACGGATGCACCTGAGCAAGGTGGCAAACTAATGTCACAGAGAGAATTTCACCTGCAGCACTTCTCAACTTTGAGTGCTGAGCTTTGCAACCTTGATAATGTTCTTCTCACATACTATTTTGTGTGCAATTATTACCTATGTCAGCCCAAATTTAAAAATAGAGCCCTTCCCTACTGAATGGCTCTTTTAGGGTCCACTTGCGCCTGCCATGTGAAGGTGTCACCAACCTGCCTCTGCTGGTGACGGCTGCTGGCGCCGCGGCAGCCCCTTCGTGGTGTGGCAGCCGGCCTGCTTCAGGGCCATGGGCTGAGCTTTCCAAAACTGGAGCAGCTGGAAAGCCCTTGCCACTTTTAAAATATTAGGCTTAATACGATAAAATAACAGATAATTCAAGGAAGAAACTAGTTTCTCAAACAAAGTTAGCAAACTAGGATAACACTCCAGGCAACCAACTCCCACACCTTTTATTATCATCATTACTCATTTATATTGCAGCAGCATGCGGCAACCCCTGCTGACGTCTGGGCTGGAAACCAGGCACAGATAACAAGAACAAAACCCAGCCCGGGAAGCTCAGGAAATTGCAGCAGTACGAAGGGTGGGAAGGGGGGAAGGAGGGAGCCCCTTCCCCAAGCTCCTGCTGCAGCAGCCCCTGTGTGGCAGGAGCAGCAGAGCGGGCAGCGCTCCCGAGCGAGGCGACAGCTCCTGTCTGCAGGGCACGGGGGGCACGATTAACTCCCCAGGTGCTGCAGCACGTGCGTCAGAACTGACACAGGAGAAGGCAGCACGGAAAAGGCGCTATTTGCTGGCCTCTGTTAGGAAAGGGATGTCATCTTGCATATGGAGCACAGCAATTTTGATTTTTTTTTCTTATGGCTTATTCCCATTTTCTTTACAAAAATACAAGTTATTTGGCTATAGATCTGTCAGGATTGCTTGCTTATGGCTTCCAAATATGCACAGTGTGCATAACAACCCATGCTATTTTTCTGTCTGTAGTGGCTAGTATACTCTATAAGGAACATATTTTGATAGCTAATGCAATGCAGCATACACATCATGTTGCCTCAAGGTCATAGTAGGCTGTATGTGTTTATATGATGCATCTTGACATACTCTAATGTACTGCCAGGAAATTAAAACAATGCCCAGATAAAATGTGAATAAATCCAAGAACATAGCCATAAAACTAAATTATAGGGCTGATTTCTTTATATTAAGAATATTTAATAGCATATTGACACCTCCTAAGGATTTAGAGAAAAGAATAATTATTTTGCTTCATTTTTCTTTAACGAACATTGAGCAAAATTCTGTTCACAACTTACAGATTTGTTTTGCTTTCCTATGTAGGAAAGAAACTGAACCCTATGTTAAGGGCAAAACTCAGTGCTGGTTCTCCTGTGAAGTGAGAGATGGTACCTTCTAATCAACACTGAGGGTAAACATAATTAATTAATCTGTTCACTGATAGCACAATATTGCTAGATACTGTGATCTAAAATGTAAATCAAGCTGCCAGTTGCACTGATTAATGTTAGATGTGAAAGGAATGACCAAATGTTTACAAAATTAGAAGTACAAAGTACTTAAAAATACAGCATCAACTTACCCACCCAGAAAAAAAATGAGGCAAAATCAGATGAAACATATCATTTAAACTCATAAAGCTGTCCAGTGAAGCTGTCCTAGCTCTCCAGGGATGTAAACTCTTTCTTCTTGGATTCCAGACCAGTCCCCTACTCTTTAGACCACATGGCCTTCCTGGGCCATCTATTTTGAACTAATGGAGCTCAGCTCAATTTTATACCAGTTGTCATGTAGCGTAAGCTTTTTAACAAGTCATTTTACAGTACCAATCATTGATTCAACTTAACATAAACATAGAAAAAGAAACAGTAAAATATCTTTTGACCTTTGCTGTTGGCTACAATCAAAACCATGCAACAAAAAGAGCATAAAGGAAATTTAGGACATATGCTCAAGACGATGGAAAAAATGTTTGTACATGTAATACAGTACATTGAAGAAACTGCTCAGGAACAGTTCATCTTGCTAGAAATATTATTCCCATAAGGCTGCCACATCTGTGTCATCTTAGATTAACCACTGTACAAGTGCCAGTCATAGAAGACCCACCCACAGGCCCTACACTCTTGGGCAGGAGGTCACTAAATACTAGCAATTGATCTATGGCTCTGGACACTGCAAGAAGGGCCACAAGTACAAACAAAATGTGCAGATTTCCTTTGTTCACTAGTATGCCTAATATTTTGCTAAAGAAATAGACGAAAAAGAGCACTAGGAAAGACTGCCCTGTCAATTCAATGTTTAGCGACATCAGTAATCAACTACAATAAATTAACACAACTCATAAAAAAGCATTTAACGTAAATTCCTCACTACTTCCTTCAACCCTCCTTTGGAGGGTTGCAACTGTAGCAACCCTTCAAAAATCTCTTTTTGTTCAAAGAAGCCATTCTTTGCAGAAGACTTCCCAGATGCATAACTGTGCTCACTTAGGCCTGCCTAACTCAAGAACTCAAGCTAAGTCTTGTTTTGCTTATCCTGTCAGTCCTTGGCTTCTCTCAAAGAGCACTGCCTCAGGCACAGTCTCTGATCCTTGTTCTCTTCACAGGGCTAGACTTGATGTTGGCCTTCAATCTTCTGTTTTCTATGCTGCAGTTGGATGCCAAGTTGCTCCTGCCACGAGTCTGAGAGGGAACATTCTTTTGTCTTCCAGAGAATTTTTCTGTTGAACCTGGTGTGGACATTGCCTCAGTCAGACAGTTCCCTGTGCATCTCATTAGTTCTTTAAGATAAACAATCATATATTTGAGCTATGCCTTCCAATTCCATAGGCTCTTCAATTTCCAAATTCCCCCAAAACACTCCAGAAGTTCACAGAGAATCTCTGCAAAGTGACTGGTGACTAAATGCAGCCAATACAGCAGTGAAGCATAGGTAGTTACAAACTGTACAGCCATATCAAATGGATATGAATGAAGATTTTTCTGACAAGAAGATGTAAGCAAATTTATATAGGGAGAGGTTTTACTACTTGAATAGAAAGAAATAACCTTTCTTTGTCAAAAACTGGAGAGACTAAAAGTTTACAATTCTGAATTAGTATTGCAACTATGGTAACTTTCTTGTATTTTAAAAACTCAAGACAAAAGTGTAATGGTTCTGAATTTTCTTTTTAAATAGAAATTGAGAGTTACATTAGGCAAACACCAATTTAAAATCTCAGCAGGGCTAACAGATGCATTGAGGAAGAAAGCTTTGTCACGGTACAAGATTGTGGGTTGACTTTAATAATGGACATTTTCTCTTCATAGATCCAATATTTATATTCATTTTGTTATTTGAAAATGTGTCTTGGGGACATAAATCTGCATGCATCTTAATTCCACTTGCCTACCTTTTGTGCCTAGACTTTGACAAGGACCTATGGAGGCAGCTTAGGAGAGATTTTGGAATTGGACAAATTCTGACTCCAGTTATTTCTCTAAGGGTTAATTATGTTACGGAGAAGAAACTAATTGTGTCAAATTTCCATAAGGCCACAGTTTGCCCAGCAGCATTTTTGATTTTTTAATTGGTTTAAAAGAAAATATACAGAGAACCACCGAGTTCATCTTCCCAAGCTCATGACTTTCTTCCTGTTACTCCCCGATTCCTTCTCCTCTCTCCTGCTCCTTCCTCATTCTTGGAGGGTGTCAGGTAAGAGCCAGAGCTGTTCAGCTGCAGCAAGGGAGGCTACAGGTAGCTTGCAGAGCTAAGCAGTGTTCTTACGGCTCGTTGTGCTCTGAGAGGAAAAGGAAGACACATGTAGGCTGATGGCTTCCTTCCAAGAGAAAGCTTAGGGTTGTACAACTCGCAGCAAGATTCAAGCCCCCACAAATAACCCAAGAACCAAGCTTTTTATGAAAACCCACTGGCAGTGTTTTCCTTTGAATACCACTGCTTCCTGGACTACAAATGTCAAAAACATAGCTGCAGTGATGTGCTGCTGGAGGCTGGCCTTGGGAAGCCCTTCTTAAAAATCTGTCAGTGAGATTGGGTAGCTTTCCTCTGCTGATGAAGTCAGCCATTCTAGTCAAAGCTATTTTCCTCACAGTCTCCTTAGGGCTAAAATATACATTACCAAGGAGAAAATGTGCATGACTTACAAATGCACAGTATTTTACTACATGCAGGTATTCACAAATAAATAAAGCAAGCAATAATTTCTCATGGATACCTTCTTGCACACCATGCTTTATCTGCCCAACAACCATACTACCATAGATGCATTTCACCTACAGTTAGGGACAAATTCTTCCCAGCTACAGTCACAGTAACATTTTTGTCAAACACTGATGCCTCCTGCAGGCAGATGGGAGAAGGATGATCAAGTAGCCAAAGCCCAAATGGCAATTGGTAAATTATGGCCTCCTGCGGGGCTCCGAGCAGAGGCACAGGGACTCCCTTTGCAGCTGCGAAGCTGGTCAGCGCCAATGGCCAAAGTGTGGATTTAGCTCTGAAAAACCATGGCTCCCTCCTCCCTGCTCATTTGCACTCTCCCCCAGGGATGCTGTACAGAGTTACCAAATGTTCTGTTAAAGCACCTGATTTTCACCACAGCAAAACACATAACGGGCTGCCTCTCCCTCACAGCTTCCAGGTGGCAATTGCTACCTAGGAAAATGGGGATTTGCAAAAATGACTGCTTCTTATAGATGGCACATTTTCCTCTCTCCAAAGCCATAATCCTTCTGTTAGCACAATTCCCTGTTTTCCTTCTGTTTTTTTATTCCTGACTTCTTGTAAATGCTCATTTTTGCTTTTCTATGTCAGTTTGCTGTCAAAATTATAACACTAGACTACCACTAGACACTTCATCTAAGGAAGATTTACAACAGCTTGGTCTTCATTATTTCTTTGTTTTATTTTGTTAAAATTTTAGGCAACTTTTTTTCTCTCTCTCAAAAACACAGTAAACAAGGTATATGAAAGCTCCAATATTTGGCTTATAAATTACTGCTGCTCCAGCTTGCAGTCATTTATAACTGACATCAGCTACATCTCTGCTGCAGTCACAGGACTGCTACACGCATAGATGTGCTCAAGTTAGCTCCAACGCAGACAGATGGGAGCAGAAGTTTCCCAAAAAAATACAAAGGCCTCTACGTCAGTGAGGAGCAGCATTCTGGAAACAGAGATGCGGTCCTGCTATATCTGCTGGATGTTCCCTAAAGCCCATGTCCTACCATCTTTCCTGTACCTGTCACTTAAGCCAGGTAGATTAATGTAGGCTAGGTACATTCACAAGTTGCCTAGTACAAGTATGAATACATATCCTAAATGGAGATATGTTGTCATTATTAATCATTTAATTAAATTGAGACATGCTGTCATTTTATGCAGAGGAATAAGAAATCAGTTCATTGTTGGTGATTTTCATCGAAAAATCACCTCTCTGCATGCAAAGGGATTGTACATAGAGATGTGGCTGAGCCTTTAGCAAAGCCATAAGTAGTTAGCAAATATCTCTCTGAAACAGTTCATAAATGGAAAGAGAGAGAGAGAAAGAAAGAAAATGGTTAAAACAACAACAAAAAAGATACAAAGCCACAGTCTGCCCATATTCCTCTGTAACCACATCAGGGTCATGTTGGTTGCTGTGGTGAAACCAGCCTGTGGTGTGATCCAGCTGTGGATGGTGTCCATGGTACAGTTCTTACAGACTCCATCAGGAATCAGATGAGCTCTCAAAAGTAGAAGTTGTTTAGATAAGCAGTAGCACCAAAAACAAAAATTACGTTTTAATAACTTACCCATAGAAATTGTCAGCATATTTATCAACCCCATATGTATTAATTAGTCCCTGAAAATGATCCAAATACTGAGTTGTTATTCCCAGTAGCTTTAAAGAAGATGATCATGTGAAAAAAAACAGATTCACAAAAAGTCTTTTTCTTTTACCTATCCTGCCTTCATTCAGTAACAGCTTCTGGCGGGAACAGCCCTTGCCTCAGGCTACAGCATTGCATTCTAGTTTATGCATTTAAAGAAAAGTAAAGAGACAAGCATAGAGATATTAGAAAAGATCAGTGGCAAAATACCACCACTGCAAAAAACATTTTGGATAATGAAAGTGTTAATCATTCATACCAAAAATCAATACAAAAATCCATATGTAATACTAATAACTGGGCCCATTTATTTAGCAAAATAGCCAGTGACAACTAGCTACTCATTTTTGTCCACTTTTTATTATTCTGTGAGCTTATAGTGTTAGTTGGATTTATGGAAGTTGCATTCATTTAGAACTTAATCCTGTGCAGGATGCCCTTTCTCTTACTCCATCTTTGTACAATGTTTAGCACTGTCAGGCCCTGGCCTCAATAACTGGTAATAGCTACAATTCACTGAGATAAGCACAAGCAAAAAGTTAGAAGCACCCAGATTGCAATCACACCCTACTCTTGTGTTGCTGTTCAAAGTTTCTTGTTTTGGGCTTTGCAGTTGTTCTGAGCATCTGCATCCCTCACAAGCACAGCAGCTCCAAATCCTTGCCAACAGCTTGCAGAAGCAACTTCTGCTGTTTTCTCCTTGCCCAGACAAGCACAAAACTGAACTCTAAAGCATCTTCTTTGCTTTCCAGGTGTCTTTCAGACCTTGAATTTCACCTACTCTGCAGGAGAACTCATGAAGTTTCCTTCGAGCTCATGGTTTTGTGCTAGCATAAATTAACATATCTGCTATATTCTAGGTTACGTGAAAAATCGGTAGCCTTACATCAGTGAGCTAGAAGAAGGAGGGCCAAATCCTGAGAGGGTGGAAACTAGTTCTGTTGAGCTAGCCAAGATACATCAGCAAACACCAGCTGGAAACACTCTCATTGTTTGGCATATATCTTAAGCCATCAGGACAAGCAGCCAATAAGCAATGCAGTACCTGACCTGTCAGCAGGATACAGAGCATTTACATAGCTTTTTACAAACGTTAACAGATTAATCCTCACCTGGGGACACACAAGCAAGGTTCAGTTGCCCTGCTGAGCAGATTTGGAAGATGACTCACAGAACTGAGTTTTAGGAGGACTTAGCATCTTTACATCTTTTATATGAGAGACAGGGATGGGATTTCATGACTCCAGCTCAGGGAAAAGGGAGGTGTGAAGCAGAACAGCAGCTCCAGCACGGCCACTTGTGTCTGCAGGGAACTGGAGCTATGGGGACTATCTGAAGTGCAATTTTTCTGCCTCCTCTTTAATACACTCTAGCTGTGACAATCCATGGTAGGATGATGACTCTTACCCTGGCACAGAGGACACAGGAGCTTTCATGTGCAAAGCACTCTGCTTTTCAGATCCATAGTGTAAAGCAAACTAAGCAGCTGGAGTGGCAGGGTCCTGGGTGCAATTTCATATATAAGTACACCAAAGTGGCCATGCAAACTATCTCAGTTCATTACATTTCAATGGGATCTATTTCTAAAAGTAGCAGCAGCCATCCCACTTCAGCTCATGGATGAAAGCCGGGACTCTTCTCAGTGGTGGCCACCGACAGAACTAGAGGAAATGGCCACAAACTGAAGCACCAAAAGTTCCACATGAACTTAAGAAAAAAAAATTTAACAGTGAGGGTGACAGCGCACTGGAACAGGCTGCCCAGAGAGGTTGTGGAGGCTCCTTCTCTGGAGATCTTCAAAACCCGCTTGGACGCAGCCCTGTGCCACGTGCTCTAGGTGACCCTGCGTGTGCAGGGGGGTTGGACTGGATGACCTCTGGAAGTCCCTTCCAACCTTAACGATTCTGTGATTCTATGATTCTATGACTTGGACTCCGTTTGGAGGAGCAGGGAGGCTGTGACATTTAGAGCCCACGAGCCATACTGACAGAGCTCCTAGCCCAAAAGAGAGCGTGACATGGAAGGGGCTGGTGAGACAGCATTAGCTGTTTTGTCTAATCATCTGGAAGACATCATTTATGCTCCCTGTAGACTACAGGGCTGATGAGTCTGTTCTTACTAGTGTCACCCAAGGGCTGACAAAGAGTTTCTGTCAACCGCAGGAGATTGGGAGGTCAGGTACAGACCTCCTAGTGAGGCACGACTGGGAACAAGCCCACTCCTGTGCTGGGGCCTGCAGGCTGCACACAAATGTGCACATGGCAGGAGAGAGGCTCAGTTGATACGCACGTACAGTGGACACTGACACTCAACATACGGTTGCAAAGGTTAGGAGTGTCCACCTCTACTGGGGTAGACACAAAAAGGGCCAAGGGCAGCTACTACAGACATGTCATCAAGGAGGACATGTCATCAGATTCTTAAGTTATATAGCAATTCATGGGTTTCATCTTGGTAAAAAGCTTTGGGATTTACCACTAAAAACTGATGTCAGGAAGGTATCCTCTGTTTTATAGAGGAAATTGCTTATTGATCCTGTCTGTTTGCATCATATCCACACTGTAATAATCACATGCTTAATCGGCAGGGACCCAGAAAGATTGTTTCTCTCTTCACGCGTAACTTGATGTCCGCAGGGAGATGGTGCACCTGGGTCTGAGGCTCTGGAAGTGGCCGCAGGTAGAAAAAGAATATAAGGTAGAGTGCACTAGTGTTTCTGATGTTAGGATCTCTGTGATGCCCATCTGGTGTGTCTTCCTCACATACTCAGAGTCAGATTAGATTTTAGAATGGAACTTGGGGGCAGATTCAAAGAGATTATTTTGAATTTCTCTGTAATATCAGATATGCTCCGCTTCCTAGGATGATTTCACTTGCTATGTAAGGAACATAAGGCTTTAGCAATCCTAGTTCTAAATCTGATCTGTCTTCTCTTGTGAAACACTGTGTTTGTGACTTGTGCTCTTTTACTAGTTTACTTACATTCAGTAAGGAGCATTTGAATTATTTTGTGGTGGACATGAATGGATGGAGCAGATGCTGTCTGGGCCCTTTTGCATTAAACAGACATTGCATGGCTTTTGGTGAGTGTGGTGGGACTAGCCTCAAGGATACCAGGTGGTGTCCCTTCTTACAGTGCCATTACAAAGCAGATGCAGAAATTGAGGGAGTCCCATAACTGGGAACAGAACATACCCTTCATCCATAGCCTCAGATGCTCTAGTGCTTTTAAAACTATATTATAAGGAACATCACGTTTAACCCTCAGAATGATTGCAGGGACATGACACTGAAACACCAAGCAATACTGGAAGTCATGTCAAAGATTCTGCTGGCTTTATACTAAGGATTGAGTTAGCAATGTCTCAAAATGACTCTAAAGGAGCAGGTGCCATGTCTGTTTTCACACACTTCTGTAGCAGTGTTTCCAGCCAATGCTTCCCACTGCGCCGAGCTCCAGGACACTTTGATGTGATGTGAAACATTTGCTGTGAAGTGAAAACACAGGAATGTGAAGACAAGTGAAAATGACATCAGGGAAATGGACGACTCTCTCTAAGGAAAGGTCGGTGTCCCAGCTTTGATTAATACAGGTAGTGAACAAGTATTGTGTTCAGCAGCACAGAAACAATACTATCCTAAGGGTCATTATGGGCATCCATTAAAAGCTGCTCTTTCCAGAATACTTAAGAAGTTCTTCCAAAATCACAACTTCTCCTGCTAATTATTCATTGTTTCTTGATCAACAAAAGGTACATTTGCAATGAAATTCTGAACAAAATCCTCTCAACCAATTTTTGTGTTAGGTGCAAATTAAAAAAGAAATTCCAACAATACATATCTTAATATACATCTTAACGAATAGTCTTGTCCTATAGGTTAAATGGTTTTGTTTTCAAGCATAACACTTGCCTGACTTAGGGGAAGTTTCTGGTTTTCTTACTATAGTTTAGTAGCATCTCACTTTACAGACAACATTAGTAAGTTTTGGGATGTGGTAAAGTGAAATTTTGATTATTCTGATTATCAAAGGTATCATAGTTTTCTTTGAGGGAGAAATTCATGCTTATCAATATCTAAAGACATGTGTATAAAATAGTAAGTCCTAAATTTTCAGAAGTCAAATATAAAGAACATGCAATGCATTAATTCTCTTATTAAACTGGTAATAAATTGGTAACATATGATTTAAATTCACAAAGAGGACATTGTCTTCTACTCACACCACTCTCTTGTATCTAATCTAGCTTAACAGTAATTCCGAGACAGGTATTTCTCCATTCTGTTTGCTCATAAAGAGCTATACCAGACATCCTTGCCCTTTTTGCAATCTCTTATTTCACCAGAACCTAGTGATTTGTTTGGCTCATCATCTTTCTCCAGGGTTCTTGCTTCTGAGGCTTTTTCTCTGAATAAATTCTTAATTTTTATTCATAGACTTCAGTAGTTGTTCTCAAACATTTCCTATCAAATTAAAATCCACCTTACTAGTCAAAGTTCAATAGTTGTCCTCCTATGATCATTAGGTTTAATTTATTGATCTATTAATGTTACAAGAAATATACAAATGCCATAAACCCTTTACTCGGATCCCCAAAGGCATTTGGATCCCTTGGCCTGGTGGTTTAAATAAGAACTGGCAGCCACAGAGTACACTGAGTTCTTAAATTCTTTTAGATGTTTGAGCTTAGACACTTGTATGTTCAAGATTCTATGGGAGATTTAACCATTTAACTGGAAAAGCCTTTCAGGACTTCTTTTAGGCTATTTATTTTCTGCATTTTCTGCATTTTAGGAAGGGAATCTGAGATAGAAAGCTGCCAGGGGATGAGACTGGGTTCCTTCACTCCCGATGACAACAGAATCCAGCTGCTCTTCCTGCTTACCCTGTGTTCCATGCTTAGGAAAACCCTGCCCCTATTCTGGAGCATGTTATTTCATGGCAAGTTGTGTAACTGCTCATTATAAAAGAATATTTACTGACTGAAGTTGGTTTCTTTGACCCTTTTTCATAGTGAGCCAATAAAAAGTTCACATCAGAAAAATAAAAGGGTATGCAATGCACTAGTATGCATTCTAAAAGCTCTTTGTAACATCTTTCAGGAATGAAAGGTGTGCATTTGGAAGATGAGCTTTCAAAAAAAAAAACACTTCTTTTAACTGAATTTTCACACTCTAATACATTCATATGTCACTGGGTAATTGGGTAAGTACAGAACCCTTTAGCATCCTCAACACGCCACAGCCAGAGAGATGCCACAATGTGCCACAGCCAGATAAGATGATCTGAGCTGGGCAGAAACCTACAGCCCAGTGCTGGGAAACTCTGCCCTGGAATTCATTCAAAACTTGGCTTATTTGCACAAAGCTTCTCTTCCTTCTCAATCTGTACAATATTTTCCTGGACCTCAGGGTCGAGTTTTTTTTCTAATTTCTGATGTATTTTTAGCAACAAAGTATCTCTTCTCAAACTGTCTCTTCCCATTTCATGAAGAGGCTAAAAAGCTGAAAGATTACCTTGGACATAGGAGTCATACTGTGCTTAATGAGAATCGCTACTAGGTACCATATTCTCTGTGTCATCTTTTTGTGCACAAGTGCAGTATTCCTAATGATCTTTCTGCATTCTATATAAGAAATCATCAGTCTTCTTACTTTACACTGGGATTTTTGGATGAGTTTAATTTGTTTACCGGGAGCCCGCAAAATCAGCACATACACCCACAAATATCCTTAAATCCTGGCAATACAGACAGGCACACATATACACCCTAAAGTGTGTTGTATGTTCAGGATGCCTCTATTTGGAATTTCCTGTTTAATCTAGGATACATTTAAGGGCTACAATCAAATAGAAAGGCTTAGAAGAGATGAAAGAATTTGCAGGGAACTGCATAATACTGGAAGGGAAGTACGCATCACAAATTCCTTTGCAAATTTGATACTTCAACTAATATTAACTTAGAACTCCAAATACAAGTCATTAAGCAAAAACGAATAAAATGAAGAATAACCTTGCAGGGACAGTGATGAACTGAGAATAAGGACATTTGGGTTCAATTCTGAATTCTTCCCCCAGTATAGCTTAGGGCAGTTCTTTTTATCCCTCAATTCCTTATCTATTTAATAGGGATATTAATACTCAATTAATTCTACTCTCTACATTCATGTCTTTTGAAAAGTAGGTTTTTTTTTTTCTTTCTTTTTTTTTCCCCAGTAGAAACTGCATCTCCTGCTAGTCATACAACTCACAACAAAATGGAAGTCTGCTTTTAACTGGAGATACAAGGATAATTAAAAGATGGAATCATAATCAGAACTCGCATCTACCATGGACCTGGTAGGAACTGCTTCTCCTCGTCAAAGATACAGGGCTCTACAATACACAGGGCTGAAGACAGCCCTTCAAAGAGCTTCTAACGAAAGGGTTGAACTGTTAAAAAACAATACATATTGGGACAGCTATAACAGATTTAGTTAGAAAATATGCAAAAAAGCATTTCATTCTCAAAAGTAAAAGAAAGAATTTTAACACAGTTGCAACTGTACTGGAAAAAATACATATGCAATTTCTTGCTTGAAAGAAAAATGAAGCAGTCTGATTACAAATGTTAAAATGAAACATTGTGTCATTTCGAAAGCCATGCATATGTATTACTAGAGCTTTTCATTTTTTTAAAAAAAATTTCAATTCACTTTTCAATTTTCATTTTTTTGTCCCAGTTTATGATAAACACAGATGCTGAACTACTAAAATTTCTTGTCAGGTGAATATATTTTCCATTGCTATTTTGGCTTAAACAACAAAATCTTAAGACTCAAGATTTTTTTTTTTTTGAGAACCTAGCCAAAAAAAAAAGAAAAAAAGGGTGGGTCTTGAATCAAGACTGCTCTGGGCATTCCAGGAAGAGGAATTGTTTATTACTGTATTATTAAAGTTTTTCTGTTTGTTTTGAGGCTTTTTTTTGGATAGGAATAGTTGCAGCAAGTGTGGAAAGTATTTCTAGTACCCAGTATAATTGCTCTGATAATACAAGTGGTACAAGCTGTGATTTTATCATTTATCCAATGAAACAGTTCAATTAATTTGAGTTAAATATCTGGGTTTGCAGCATCAGGCTGGATAGTTTCTTAAAAGGAAAGAAAATTACTAATTTCCCTTGCTTTATAATTCACAGAGAGAAGAAAAGCGAAATACAGCTGTTGTGCAACTGTTTAAAAGCCAACGATTAAAAACGCCACTAAATAGAGAGTTCTAAGCGTCTCAGTAAGTCATTAACAGAAATGTTTGCTAAAAACAAACATTTGCTAAAAATATCTTTTATCGTGCACAAAAGCTTCTTTCGCAAATCACACACTCCTTAGAAAACAGTCACTCTTGCTATGAATGTCCCGCTCTGCTAGGGAGAAATGCAACTAACCTATTGCTGTATTACTGTATAGATATATTTTAAAGGTGGCTGTAACTGCTTTCTATATTATTTGTAGATTCAGTGATAAGATAAAGGAATTCATTTCTTTCTGATAAGCAACAGAAATAATTGACAATGCTATCTAGTAACAATGTTAATACTGTCACAACAACAAATAAGACCATGAATGATTCCAGAAAAAATACACTTCTCTCAGATTTGGAGACCATTAAAAAAGTAAACTTTGCAAACTCTGACAATTTGTCATTGAACCATGTATCTATACGTTGCCTGAATGTTGTTAACCTATTTTTTTCTTGTCCTAATTACAAAGCAAAAGGATGCACATGGGTAAAAGGAAAAATCATTTTGTTTAGAAGGAAAAATACAAATTATGCCCAAAGCTTATTAATTCTGTTGCCATGGCAATGAAAGAGCATAGTCTTACAAAACATATCCTAGTTTATTCACATGAGTAGTTCTTACTCATATGAGTTGTCCCACTGATTGAAACAGAACTGCTGATATGAAGAATGATTTGCAATAAGAAACTTGAATTTAGGATGCGGTTCTTATTTAAGAAAGAGCTTGTAGGACTACTTTCATGAATAGCTTATTTCAACAGTGAAGTTTGCGAGGTTACTTTTATGAGTTGTATTATTGCTTCCTGTTTGGTTTGCACATTTCAGTTGGTAAAATAAAAGAAAAGAAATAAAAAATGGCCTATTTTGCATCTTTACTTTTAAAGGTTGGTTCCTTTCAACCAGAAACACTGTCACTACAGGAGTATGTTTGTTTCAGGTTAGTTTCGTCCAGCTGCAGTAATTTGAAAAGCTGCATTTCCATTTTCTCTCTGAAAACCACCTTACAGAGTTGCTCATTGTTAAAAAATATATGTGAAGAACTGCCTCAGCATATGCATCATTTTGAATAGGATTTATGCTTTTGTTCTTATTCATGAACACTGGTTTGTCCTAGCCTTGCCCGGCCTCGCGTTCTGCTTTGGCTCTGTAGATCCTTCCCACACTTGAAACCTGCATCCAGGAATACATCACTCCTGTTCCCTGCTGGACAATCCATGTAATTGGTCCACAGACCTGCTCCTGATGTAGTCCTGACCCATCCAAACCAGCAGGACTTGCCAGGGATTAACCCCTTGGAGTGGGGCAGCGCTTCCTACAGGTTGCTGAAGAGGTACTCACCTTTCTCTCTTCCAAACTCAGAGATCATCCATAGTGGAGAAGAAAATATGCATAATCCACATCATCACTCTTCCACCTTTTTGTTCTAGCCTAACTTTTAAAACAGCTATCCATGTAAGCTGTGCTTTCTGGAAATCTAACCTGTTCTTGCAATTCAGGAGAGTCATTTTGTGAGTCCTGATCTGCTTGGCAATTTCCTGATAAAGACTCTAAATTTTGGTAATTTGGATAGTTAGCTAATAACAACACCTTGCCCTCCCCTAAATGCTCCATCCAAGAAGCTGAAAGCATGTTACAGCTATTAATAACAAAACATTGCAACACCCACCAAAGAAGTCATTTTCAGCAACTTCATTTATACATGACAGAAATCACTTGATATGGGAACACCTCATAGAAGCTTTCCTATAGTAACATTATCAAATGTAACATTATCATTATTCTAGGGGGTCATTTTTGACTTTCTGAAATCGGTAAAAGGAGTTGTTTCTCTCCATATGTTAATCACAGCATCTAGCTCTGTATTTATCATTTTGTTTCCCACAGAAAATGAAGTAAATCTTTGATACCTGCAGATCTTGCATTAAGAAAGCACCAGACATTCAAAAAACTCTGTAGCTTCTATTTGTTTAGACAATACTTATTCATAACCATTCTTAGGTCCAGATAGAATTTCTTTCACCTTCTATTTTTGCCTCGTAGATATTAGCCCACAACCGACGTGCAGGAAAGGGATAGCACACATGACCCGGGGGAGAGAGACAGAAAGCAAGAGAGAGAGACAGAACGAGAAGGCAGGAGGAGGGAATGGAGGAAAGGAGAAACAGAGAGAAATGTCAAAGCAAATTCTTAAACATACACTTTAGTTTGGAAATACATATGATACAGCTACTGATTTTCCTCATCTTGACAACACAGGTGCGCACAAACACACGCATACAGATACCTTCTATCCACGAGCAAGGAAAAAAATAATCTTACAAAGCTACTGCAGCAATCAGGATACTTGCTGCTGGAAACAACCATACTAACAAAAGCTCTTTTGTTGGCTCTTCACATTTTTTTTTCAATTACCATTTTGTTATTACTATTATTTAATCTCCAGCATACCAGAAATATTACTATTATTAAGGAAGGAAAAAGGCCTTACCATGCAGTGCATCAGGAAGAGATGAGAAGCACAGAGCATGCTGCAGAGATTAAGCTCAGCATGGCATTCAGATATCCTTTGGAACTGAAGAAAATTGTCCAACCCATTCTTCCTAACAAAGTGGACAAGTTTTCTCTAGGCTTGAATTTTTCACCAGAAGTCAGATCCTTAAAGCGCATTATATTTTCTTCTTCAGGAGATATATTTCCTCCAGTTAAGCTTCAGCTCTGCAATGCCATTTCCAATCAGCTCTAAGAAGTTCTTCACTCCCAGATTCGTAGTGTCATCAGAGGGACTCCAAAGAAAATCAAAGAAAGAAAGGAAAAAAGAAAAAAATATATCTTACTGAAGCCCTGAAAATACTATGCAGAAAAGAAGAAGAAGAAGAAGAAGAAAAAAGAACAACCTGCATTTATTCTACTGTCTGTGTGTTTCAAAATGATCAGTACTATCTCTTCATCTCCTATATTGAGAGGGCTGATTATTTTTAATAAAGGAAGAGAAAAAAGTTTCTCAATTCACACATGATGCATTTTTATTACTACTGCTCGACTATGTGCTACCAAGCAACCCTTCTCATCTTGAGGAATCTTTAAAACCATATGAACATAACACCAAGCATCCCTTCCCCTTCTCACCAAGCATGAATATTAAAATTCCTAGATAAGAACTCAAAAACGCTTAACAAATAACCCAAGTAAACAAATTCAGCCAAAAAGCAAAACCCTTGAAGCAGGAGAGTGCAGGAGATACCTTGCCTGAAGGATTTGGGGGCACGCACGCGAAGCAGTCGTGGGCAGGGAGAAGGGGATGAGGAGCGCTGAAGGCAGGTTGGCCGAGGATGGGGTGGGGACTAAGTGGGTGTCAGGCCGGAGTGGGATCCTGAGTCACCCTCAGCATCCTGCCTCCTCGCTGACGGCAGCCCGGGCTTCCCCTCCACTTTCCGCAAAGCATATTAATTGAGCCTGGTTGCTGAGCAACTAACTCCGGGGAGCCACATGGAGCAGCTCCGGCAGCTCCGGCGGCAGCAGCGCCGAGGCAGGGGCGACGCGCGGGGCAGGGCTCCCTGGCTCTCCCCTCCGCTCCCTCCTGCGGGGTCTTCCCCCCCAGCTGCCCCATGGGAAGATCTGCGGGGACACCGAAAAGCCCCCGTTGATGCAGTGGGGTAAGGAAGGGGCTGCCCTCTGCCTGGCTCCGTGCTGCACGCAGGGGCTCAGGAGAGGAGTCCTTGTCGTGCTGCCTCCTCATCCCCGCTACCCGCGACCAACAGGGGACCCGGCCCACGAGGAGAGGGGCCACCCTGGGCCCAAAACAGCGGGTAAACGCAGCTGCCTTCTGGAAAGGGAAGCGGGATTAACCATCTGGTCCACCCAGGTTGCAAGGTGGCGTCAAAACGATGAGCAACTCGTGTAGCTATGTCAACACACGGGTTCAAAGGCAAGTGCACAGTTAAAGCTGCGACTACTTAAACTCTATCCCAGCAACTGGGGGCCAGCGTATCCCTTATTTCTGACCTCTTTCATCACACTGAGCCTCAGAAAGACAGAGCAGATACCTTCTCGCACCAAAAGAGCCCAAAGGAAACCAGAGCTCCTCTCCAGAAGAGTTGTCCAGATGTGCTTGGAGGCTGCAAAGTAGAGCTCTAAGTGTAACCCTGTCACTGTTTGAACAGACGTTGTGCTTAATTTGCTTAAAAGAGGGAAGTGGCAACATCACCATGCATTTTTGACCTATAAAGGAGATGGAACCAGCGTTCAGTCATCTAGTCCTAAAAGAATCCTAGAACAGTAGAACCAACAGCACCAGAGGAACGATGGACAGGACGTGCATGGTTGATGCTACATGGGGAAATCCTAAGCAGTGCCTGACCATTGCAGATCTTGGCAGGACTTCCAGTGACTCCTGTGGTCCCTGAGACTGAAAAAACAAAAACAAAAACAAAGTCTGGAATGGTGTCCAAAACAAGAAAATATTCTTGTGCTGTCATGTTAGATAATTCTTTAGTCAGATCATGGCGCTCGTTCAGCACTGACTACGCTGTCCTTCTGTTGCCCAGGTAAGACCTGAGAAACAAAAGGTCTTCAAGATTTCTCCCTCTGTTGCCTGGCACCAAGTGCAGCATCTGATCTTGACCAAGCCGCTCACTTGTATTAGCCATCAAAATCCTGAGCTAAATCAGCAGCTTATTTCTGTCACAGTGACAGGACAAGTTAAAGGACAAAGCCCTGAGAACTGCCTTAGTTGCAGTCACAAAAATAGACAGATAACTCTCTTTTGAAAAACTCCAGCCTATAGCTTGTGTGTACTATACAAATGGCAAACACCAGGTCTTGGTGAAAAAGAGACTGACAGATTATGTTGAATAAAGGAGTAACTTTTCTGACAACAGCTTGGCTTCAGTTCACCCTGCTTTCAGGCTTTACAAGGAAAGCTTTGCGGTTTAAGCCTCATTTTCTTAACAAAGTTCTTCTATATTCAAAGCTCATGAAGGAGAGCTGCTATATAAAACAGATCACAATATATTCAGTTCATCCAATATATCTACTGATATGAGCATATACTGGGTATTTTTCATCCATGAATTTGAAGAAAATGTTAACTCAAAACTTCCTTTAGTAGCTCCAATTTTGTCTCTGAACTTGGTAAAAGCTACCTGTGACAATCTATAATCTTTCCCCTAGTGCATTATATGAAGAAATAAAACAATTTCAGTACTGATTTAGTAAATTAAGTTGATTTAGTATTTTGTATACAACAGGACACAGAAAGATGTTACTAAGGAAGAGATACTGCAGCAAGCAGTTTACATGCCTCTAGGTAAATGTTTCTCCCAAGCTTTCATATGATTAATTAAGGCACTAAACATAGATTGCCCCTGAATGGTTTCTGATTTATATAATTAATTTGACATCACTCACTTTCCCTGAATCCCTTCTTCTGATACTTTGGACAATTCCTCTACCTCTCACAGTACCTCATCTATGCTTCTTCATAGCAATAAATCCAACATAGGTCTTCCCTATGAGTGGCTGATGCAAAGAGGGTATTTGTTGTGCACCACGGTTCTCACATCCTTCACGGCTCCCTTTATGCCACGAGTTTACGTGCTTGCAAAGTGCTGAGGAATGACAGAAAGCAGGGCCACAAGGGAGCTAACCCACCACTGCCTCACAGCAGGATCAAGCATGCACAAACCATTCCTGGGAAATGACTTTCCAAACAGCCCTTGTTCCAGAGGCTCCATGCTTTTGAAAGGCAATTTATTCTGGTGCCTCACTACTATACCAAGCGCATTTCTAAGCTTCATAGCCGCAAATTTAAACCTACTATTTCTTGTCCTATTTGCAATGATCAAGGAAAAGAGCCCCTATATTCCTCTTTGCAACTACCTTTTATGTATTTACAGATTATTATGTCTCTCCTCAGTCGCACTCTAGATTAAAAAGTTATTTCAGGCTTTACACATCTATCATTTTTTAGGTAATGGCTTGTCACACACTGATCATAAAAGTACACAAAAACCCAGTGTGAAACTATGCAAGGGTAGGGATGTACATTAACAAATGCAAGAGGAGAAGGAATCAAAGAGCCAATGTCCCACTTAGGAAGTAGGAGCAGGAAAACAAGGGGAAACTGCCTGGTGGAGTTGCAGTAGTAAGGTTACATGTTGTTTCAATATTCCTTTTATTCCTTTCTGAGTGAAAAGGAGTGGGAGGACACAATATGATTAGATATCATGTATCTGACATGTGATGTGAAAGATCATTTCTTTCAACTTGTAAAAAAGGCTCAATTTAAAGGCATTTCAAACGACTGCATTTTCCTTTAAATGTGTATAATGACTCATGACATACTAAAAGAGGAGGGAAGCTAAGGCAATGTCTGAGGTATATAGTACATGGAAAATACAGAAATACATAGATAAAAATATTAGGAGTGGAATATGTTATTGGGAGGGAAATAAGACTAGAAAGCAAATGAACATATAGACAAAGGCAACAGAGAGAAGTAGGGAGATTTCTCTAATTCTCACAAAGAGATCATTGCATTTACATGAACATATTTCATCATATACTTCCTAAAGAAAGATTTATTTCAACAGGATAGGCTGTAGTTGTTCTATTTTTCCTCCTTTATATTCATGTGGGTATCTGCTCTTATCCTCAACAACACAATCTTTGAAGAGTGTGATGATAAGTTATCAATATTGCAATATATCTTGTTTTGTGCTTTATTTTTACAAGGAGGAATACCAAACAGCTAAGATTTCTGTACTGGAGCGAATTTTATCAAAAGTGCTAGGGAAGGGCAGCTGAAGGACAAAGCAATAAAACAAAACCACCAAAAGCAAGTCAACTATTGGTAAGTTCAACTTGAGAGCAAACTGTTTGGCACATAAGAAGGAGCCATCAGATTATTAAAAGTAATTGTAGCAGTGGTAGTTTTGGAGATGTCAACATTTGTGCCATTTTCTTTTTCAAAAATGGAAAGTGGCTTAGAAAAAATGCAGTCCCTGACAGAAAGCAAATATAGCACCATTTGCACAAAACTTGAATTCCATCTTGGAAAACGCTTTTTACTATGCATTCAAAAGGCTGACTAATCCACATAACATTCTATTCCATTTTCTATTTATCTTTCATCTTCCCACATTTCCATCCTTTCAATAATGCCATTATCCTCTTTGAGAGACAGGAGTCTCATGAGTGTTAGCACAAGGACCGGAGCTCACAAGGACGCTGCCAGCCCCCTACCCAGTTGAAGGAGCAGCCCCTTACATAGGACAGGGCTCTGGTGCCAACCACCCCGCAGCAGAGCTGCGGTCCCTGGGCAAAGGGATCTGTGGGCTGGAGAGATGCGGGCAGGAGCTGAATGAACCCAAAGCAGTGACACCCCACAGGAATCTCACAAAAGAGGGAGCTAAAGCAGGGCCATGCCAGGCTGAGGTGCGATGCTGGTGGCACTGCTCCTCAGGTGCTCCTCAAGACCATCACCGAGAGATGCCTGCACCTCGGCTTCTCCCAGTGCCACCCAGCTCCCTGCCCCTAGGAGCAAATGACAGCCCTTGTTGCACAAGGCTGGCCCTCATCCCCATCAGATTTAATACTTAGTAGAGACTGCCACTTCAGTGCTTAAGCTGCACCTTTTCCTACAGTTGCCATTTCTTGAAAACTGAATTAGGCCTTTAAAAGCAGTATCATGTATAAAGGATGCCATAATTCTAACACATTTGCAAAGAACTGCACAGATCATGGAAATCATTAAATATGAAATAGTAGGTACAATTTAATTATGCACCAAATTTTAATTAAAACTCTGCGAGAATCATTTGCAAAGTTCTCTGGAAACATTCCTCATTTTGACCTTTCATATCCTGTATCTCAGTTACTACTCAGTCAATTACAGCATAAACAACTGAATTGATTTCTTGCCTTTTAATTTAAATATCACACAACACGTGCAAGAGAATTTGAGCTTTAGGGAATACACTTCCAGATCATCATCAGAAAATAATTGAAAAATCTAACCATAAAAAATAGATTTTCTTTCCAAAAAAAGTCTTTAAGAACATGAATAACATACACATATAATTCTACCTATCTGCAGTATATTTAACACCCATAAAAATATTTATAGCTTATGTTCAAGATAATATTACTTTAATCATTATTTCAATATCCTATATGGCAAATGGTCTGATTCTAGCTCACAGCAGTGCAGAACAGACTGTTACCAGCTGTTATCATATCTGACAAAGACTTATATCAGTGTGAAAACAGTACGGCTAAAGGTAAGTAAAGCCAGAAAAAAAAATAGACCATTTATTCTTTCTTTTTAAGTAAATGGTGGTTTACCTTGGCTTAACTTCTAACTTAACAATGCAAGATGGAAGTTTACAGCTTGCAGTTAATAGTTGATGGGGTTGCTCAGACCTTTACAAGTTAGTCTTAATTAAACTTTTGGTGAATCTGATTCAGTTATATCAAAGTAAACCTCACGTACATTCCCCAATTTCACTGAAGACATCCTTAATTTACATTACTATAGCTAATGACAGTACAGAGTTTGCTCTAATTTAAATCACCTATATTTTGGTAATCTAGCACTTCTCTCCTTATGTCACCCCAACACTAAGAGTTGCATTTCACTACTGTGGAATCAAAAATGTACTCACAAAAGTGTGAAATCCTGGATAGTAGCACAGTTATACTCACTGCAGGAGATACATTCACTAAGTATCTTCCTTTCTTTTGAAAATTTAAAAACCTCTTTTGAAACAAATTCCCTAACATATAAGTGGAATATGAGTGTGTAATCTCGGCAGACTTTAAAAAATGTGTCTTGAGCTAAAATGCAGTTTTGTACAAGCACGAAGCAGTGGCAATATTTTTTTTCCTGGATCACCAATATCGAATGGAAGTTACACACCAAAGTGAGCAGTCAGATCCCATTCCTGCTGGCCTAGGTAGCCAAACGCTCTGGTTTCTATGAGAAGAGGTTTGGGCTCTGCTCTTATTACTAGCACAGTCTTTCTCATACAAGCTGCAATGTCTGTTGCACCAAATGAAGACAGACTTACGCTTATAATGCAGCTTAAATAAACTGGTTCCATGTGTACATTAAACCACTCTGGGAGACAGACACCATTTTCTGGGAAGCACCGATACATTTGCCGTGTCTCTGTTTGAACTAGAATCTCATTAGGAAAACAGTAATCTTGCTGTAGAGCCACATAATAAGTTAGAACCTACAATGCAGGAATTCATCAAATCCCAAGGGTGATCATCTGCCTGAAATCCTTTTACAGATAAGCATGTTCACTCAAGGTAAAGAAAAGCTCCCAAGCAAGTTAAGCAGCAACAGTTATTACTGCTGAATAAATATTCACATTATTTCTCAACAGGCACTATACCCATCGGGCAAAAAACATAACAGTATGGTAATGAAGGATTAGACGGGGACTGGATAAATTAGTCCTATTATAGTTCTGTTAAGCTCTTGGGTGTGTATTACATGACGTTACTATTTTATAGCATAGAACAAAAAGTTATTTCTTCCCTTTTCTATTTGTAGCTGTGTTTTGAACAAGAGGAGGTGGGGAAGACACTTTCAATCCTGGGATAACTTTCAAGCATTAGGTAAAAAGTCACAATCTATATATTCATATGATTAATTCCTAGAGCTCTTAATTACTGCTCTGCACATAGAACTCTGAATGGACACTGCATAGAAGCCAAGTAGCCCTGAAGATTATTAAATAATCTAAATGCAGAGTATGAGTTCTTGCATGGCACTTAACAGGACCCAAGTGAATGCATTTTGAGGAATTTGGCACAAGCCTGGTTTAAGTATCTGTTCACATTGCTACTAGAAATATAACTGCTCTCACAAAAAAAATCCAGTATTTTTGCTAGTAAAGTCTTTTAAAACATACCTGGTTTTGTTTCATAAAAGCAAAATTCATCTAGTTAATGCCTGCTGATATGGAGGGCTTAGCCTGGTTCTCTGTTTGCCACCAATGAGGCACCCTCAGGGGCAGCCTGCTGCTGAAAGATGCTGCAAACACATCACAAAGTCCCTAAACTTCCGTGGAGAATGCGCCTCACCTAGGGAAACGCTACCTCCGTCGGCAGCCCTGGCAGGCTTTTTGTGAATCCTCCTTAATTAGTCACTCCGTTGACCAGAATTGTGAAAACTTTACAGATGAATAATGCACAGGTTTCCACAGAGATTCCTTGGAGCGAAAAGACAAAGCAAAATATACAAATATACATCCCCAAGATGCTCTGAGATTTCCCTCTAAGAAAAATAAAAGTCAAAACATTTTAAGTATTTAAGGCGTATCTATTTCTTAAATATTCCCTTTGTTTTCAGACCTTTCTTTAGTGTCTATTTCTGTTTAATAACGGTGTTTGCACAGCTTAAATACTTTGTTTTAATGTCTCCCTTCCTTTAAAGGGTTGATCTGCTGTGAGATTTTAATGAGAGTCATTTCTCATGTTTTCATGCAGAATTATTATGAGGAGAAGAAAGTGATAACTCAGTCTTCTGTTAATTACACATGTAATAATTCTTAGAAATTTATTTATAATTGCATATGCTAGAAGGTTTTGTTTCAGTTATCATAGCCAGATGGAATATAGAGTTTAAATTAATTGCTTTCTGTAAACAACCATATTTTAAAACAACAAAAAAGCATATATCTATATATATCAATATTTCAGTGTAATATATTAAAGCAGACGGTCATTCTTGAAAAACAAAAATATTAGAAATCTATGTAAAATCTTTGTCCTTCAACAATAATTATTTCTTAAAACTAGTATACATTCTCAGAGGACAGAAAAACTTAATTAAGAGAAAACTATTTATGGTCAAAGTGTCTTTGGTTTTCTAAATTATAATAATTATGTTAAAAGTCTTAAAACAGGAAGCTTAATCTCAAGAGGCATAGCAGTGGCTTTACTTAAACAGAGTAAATGTTCTTTCAAGGGTGAAAGAGAGAGAATTATCTATTTTTGATGCTGTTACATTCCCACTTGAGAGCTAGGAAACCTCTTGTTTACACAGTATTTCTGCAATGATGCAGGACTCATCTGAAATGTAAGCTGCCCAGGGATTCAGTTTAGCAAATCGTGTTACCAGGGAAAAGCTGTTTGACTGAAATCATTTTGAGGAAGTTAATTCTAAACATATTATGACTAACATATGGAATAACACTGTTTTAACCAGAGTAATCAATGTAGAAGAAATTACATGATTGCAGAAAGAGATTTAGACATATACTTCAATAAGTACAGATAACTGATGTGCAAGTCCTCTTCCAATAATGTTTAAGCATATATAGTATTTGCCTATATTAGAGATTACTTTAATAAGGAAAAATTGCCAGATCTTGGCTAAAGAAAGCAACAATATTGCCATGGAAATTTTTTAGCTTTTAAGTAGTAGATTTATAACCTGACAGAAAATTCCAACATGCAAGTGCTTTTCAGAAGCACTATTTCAGGAGCACAGTTTGCCTTCATATCTAACACATTTTCCCTCACCACCAGCCCCCTGCGAGCCCCCACTCCCCAGTCAAAATGAAAGCTAGAAGAGAAGCCTGTAAGACTTACCTGCTTGGCTTGGAGGAGATTAAGAAGTTTAAAGCACCAAAGTCCTTGTGATAATCAGTCACTAGAATTTAGCTTACGTGGAAATAATTACACTCTGCCATCTTTTAGCTTCCTCAGTCAGTGAAAGCTCGTGACAGATGCCAGCAGCCTTGTTAAAATATCACTGTAATCCGTTCAAGCTTTGGAGATTGCTTAGAAAACCAAGTCCATAAACACGCACCGTCTATGGCTTCACAAGCAGCTCAGCATTTTCCAAGAGTGCACACAGCTTCCTTTTGCGATACTGTACAGATCATTCTACCTTTCTTGATTTCAGTGAGGAGAATAAGCTGTTAAAAGTAAATTCTACAGGAACAAAAGTGCTTTCACATGTTTAAGCTTTCTTACATCAAAGAAAGGTGATAGCCTCTAATTTTTTTGATTGTTGCTTTTTCCTATTAAAGAAAAGCTTCAAATACAGAAACAAGCAGCAAAGAAGAAGATATAACAGTTCAAGAAGCAGCAGGCAAGGATGGGTGTCTTGTGATTGCTTTGAGTTAATACTCCTCAGGGGGAGATGAAAAAAGCACAAATACAGCCAAATCTGTCTTACAGAGTAAAAATCCGTTGTATAAGCCAAACTCTGGCAAAGAAAAACAGCACAAACACTCTCTTAATTTCTAGTATGCCAGAATTCAAAGGAAATTAGAAGCTTTACATTTATTAGAAACAAACAGGTAGGAGGAGGAAAAGAGAATTCAGTTTGTGTAACTGCTGGAATTGTTTCTGCTCCGTTCAGACATGTATGAGAAAGCTGCAAATTCTCTGAGCTGTGCACATGAAAGCAGTATTTATCAGGACCACAGAACATATTATAATTTCTGGAACTATCTGTGGCGTATGTGGAAGATGAACATTTAATAATGCTGAACTCTTTAGACACAAGCAAAAACTTTTGTGAATGCTTATTCTTTAGCCTAAACAAACTGGGTCTTTTGGGCTCCCTGGAAAGTATGACTACAAAGGATATTACAAGAATTGTAAGCACTGAGCACTTTTGAATAGCTGCTGACCCAATTATTGGCACTGAGTAATGGAAAATTCAGCCTAAAAGAGCCTGATTCAAATCCCACTGAAGCCCAGGAAAATTGATTTTCAGAGACTGTGGATGAGGTCTTTCAGCAGCTGGATCCTGTGCCCGTGGTCATCACTACACAGACCACAAAGTCACCACAATCATCTTGGAAGGAGCTGCTTGAAACCTTGCTCTGATCCGGAAGTCATATGGGCATCACAGCAAAGCTGAGTCTCAGGTTGCTCAATGTATGCAATACAGACACAAATCTGCTCTCTTTAGGACTCAAGAAGTTGCATTTATTTGTATTATAAGTCCAGTCATGGACAAAACCCCGCTGAGCAAGGTGCTATCCAAGCATAAAATGAAGAAGCTGCTCAATTTCGGGAATTTACAGTCCAGTTGCCACCTTTTATATTATCCACACATACTCCCTACCTGCTAAGCCACCAAATCTTGCAGAATCCCATTTTCTTGAATTTAAATATTCTTTCTAACTATTAACCCTGCCAAATTTTATTTTGTTTTGCCATGGAAGAGCTTGGTCTAGCCCTTTCAGATCAGTAAAAACATTACTGTCTGACAAAATAAAATAGATATTAACCACAAATTTCCATTGACCAGGTTGTGACAGATGCCGGGCCCCACACACATCTGCATGGTACATTGAAAATACAAAACATCGGGGGAAAAGAAATGTGGTTACATTTTTTATCTGAGTTCTAAGAAAATGCACACTGATCCAGCAAATCCCATATCCTCTCCTCAGAAGAAAATAATTCATAGCTAAGGACTTTGCCTGAAAAAACTATAGCTCTTGGTTAAATTTGCAAGGCTCTTTCTTTGCCATATTTACAATTCCACATTTTGCTGCAGTCCAAGTATTCTAAGCTTGCAGGTGCCTGCAAAACTACCTGCCCTTTGAAAATGCTTTGGCTGCTGGTATGCACACAGAGGAAGCATCCTGTTCAGGAGCCAACTTACTTCTGTGTCCTGAGGCTCTAGGTATGCTGCCAGTGTCCTTGCTGACTCTGAAGACCAGGTGGAAGGAAAGTACCCTTGCTGAGTGCTCAGCAACCCCGCTACCCTGGAAGAGCCTCTGCTAGGAAGACAGCAACATGGTTTTGCGAGTGCTATGAAGGAAACCCCAGCCTGCTGCTCTCAGACCAGCAGCTTTCAGGGGCATCTTTAGTTGTATCAGCTCCAACAGATCTATTCAGGCTCTTAAAAAAGGGTTCTTCTGCCTTTTGAGCTTGAAGATTTGGCTGGGTGTCCGCTCCCTTCTGGAGTCTTCCCATGGCCTCGGTCCCTCCTTGCTGGCTCTCCTTCCTCCCGGAGCCTTCCAACCCCGAGGGCAGCCACCAGTCCAAGGCTGCTCTCCAGCCAGGCCTTTCACAGCACATCACATGCAATATCCCTGCAGTAAAAAAACGGCTAGAACAGTTGTACCATCTACCGCAATGCGTGTAAGCAAAAGGCAGCGCTTCCACTGAAAAAAACACTGCTAAAACCACTGCTGCCTTCGACTCGGCACCCCCTGAGATCTGGACATTAACAAGCATTTCCCACTGTGCTATTGTGAATCCACGGCACATACAAAAACTTGTCTCCAGCATTGTCACTAGAACAAATTTGTAGTGTTATATGGCAGAATTCTCCATGCCACCCTCCCAGTCATCGCAAGTTTCACCTCCAAGCATACTCGATCAGAGATTCTGTGTTTCAGTACACCTAAGCATGTTGGGTTCATAGGCTGAGAAAAAATTGCAGGGTCGGATGTTAAATGCGCAGATATCCTGGACTTTTGAAAAGCTGGACTGCTTTAACATAGGGCAGAAAGTGAAAAACGGGGATACCACATATCTTTATCTGCTTTCAAAAATATAGGTCAGTTATCAAGGAATGTTGTTATGTTGTTAAGCATCAGGAGCTTCCATGTTTTGGGACTACATAACGGATCTGCCCCTGAAATTATTTTAAATGTCTGAATTACCCCTCTCCTGTCAAGTCTAATAATCCTTGAGTAAAAATACTAGCCTGATAATATCTTCTATATGGTGCAAAACACTTCCAATATTCACAGATGCACTTCAGAAATAGAGGTCATATGTGTCTCTTCCAAAGCTAAGATATTAATAACACTAGAGGACCTAGAGTTTTCCTTGAGAAGATGTGTCATTTCAAATACTGACTGTAAAAAATGAAAATTGTTCCAAGAGTTCTTTTTGCAAAGGAAGATGAAACTACTCTTGCAGAGTACTTCCAGATCCCATACTACAAAACTGAGAGACTCTAGGAGCCCCAGAAGAACCCTGAATATCTCCAGCTCCCCCGAAAGTCAGCAGAAACTGAGTGAGGGTGTACAGCCCCTCGAAGCGCTAGGCTTCTAGCAGTGCTCTACAGTGCCATTTAGATTTTCACACATACTATTCTAGCATGAAAATGGCTTTGACAGATGAGGATCAATTCATTTTAAACATTAGATGCATCTCCCTGAGCACGTGGGACCTCCAAATATATTTTTCCCTTTGTTGTCCTCAAAGAATCTTAGGCAATTTTGTCCGTGTACCTTAGCAAGTTGTTTACACTAAGTACTATATTATGGCCAATTGTTTAATCAAATGGCAAAATAGTTCCAAGATCAAAAAGACAATGCTAGGAAACATAACAACTACTGAAAGTTAGTATTGTGCTGGATGCAGAGTCTTACAAAAGGAAACAATGTACATGGATCAGAAAGAAAAACAGGAGCAAACACTGGTATCTTAATGATTAGGCTACCTTTATTTTTAACCAGGAAAGTAAACTTTTTCATATCCAGAATAAATCTACTTGTCCTTAAAGAACAAATGTAAGAATCAGGAAGCTGAGTGGCTAGGTTTATTATGCAGTTATGGTTCAAGTTAAGCTATATTTTAAAGTAATTGTTCAGGATCACTTCTAAGAACAGCCAGGAATTCAAATGGTGTTTGGTTTTGATTAAGTTCGACTTTCTGCTAAAACCCTGCCTTTACTTCAGATACAAAATTAAGTAGAAACACTACAGAGCTGGACTTGCTGCTATAGGACTATTTTAAGATAGTCCCCTAGAGATCAAGGCATACTATGTTACCTGAAAAAGGGCAGAACATGTACGTGAACACATCTGAATCACGCCAATGCATGTGACAACATGAATTTAAACAAACAACTTGTTATTTATCATCCTTTGCTTGCAGTGTGCCAGTGGCCTAATATTTAAGCTAAGCATGAGAAAGATGCAGTATTTTTTCACAATGTGGCCAAAGACAGAAGCTATACTACATCTTCAGCCAAAGCAAAATATCTCTCATCCCTTATTTGCTTCAAGAGAAGGATGCAATAGACTTGTTAGCAGTTGTTCTTGTCATAAGTGGGCAATAAGATAATAAGCTATAAGGATTCCTAGATATTATGCCCGTTTTTCTTCAGGGTTTTATGAACTGCATCCAGTTCAAAGCATGTATCCCCATACATCTAGTTCACAGCATGTATAGCATGTAGTCCAAGCATGTATCACATTCAGAAGTGAACTAGGTCAATATGCTCCTGAAAAACCTCACTCTGAAGTGATCGATCACTCCTTAGCTCCCTGAAGAGACGCGTTACAAAATGCAGAAAGACACAGAAAGAAGAAAGATGATCAAAGGCCAACTCAGGGATAAATGCAGTGCTGGGAAGGCTAAGGGCAAAGGAGAAATAGAAAAACTAGGACAAAAAAAATAAAAGGAAGAGAAATGGAGGGCTCAGAATGAGGGGGGTAAGGTATAACAGCATTGAAACACAAGCAATGGGATGATAGTGTGAAACCAGTGGTTGGGAAACTCAGATCTGGATATCTTATGCTGAGATATCCAGAAAACTTGCACAATGTGACCTCTGAAGAGATAGGAAGTATCTAACCCACATTAGTACATACTTGCCCTTTAATGAATAAGTATATTTGTCAAAGTCAATTTTAAAGATTGCATTTTTCTTTCTTACACCTTTTTTTTCCCTTATCCTTCTAGTCTAACATTTACCATTTTTCAATAACAGGAATTGCAATAACAAACACCGATTTTAGTTATCAAATTATCTGCTCAATACCATTAATTGAGGGGGATATGTTGGAGATTGAAGGGGCACACTAAAAACAGCCAGTTCAACTCTGAAGACTGCATAAATTGCAAAAATTAGCTCAATCTAGTGTACATAATATTAGCCACAGGGAAGAGCACAAGAAGCCATTACACCTGGTGTTTCTCCCTCTGAAATTACCTAACCAAGTCACTGTGGAAACACTCCCTCCATAAGGCTGAAATACAGTGTGATACTTCTGACCACACTTCAACAGCTTGGAATGAAAGAGGAAGAAAGATACTGTGTCCATCAAGCCCTGGTAGGAGTATCACGTAAGCAGGAAAAAAAAATACCTAAATTGACATTTGACCATGACACGCAATTAACAATCTGGATCAAATTCCCTTCTGATCTAATACCTAGGAACCAATCGCTGGCAATATTTTAAAAGAGCAGGTGGCCACTATCCAATTTCTGCTTGTTTCTCTTTTTAAACAGTCCCAGGGAACAGCGCAAGACTAAGATTGGCTTTAAGACTTTATCTGAAAGCCTGTCTTTCAGTTATGAAGTGTTCACAACATTGGGTCCAGGGACATGGAAGCAAATGACTCAGAACACAGGTGTGTTTTTGCAAATTGAGCTGGAGCAATTTAAGAAAATTCTGTCCCATTCTGTTTCCCATTTCCCTGCTTTCCTCATTCATAGATTAAAAACCATCACCAAGCAGCTGCCAAAGCAGTTTAAGCAGTTTTGCTTTACACTGATATGGATTAAGTATGCTCTTATGGGCAGTTACTGTATCTCAGCTGACCAGAAGAGCAAATACCAGCTCATTGGTAGTAACCAAAAATTGACAGCCAGCAGTAACTTTTGAATTTCTTCCGATCCATATGAACATACCAATGTATACTTTTTCTTGCTTCAATTTCAACAGCGTATATTGTTTTCCACTCAAAACTTCCATTTCCATTCAAGTCCCACTGAATGTCAGTGCTGCTTGGCTAGAAACTTAAAGGAATCACATCTATGGACAAAAATAGCATTTTTAAAAAATATAGGCTCATAGGATAGTTCAGGCTGGGAGGTCAGGAAGTCATCTAACTACTTGCTCTGACCAAGGTTTGCCAGCTTGCACCTTCCTGCAAGCCTAACTGAAGGAACAGGCTTCTACCAGTGTTAAGTATGATAGATTATACTGCTTTTTCTTTTCAATTTTTCTCAAAATTTATACCCTCAAGAAAAGAAATTGCTTGAATATGATGAACGTATTATAATCTTCCTCACCATATGTTAGTCTATAAGCTTGACAAACCACAGATAGATAAACTGCAGATAGTTTGCATCAGTTGCAAACATTTGATACACAGGAAAGATTTGTCGTGTATTTATGAAAAAAGAGCATAGAAAAGACTCGGTCCAGTCATCCGTTCCTAACCACATTCATTCATAACAGAGCTAACCTATGGCCATAGCCATTTATTGAACATTTCCAAAAGAATCTCCATAACATGTTTCAAACTCAGTTTAAACAGAAAAAAGTGTGTTTGTGTCTCATGTGCCTCAAATCAATTCAACGTAATCATCAGTCAAGCTACATAAAAAGAGGTATAATATCACGAGACTGTAGTTCTGTTTTAAGTTATAACGGCTTAACCAGACACAAGGAGCGTTCTCTGTGTAAGCATGTTCTTTTGGATTACTTCAGGACTTCAGTCCAAAAACTCTGTTATTTTTACCTCCTTTTCATCACCACAGCTCAATTTCATTTCAACATGCAGCTTTTGATGGGAGCTCTTGAGCAGCATTCGAAAATTGAGAGTTAGTGTTATCATCATTACCCATATGTAAAGCAGTCATAATATTTACTTCCTGCAAAGAAACACTGTGATGCTTTCTCTATAATCAAAATGCTTTGCAAGCCACAGATGGAAAACACAATCTAGAATCAAATAATTCTTATTAGTAAGTTTTAGCTTTTCAGTCCCCTTCTCAACTGGCATTCATATATTTTGTTCTTCACTGTTCCTATAAGATCTCCAGCTATTTCGTCTTTTATCCTTGGAAGGAGATGACTGTGTTCTGACTTAATGCTTTGCACATTTTCCCAATTGAACTTCAAACAGCAGCTCCAATTTATGAAGCCATTAAAAAGCAAAATTTCAATGGTCTAAATGCATCATTCACACTTTCAGCAATCCTAATTGTGCATTTCTTAACTAATAATTATGTAATTTTTTTTCAAGGATAACAAAATACTAGAAACAAGCAAGATTGGAATAAATGGTATTCTTATGGTATACAAACGGTATTTGTACTGCACCAGCACATTGCCAAGAGAAAACATCCTGAATTTTCTGTCCTGAAGCATTAAAGCAAAGGTCACAATAACTTGTTCTCATGAAAGATCCTGTGGCACTTCCCATAAGCTTTGGGTGACAACTTCAGAGTCTTGGACAAAACCCAACTCAGGAAATTACCTTTTATGACTGCATGAAATTATTTCCATAGATTCAACTGAGTAATATATTTTTCTCCATTTTCCATCATACGCTCCTGTTACTGGACAATCTGAAGTAACATGACCATTTTATCCAAGTTTAGACTTTTTAAATAATTCTAAAATTTAAATTTTACAGATTATTTTAGGAATCACTAGGTCCAAAGGAACCTTAAAAAACAAGTTTTTCTATGTTTGATCTTGTGTTAAAGAAATAATTTCTTATTTGAAAACAGAATTTTCTAAACTCTGCATCTAATTTCTCCACTGGAAATTTCTTACTCATTTTACTTACTTTTCTTTTACAAATAATAACTAATAATTTCTTTTCTCAGCCCCTTTGTTAGAAACTACTCATTAATTTTTCAGATGAAGAAAGAGACATCTGTGTGTCTGTTTTTAATACAGAAAAAAACCATAAACATATATATTTTTTGATTGCCACAAACCTCAAGTATTTAGAGAAGGACAATACTCAATGGCTGAATATCTACAGCCTCTTGAAAATGTGAATAAAGACACTGAATTGGGCTGAAATGGTGTTATGAGTCTGAAATTAATGAGAAACATTAGGGCCAAGGACCTGTGAATATCCTGGCTGAAGGCTTTGGGAACACTTAGCTCACTGAAACCACCAGAGAACAACATTCAGGCCTGCTGTCCTAGAGCAATTTCATAATTGTACATTATCTGCCTCTCTCCATCAGCAACACCTAAAAAGTGACCACTTCTGACGTGGCACCTCGTCTCAGACAGCTCCGTTCCGGTAGCTTGGACAGGGTGAGTCTTATTGTTAATGAAGGCACTTGTGGTCGTCTTGCTCCGTGCACTAGGAATGTCACACTAAATCACTTTTAATGGATTTGTTTTACAGACGCATTCGTCGACCCACTGAAAATTCAAAACATTCAGCTTAATTTTTCATTCCGCATTTCTTTGAAAAACTTGTGTGAGTTCTGCAAGTGTTGAATGATTTTCCACTGGAAATCACATGTTTTAAAGGTACGCTCTTATGCGTTTTTATCCTATGTCCATCCTTGACACCTGAGATTTCCTGTGATTTATAATACTTAATATTGATGAAAAAAAAAATCCTGTGAAGAAAATAGGGTCTCCTTGGAGAACAAGTTTGTTAAGGTGCTTTTGATCTGCAAAGACTCATTTTTTTCTGTGCACATTTTGTCTACAGTTAGTTCTGGATAATAACGTTATTCTCTGCCAAGTATTTCAAATAATATATCTAGTACTTATTCTATTAAACTGCTGATTTTAAACAGTCTTAAAATGGAATATTAAGATTCCAAATGTCAGTGAGTGACAATATTATGATTGGATATACAACATTAGTGCAATCGTGAGCAGATGAAGTTTTGAATATCATTTTCAAATACTATTTCCTCAGTGTAGCATCTTTTTATAACCCCTAAAAATGCATGTGAAACGCAGCATACAGCCTGTGTAATATTTTCACAAAGAACATGAGATAGGATTAAGCTTTTTTGTGTATTTCTGAGATCCTGGTCATTTAGCATGTCACAGCCTTCGACATGTGTGGGTGATTTCTGCGGGGGAGGAGGCAGCTAGGATGTTTCTTAATGCACTAATAATTATATCTTAGAGGACTGATAAACTCTGAGGAGGGTCCCATTTACTGTGAAACATTATTCATGAAATGTAAGCCTAATATGCCACTCAGTAAGTTCCACCCTAAAGAGTTGACGTTTCCGAGGATATGAGGAACTATAGTATATGCAGGTGATATGCAGGTTCCTTCCTTAACATGGAATTTTTTTTTGGTTTTCAAATTTTAATGCTCTGTTATCATTTTGTTTTGTTTTTCTTTTAAAGGTAATATACTTTACACATGTCCACGAAGACAAAGAGAACCATCTAGCAACATTTGCACAAAAATACATCTTGTGCCATAGACTGTGGAATAATTCGAAAAGAATGCATATTTACCAGGAGCAATTACCTAGATCTGTAATATATGTAATCTACTATATTTTATTTCTCTTACAAATGACTATTGTAACAACTTCTCCCAAGTGATCCTCATAAAATACAACCGCATTGCCTGGGTGACCATTACAGAGTTGCATTTCCAATTTAAACAGTTTCAAGCTGAATAAAATATGGGATATTCTGTTCTCATTTTTACTTTGATGAAAAAAATCGCTTTATAAACTGCCATCTTGTCAAATTATGCAAAGCTTTCATGATGAAATCCAGAACAATAACTTTCAACAGAAACCCTTAGTCAAATCACATTTACACAAAAGGGTTTTCTGCACCATGCTCACTACATAGAAAGCTGTTTATCTCATAATCTTTATGCTTTCAAGTATATACATCTCATGCCCAACTGTCTTACTCGTTCTTGAACCTAACGAAAATTGTTTTTTTCCTTTTTCTTTCTTTCTTTTCTTTTTTTTTTTTTTTACAAGTCTTGTCTGGTTTATCCCTCAGCAAGTTATTTAAAACTTCAATTCTTTCCATTCTCTCAGTACTAATTTATCCTCACCTCTCCTTGTTCATGTTACAAGGCTAATTCATACGCAGAAAATACAAATATTTCACAAGAATCATAAACACTTCTCTATCCTTTTATACAATATCTCATTGTTACAGCACTTGATTTCTGTACAGTTTTAACATAACAGATGCTCTATATCTCTTAATAAATCATAAGAGAATATCTATTAGATGAAAATCAAGGCGGAGTGTGGAAAGAGAAAACTGCTGATACAGCTCTCCCAGGCAAAAAAAGAGTAACTTTGAGAACTTAAAGGAATCTCTTTTATCAAACTAACAATCTTCAAACTCATATTACATATAACCCTACTTAATACACCAATGCAAATGCTTTGCTTATCAAAAAACTTGAAGACTGTGTGATTTCTCACCAAAGGAGAATAATGTAAAGAATAAGCAATAAACAATTTTCCTGTAGCAGTTTTATTTGCCTTCCTTGCAGAAAGGTAGGCCAACATTCATATTATATTATCATTACCTGTCTTTTTTTTTTTTTCTTTCTCTCAAACCTGATATTTCCCATGGCCTTAGCAAATGTTATGTCTGGGCTTTTTTATTAAACCATTAAAAAAAAAGTTTTTTAAAAAATCTTTGCTTAAAGAAATGTAAACTTTCTAAGTTAATATAAAGTAAGGTTCAGAAAAGCAGGTACTTGGGATAATTTCCCATCTCTCCTGAGAACACACTTTACATTTTCAGTTTCAATATTAAAAGCCAGTAGTGAAATTCTGTTCTATTTCCCTCTGCAGTCATTGAAATAGGAATTCATTCAGATTTACTTTCAAATAAACTTTTCCAAAGATGCTTTATATTTTGGCATTTGCTGTGTTGCAAATATACTTTTTGAGATTAATCTATGTGAATGCAAGTGAGATTTATCATTTTCACCCTATCAGGATGGATTTTAAACAGTATGAATCAAATACTTAGACAAACCTGGAAGACTGCCTGAAGGGCACTTCTGTCCATCTGTGGTGATGCTTTTGCAAGCATTGAAATTCTGGTTTGAGAAATACGACCTTTGAAAGTCTCTTCCCAGATTTTTATTCTTTGACGTTGGGAATTCAAATCTCAGTAGCATGAGATATAAATCATGATATATGAGATGACTAAAGAAAAAAAAAAAAAAAAAGCATTTCCCACTGGATTCAGTGGGAAAATAAGTCACTGAAACTGAAGAAGGAATCTTCCTCTATAATGCTCTGCCACTCATTCCAAGTACTTAAGCAAGGCCTTTTTGTGGTGAACTCATTATCTTCTGAAATGTCTTTTTTCCAGGACAACTTCCTTTCCATTTACATGATTTGTTTTTTCCTGTCACAGCCTAAGGAATTTATAAATTATCTCAGTTTCACATATCTATCACACGAAATAGGTTTAAGGAAGCCAAAAATACTCTTAAGTTTTTTTCTATATTCAACTTTTTTATTTGAATTTCAATATTAGTGTCAAAAAATTGACTGCATTTCTGCAGAACTCTGTTGTTAAAATGGGAATTAATCATACAAAATAGTGTTGGAAGACTAGGAAAAAATTGTGGTTTCTTCCTCAAAAGGGATCCTGAGGAGGTCACAGTGTCCAATGACTTATTTGCATAGGTCTTCACTAAAAGTGTCAACTGTGGTCATATAGCTAACAAAGCAGCAGAGACAGAAATAAGTGATAAAACTAAAGGAGTGACAAACACCGGCAAATAAGTAAACCAGAGGTTTTAAGATGAGCTAGACTCACTGAAAATTCACTACAAGTTATTTTGTTTCAGCCAGCTTTTTATCTCAAGGCCAATAAATTATCACTTCAAAACTTGTCAAAAATAACAAAGGCTCCAAAGACCAAAAAAGAACAGAGCACAGAAAGAGAAAATAAGCCAAATCAGCTTGATTTCAATTCCTAGAAGATCCTGAAACAGTCAAACAAATCATCCACAAACACCTAAAAGATAGCAAAGAGATAAGTAAGAGAGATAAGTAATCATTCAATATCAAAACATTTTAAATGAATCTAATTCTTCTGTATGGGAAAATGACCAGATTTGCTGAGAAATAACAGTGGAAAGTAAGTAGACAAAAATAGCAATAATGAATCAACCCAAAACTTCACTCAACCAAGCATCTTTCTCTGACAGTAACCACTAACAAGTGTCATGGAAGAACATAAAAAATGTGAAGTATAGACTTATCTTTCTTGTAGTAGACCCTCCTGGCTTCAACAAATCTGCAGTTAATGATCATCTGAGATGGGTGTTTTATCTCTACATATTTTTTGTGCTTTACATTCAAAAAATGATGTAATTTTTATTTTGAATAAAATTTCACAGAAGTCTGCAGTAGATCAGTAACTATACTATATTTTCATAAATAATTTTCAAGATGGGGTAGATAGAAAACACTTATTAAATACATAGATCATGTCAAGATTGAAGAAGCTTCAAGAACTGCAAAGGCAAGAATTAAATTTCAAACAAGAACTCCTCTGGAAAAGCTGCAAAATGAGCCACATTTAGGAAAAGAAACGTAAAGGTATGTACTTAGCTCTATTCTGCTGTAAATTTCTGAGAGCAGATCAAATCTGAGTGTGTGGCCATAACATTGCCAAAGACAGACGTAGTGCCTCAATGAAAGGCTGCCAGCAAGGGCCAGTGTGGCATTCACTACTGGATGTTTTCAGTTATAAACATGGCACCCCAGGAAACAAACTGCAACTCTAGAAAAGAGCTTAGAAGAGAGCAATAAGAATGGTGATAATTCAAAAAAAAAAAAAAGATATTGTACAAGAAATGTCAAAGGGATCATTTAATCTAAAAGAAATCTGAAAGGACATTTACCTGTTTTCAAATTTACAAATAGTAACTAAGCCATTCTCTATAACCACTTGGGAAATAGCAAAAGGTTACACACTTAAATACCAACCTGGGAAATTTAAAGCAGGTCAACAAAAAGTTAGGCACAAATGGCTTAGGCACAAATGACACAACTTCAAGTAATAGTGATGGCAACTTGAGCACTTTCCTGATATATTTTCTGTGAATTTATCATTTGTTTTCCTCTATATGTTCAGTTAAATTCTAATAAGTGCTGGAAAAATGCACCAATGGTTGCAGCAGATTTTTGGTTACTTCTGGTTGTATGGTTCCTTCCTGAGAAATATATTGTCTTGCAACAGATATTTGGCTTGTTGCGGAAACTACTGATAGTGACTTTATCATTTGTCTCCTGGAGATTAGCCACAATCGCGACCCTACAAATTTATTAAGCAAATATGTGCTCAATGTACCATCAAAGATGCTAGAATTTTTATTTCACAGTATTTTATGATATTAGCATTTTTTAGGCTCTGAAATGACAGTGGTCATAAACTGAAATACAAGAAATTCCATTTTATTTATTTATTTATTTACTGTGAGGATAGTCAAACACTGGAACAGATTGCCAAGAGAAAAGCTGTGAAGTCTTTGTCCTTGGAGATATTCAAAACCCAACTGGACACAGACCTAGGCAACCAGATCTAGATGATCCGGCTTTGAGCAGGGAGCTAGACCAGATGCCCTCCAGAGGCCTCTTCCAAACTCAACTATTTTGTGATTCTGTGAATCCCGGACTGCAGCTACATTAAATACATCTATTACAGATAAACCAAGCAAAAACTCTGAAGTATTCAAGAATGAAAGCAAAAAACACGCGAAGGGTATTTTTCTATCCTATTATGGTCCACATGGATTTTTTTTTTCTGCATCCTAATTATTTTTGTTCCAACTGGATGATTTTTCTAATGAAAATCAGGCTGTTTTCTTCTGTCAGTGTGTGGGAAACGGATCAGATGAAAGCAAAGTGATTGACTTTGCAAGACACTAGCCTATATGTATATGATAAGTAGTGATGCTAAAAGTAAAAGAAGGGTTGCTAAAGAGGGGAGCATGAGATGCTCCACATAACTGAAAGCTATAAAGACTTTCTTAAAGAGTTATAGTTTAGTACAATAATTTAGAATCAACAGGAGAGAATCACTCAAACTGTGTTCAGGATTTTGGCATTAGACCCCATCTTTTTTGGAAATATAAGCATCACTAACTTTGTGAATGGCTGGAAAATGATACTGGTGATTATAACTTATGCTATAGATTAGTATTAAAGTGCTTTGACACAGGAAACAAAATATGTGAACACAACCCCTCAAGCCTGATGGTTCAAACTCAATTTCCATCTTCTGTCACTTATGTCTACCATATAAAAGGAAGGCTTGGATGGAAGTCACATTCCTGAAGAAGGAATTATGTAATGTAATGCAATGTAATGTCATGTAATAAAGAATTCACTATTCTTACATTCTAATAAATTTACTGTTCAAATTTGCTAACAAATTGAAATGTAATTTCATTTGAAAATGAAAATTAAAGGCAAAGTGACCATTAAAGAGAAACCATCTGTGAATCGCAAATTACCTCCTAGAGCAAATGCACTCATTTCACTCAAAGAAAGGATGAGATTTTCCACAGTTAAATAAAACTAATAGAAAAAAATATCTGCTTGATAAATCAGAGCAATTAAATTTTACACATACGAATGCTGCCATGCCCCAGGCTTCAGTGGTGAGCTGTATAGCACAGAAATAGCACATAAAGCTCAGCCGTTTGCTCCTTGAAAAAAAAAGTTATTGAAAGAATGCTACACCTTTCTGCTGTTATCTCTTAATTAATTAAGAAAGGGAAATCATGCCACACAAAGCTACAGGGATCACAGCAATCAAAACCAGTGGTGACACTATCTAGTTCCTTCTCAGGCTTCTGCCAATATTCTGCCAATTGCTAGAGTGTCCCCTGGCAATTTAAAAATCTTATCTAAAAGTAAGACTCCTTGTAAACCTACCTGACAGGTCATGTTTTAGATAGTCTTATATGTTAATTTCTGTATACAAGATAAATCCCTCTGTTCCCGGCTATAACTTTCCCTAGAACTTCTCCATGACACCTTTAAACTCTACAGACATTCTGATATTTGCCTGAGAGGCCTTTAAACTCTGCAAAGACTCCAATTGCTCTGTGTTAAAATGTCAAGTATTTTCAAATTCTGCAATCATCCTTTTTGATTTTAAAGGTTAATTCTTGATGTTTATGATATCTGAATTTAGTTATCTGTTATCTCTTTGTAGGTGTCAACACGTGTTACTTGTTCAGCCTCCCATTTTACTCAGTAGAGATCTAACCAGTGCAACCTAAAGCATGATTTACCCTCATCTAGGAAACTGGTCCCTGCTCAGCTAAATTACTCTCAGCTCCAGTAATTCTGCACTAGATGTTCTTTGACTGTAATAAGAGCATTGAGATATGTGGGTTCAATTCAGTTGCCCACATAGAAGTAGACAGTGTCATTTGGGATAACACAGAACAACGTACCTGGCCTCCAGCTGGTCTTGGACCTCCCAGACCCACCAAGATGTCTAGCCTATTTTACACCATCAGAAAGAGAAGCACTACCTCTATGTGTGGGTGACTCAAAGAAGCTTCCAGCTCACAAACGAACTCTTACATGCAGACATAAAATTTAAGTAATTCAGTTGCCAGATTAATTCCTGGAATTTATGAGCTTGAACAGGAGCTTTTTCTGGGCTGACAATGTTACTGCCATGGAATATGAAGCACACCTAAGAAAGGCTTTTGGTTGCTTCTCTCCTGTAATTCAAGAGGAGACAAGCAGAACACCTGAATTTTCATATATGTTCTAGATGGTAAGAGGATGTGTTGCCTTTGCTGTCTTCAGAACTGGTCAAGCAGAAAGCACCAGTAAATGCCTTCAAAAGAATTACAGAAGGGGGATTTTGGGGCTTAAGAATCACTTTAAAGGTATTTACATGGTCAGATTTACACAGCCATGAGTGACCTGTTCCACAGTTCACATCAGCTCAAGTCTAGATGCATTATCACAGAACAGTATTTTAGCTAAAAATTCACACCTCTCAGCTGGCTCTTGCCTGAGCTGTACTGATTAGGAGCTTGGAAGAAGTCAGCTTGCGATCTTTGATCACTGAGATCTATTCAGACACTTTAATGTAGTAAAGACACTTTAATGTCTTTAATTCAGACACCCTACTAAAAATTACTGGAATCTTGGTAAATTGAGATTTCGGTGAACCAAAAGACAAGCACTAAGGCAGCCTATCCAGGCAGAAATGGAACTTCATCATTTTGACAATCCATGAAAAGCCATCTTTCATTGAAAGATAATTCCAGGGAAAAAAAAAAGCAAATAATAACCTATTATTCTATGAAAATGAATTCTCTCTCACAAAAAAATCAGACAGTGTTAATATACATGTGATTTCCGTACTTTTAGTCTCTTGCTAACTTTTCTGATAAAGCATTTTAGTAATAATTGATCATACTTGATATAATTATTGGTATATATACTAATAAAATTCATCCTCTAGGTGAGTTATGCTCATAGACGAAGGTCTGTGAACTTCCTCCCATGTTGCCATGTTGGCCTGACTGGGCCATGCCCGGTAAAGGCTGCACCATCCACAGACAGAAAGCAGACACGCAGCACATGCTGCACTGCACTTCTCTTGCTTGACTGCAGTGACTGCTCTGAGAGGTAACCAATCCACTCAGTAAAACAAACTGCTGCAAATGCCCACTGAGGAATGTGTCGCTGGATTATTATGTTGCTCATCCTCCTTCCCTAAACAATTCTGTTCAAATTATTCCATCAAACCATATGCTCCTATTTTATCAGCTTTATTTCTTCTCCAAGGTCAGAAACCACACTTCTTTTTTTGTTTTAAGATTGTTTTCCCTCTTTTCCACAACAGTTCTCAATGTCTATACATAAGATTGTTTTATTGCTTTTGCAAGGCACTTAATCTTGGGATTAATTCCTACTTTTTGACTTAAGTATGACAGGTTCTATAAATTATTCAATCTCTAAATCAGTGTGAAAGAAAACTATAACATCTCCCATTTTTAGAACTGAATACAGAAACTGACTTTCAAAAGTAAAACACGGTGATTTTAAAACAATGTATGTTAAAAACATCCTTCGTTCATGAGGGCACTGCCACTTAGGGTCAATGTCCAATTTATCTCAGTACACATGCAGGGTGAAGACTGTAAAGTAAGACTAATGAGCATGGCAGAAACACACACAGTAATTCATCATTGTAACAAAGCACAGCCCGGTTATCAGGGATTTCAGATGCCTGCAGCCGTAATGCAATTACACAGAAACAAATTGTTTGGTCTGCTCGGTTAGAAGTGCAAGAATGCTGAGCCAAAAAACAGAAAGGGATTGCTGCCCTCACATACACCAATTGTCTTTTTATGGTATGACAAATGTACAATCCGGCTTTCTTTGGGCTGTACACTGAAATTGTCTTCAGTGCCTCCCCAAATAAACCTCCATATTTTGCAACAGAACATGCTGCAGGAACATCCCAGAAAGAAGAGGCAGGTGGCTTCAGGTGTCAAGGGGTTAATGGAAACAACCATGCCATCTTTCTCATGCTTGCCAAAAACTTTAAAACAACAAAAGTCTCAAGCAGAACTTCAGAGAGGAAAACCTTTAATTAGCTGAAAATTACCTGCCTCAAAAAAAAAAAAAAAAAAAAAAAAAAAGTTTCTGCTTGGTGTTTCTTGCTAAGAAAAGACTAACATCAGCATCATCTAGAATAATTGGGTTTGGTCCTGTTCCTGGTTTCCAGCTATAGGGAGTTCAGTTTAGGCTGCTCTTTATTTGAGTTTCCTCCCAAAGGAGGACTCTTCTGCAGAAGAATTAAGTCTATGCAATGCTTACATAGACGTTTCCTGCACTTGTGCTAGCAGAGAACAAGACTCGTTCTGAGCAAGCACTAATAACCAGACAGCGCTGTAAGTAGCTGCTTTGGGCTCACATGCCTGAGAGAAAACACCAAAGGCCAAGTCACTGCTGAGATGAGCAGAGAGATTGCATATGCTATCACAAATCTCCACTGTGTTTCAGGGATCACGCCACTTAGGTAAAGTGGGACTTTGAGAGCAAAAGTCTAATTAAAATAAGTGGGCGTTATATAACCGTGCTTGTAAGGCAAATTTTCTGCAATATCCCTCAGTGTCGAGGAGATGCCTTTTCTTTAAAGCACTTACAGAACTCTGCTGAAATTTAATGCTTGGGAGATAAGAAAATAAATTAGGTTTTGGTACACTGTAGTCAAATTTTGAGGATATATGTGGCTCTTAGCACTTAAGATCAGTAGCCTCGTCATGACCCACATCAATATTAAGATCCAAAATTGGTTCAGGGAAAGTTGGATAGCACACATCATACAGCTGCTTTTAGGAAGACACCCTCATATTGCTAAAATATCCTGAGTAGAAATGTTGTTTCAGGGAATGCCTTGGTTTCCTCAGGTTATCCCTCACATCTAGGACAGCAATGGCAGTCACCGGGGAGGGAATTCCAAGCTCAGTCCTTTGCTCTTTCTAATGGTTTGTGTGTGCCACGTTGGTATATTCCTTCCTCACCTCATTTACTTTATTGATCCCATATTCCTTCACAATTCTCTTTCCTGGTTACTTTTCGATTTGTGCCAGCGTGGGAACTGCATTTGGGCACTTTCTGATGAGTAAGAAAGTGCCAGATTGGCCAAGGGAAAACCCCTCTAGGCAGAGTTAATAAGGAAGGCGGTTGGAGGACCCGTCCTGCGTGTCGAGGCCATGAGGGCATGTGAACAGGTAACACTGCAGTCACTGAAGACCAGCTGCGGTAACTTCTAGTTTTTCCTGGCATTTCTGTCAGTCTTGCCAAGCCAGTGAAGGAACCCTATGAGGTGCAAAAGTACCTAAGCTGACTCTCTTTCAGCCTGGTTCACCAGCACCGTTTTCTTAAGGGGTGCTGCATGCAATCCTCCAGCGAGATGGAGCCAGCTATAATCAATGAGATGTAAACATGCATTTATCACTAAAAACTGCCCCAAGTTAATTTTGTTGGGTGGCTGAGTTCTGCCAAATTCTTCTAACTCCCATAAACCAGCTTTGTCTACTGTTTACTGATCTAGCTGTTTAATATATAAACAGTTTTGAAAGAAGAGTTTATGATGACTAAATATAATTCCTATCATTTCTGCATGCTCTTACTTCACTTCCATGGAATCATGTGATGATCAATTCATATATCATTAAGTGCCATGCATAATGCTGCCTTGTGGCAACCCCCCAAAATTTTTGGGAGATGGGGAATGGGCAGGGTTTTGTTTTTTGTTTATTTTTTTTTCTGTTTGTGTTTTAATTTCAACATACCCACAAATAGAAACATTTTTCAAGAGAATGCTTCTGGCTGCTCTTGCCCACTGACACTATCACTATGACTGTGGCCAAGTGAAGCTATCCATCTACCCCAGCTTTGCTTCCAGTTGCAAGAGACCTCATGGCTCCAACCTGTCCCTGTCAATTCAAACAAGCAAGTGGTGAGCCTATGGCCTTGTAATTTTTTTAAACAAGTTTGGTAGGTTGACTAATTATCGAGTTTCTCCAATACCACTTAAAAAAGACGCAGCCCTATAAAACTTTAATTCGGGATATCAGCAGAAAAACAGAGCTCCTGGCACTAATTTATCTTGTAAGGAAGGGAGATAATTTGTCAGAACGTTAGTTATTCTTAACCTGAAGAAAGATGCAGACATATCCAATTCATTTTACTATGTGAATATAAGAAATAGGACTAAAGCAGTAAGTCCTGTAGTTCTGACAGTGATGTAACAATAAACCATAAACCTAAATGGAAAATCTTTAACAAGGAAAAATGTTGAAAAATATAAGAAGGAAGAAATGATGACAGGAACACGCAAACAAGAGAGATTTGAGGCTTGTCCTGGATGTTAGATGTCCTTGATTTCACCATTAACATGTTACTGTCACCACTCACCAACTGAATTCTCAAAACTTATCTAGCTTCTGGTATGCAAATTCAGGAAAAGAAAATTCAACCATCAATCAGCACTCACATATTGAATGCTTATTTTCCACAAAGCATTCTATGCACCAATGTCCACACAAAGTAAAACCCAGAATGAAAAAAACAAGGTCTAGGCAAAGGTATATGTGAAGTGAATTATGTTTTTTGAGACAGTTCAGGCAGGGCTGGCAACAGGAAATTATGTCATCAAATAATGATATATACAATGTAAAAAGATTTAAGTGTATTCAGTCCACCTCCTTGTCAAATCAAGACTGTTCCTGAAATGATCAGAGCAGCATTTTTCCTAGCCTAGTTTTAAATGCATGAAATGTTATTTTTTTTACTCCTTGCTTTAAAAGACATCCAAACTTGGGATTCAGCATTCAGTAGCTTTTGCTGTTCTCCACTTGCAGAGCCTATATATACAATCGAAAACCTCAATTTATATTAGCTGGGCATATGCAAGGGTGTCTTCAATCAATAAAAATGTTTTCTTATTTGCATTTAGGGGCTAAATGGAGGTAGGCTCAGCATCTACCAGACACTAGCACTGAAAAGATTTTAATCTTCACATCACAGCCTGATCACCCATCCTTTTGTCCTGTTTTTCCTACAGACACAGTACCCGTGTGCAATGTCTGTAGCCAGACTCTTCCTCTTGTCTGTCAAGATCGTTTGTGGACATTTGTAGATATTTACTTATCCTTTGTCAGTAAAATGATATACATTTCACTTTCTTTTGTACTTCTTCATATAATAATTTCTTTCTAAATTGCCTCTACTGCACTGTTAATTAGTTTTTATGCATTACCAGAAACAAATGCATTTCAACAGTGACTTAACTGATTTCTCCATAGCTTGTGTTCCATATTCTATTCATAAAACACTTCAACCTATATCGGTCAAATAGTTTTCCCCTTGTAAAACTCCAGCAATTGCACAGTATTTTCCATTTTGACATATCACTATAAGGATTGGGGAGGAGCAGCTGAGCATTGAGATTTATCTTTGCCTGAAATACTCAGTTGGTCAGGACAATATCATATTTTTCTGCTTGTGCTTGTCAATACAGTATTTCCTACATGCCATTTTCAATATAATATTTAGCAGGAATAACTAAGCCTGGTCTTCAACTCCACTATAGTAGAAACTCACCTGATTAGCAATGCTGTTTTAAGTCAATGTTTCCTACAAACAAATCCCAAATTCTCCAATGTTGATATAGATAGTCATGTGCTATTGGAGCATGGATTTCTTTGACCGTAAATAGCACACAGCTTTTTGTGCACATTTTGAACAAGTGTATAATTCATACAGTTTCAGTACAGTATTACCTACTAGGGACATAAAACTTCCACTAGTAAACAGTTTGTACACTATCTGAATCTCTTAGCATTGCAGTGGCATGAACATGGTAAAACAAGCTGTATAATATCATTTTATTTGTTATTGAAGAATATCTGACTTACATAAATGTTGAATCATTTAGAGGTCTAAAGCAGAGGATTCCCAAACTGACGTACTATCGATTCCTGGCAGTGGCCTGCAGCTGAAGATGTACAACTGCCTGCTTACATGGTGCTGGTTCTCTCTGGATAGTGAGATGAAGGAAGAATAAACACTCACCAATCAAAAGTAGTTAATAAAAGGTTAAAAAAATTGTTAAAAAGCAGTAAAATACTTTTGCTAAAACCTACATTTTATTAAGAATTTTATTAAGAAGTGCATTGATTATACTTTTGTCAAACAGATTGCTTGAGTGGAATTTTCTCTTTTGGGCTGCGTATTTTAAGGAAGAACCACTCTTTTCTGAGAAGACGACCATGGAAGACAGTTTGTTTCAAGCAGGAAGAACAAAAAATGAGAAGCCTTTGCCAGGACAGGCTTGGACTGCAGGTGTCCTGAATGGACAACCCCTGGGATGTTCTCAGCTTCTGCTGTTGGGCCAACTGGAATCTGGGAGAAATCAGAAAAAAAAAAAAAAAAAAAGAACCTCCACATACCCTGCAGGGGTACTCAGACAGCAGCAGTTCAAAGCTCTTTTGGGCAATTTAACCTGGCCTTCAGGACATCTCAGTGACTGACCCAATCACACAACCATCAGTCAGAAAGGAGGGTGCTACTAATGGCATTCTAGGCAAAACACATGCATAAATTTCAGCCCAATTTGGCCTAAATACATTATTAGTTTCAGGATGACTTTGAGTATGTTCTTTAAAGACTAGACTACTCAATTATTATTTTTTTTCATCCTATTACAATTAAAACTGGCATAATTTCAGCATACGTAATTTCTACAAACATTTACTGCATTTTTTTTACAGGCAGACAAATGCAGGAGGATTTTGGTCATGTTTTTTACTATAAATGTCCCTATAATTTTAGCAGTACTACTTGAATTCTCTGTCATTGGCTCCTCATCTTATTTAATGTCATTAATGCTAATTCCCAGCTGCATAAGCTCATATAAAGAGGCACAGAAAAAAAGCTACAGAAATAACATATTCCACTAATCAGAAAATAGACCTGCATGTTGCTGGTCTCATAAACAATTTTGAACCAAATTTCACAAGAACTCATCTTTTTCTAAATCACTGATGACTAAAATTGAGCTCAGAAATATATTCAGGAATAGTTATTTTATTAAAACATAAAAACATTTCAATAGCACAAAATCAGGACTCGGTTGCTGAAAGATCATGAGCAATCCCAAACTTTCTCAGGTCTAATGAAAACCTGCTCTAACTTTATTAGTTATTCAAGTATTACAGCCTGCACTGCAGGATATAAAGGACTCATGTCAGTAGAGATTTAAACTCACAGAAGTAGAACGATACTTAATGGTTAGTGAACTGCTTTGGAATATTCCTCAAAGCAATTTCTCTTGTTCTGTGTCTACGTTACATTGCATTTTATTTCATGCAAGCCTTGTGAATAGGACATACACTTAAACAGGTTATGGGTTTGATACTACCCCACAAATTCAAGTAAAACTTGCATGTCTCCACATCTAGGCCTGTACTTCATAGAGTAAACCGATGGTAGGGACAGAGAAACAAGAAATTTTGGGAATCGCTGGTTAGCACTTACCTGGTAAACCATAATGAAAGAAAAGAGCAACTCTAATGAAAATAGCAAACTCAGTAGGTAGAACTTTTCCAGAAATGCAATTTTGGATACTGAAATTCATTGTAATGAAATAGAAAATTGCATGAAAGATGAGCTGCTGTTCTTTTTAATGTCTCTGTTTTGTTTTTTGCCTAGTGAGACACCAGTGAACACAGAAACAATAATTACATTGGCTCTCTACCTTTCCAGTCTCTAAGCAGTTTTCTGTCAAGGCTATAATGCCACAGCTGTATTCTCTCTGTATTTTCAGGTTGATTATACAACTCCTGCAACCTGTTTTCCACTGCATGTGCCAGACAGTAACCCAAAAGAACATCGTGTTTGTGGAACCCAGCTAACATTGGGAGCACTGCTGTGAAGACAGGTTCCCAGCCACATGCACAGAATCAGACCTCCCAGTGCTACCTATAAAATATCCAGCTAGCCTAAAGAACGTGAAATTAGAAATACATTGATTTAACCACCTGTCTTCTATCTGGGTTTACCACATACTTCCTCCTCTCTCAAACTGCCTGGGGGTCCACAGGAAATAAAGCTTGCAACCAACTGTCCCCCTGCCTTTCTTCTTTCTTCTTCTTTTTTTTTTTAAATAAATCTAATCAAACTCTGCTGACACTCAAAGAAACCTCTTGCCTAACATACTGTGAATGGCACACATGGGAGAATGGCACACATTAGAGAATGGCTTTTGCCTGTTCCCATGCAAAGTTCTGCATTGTTTGTCCTTTGGATTAGCTCCCTCCCAGAAGATAGAGCACATTGCTCCAGTCAGAGCCGGAATCCAGGCTGTGGATTTCCTTCTGCTGTCACTATCCTTTTCACGTACCTCACACTCTTCCAGGTACATTTGCCCCAAAACATACTAGTCCGGGCAACAGGAACATGTCTGACTTTGCTCTACTTTTATTCCCATTTCCTGCTGGCAATTCTTGCTTCTTGGAATTACTACTCACATTCCATCCAAAGTCTGGTGCACACGGCTTCTCCCTTCTGCCATCTCCACAGACTGGCTAAAGCCTGGCAGAAACCTGCACTTCCCCATGCTGCTCCATGCTGCCAGAAGCACTCGCGCAGCCCCACAGCAGACCGCACCAGGGAACGGGTCCAAATGAAAATTTAGCAAGAAAAAAAAAAAAAAAGTGAGCAAGTGAGCATCTTTCTTCAATAGTGTTGGATTATGCCATGTATTTGTATCAATATTAAGTAATAAACTCTTGCTTTGTAAAATCTGATCTCGCTAGAGATCAAGCCTGATTTCTGGCTCAGTTTAACCTGAAACAGCTCAGGAGCTGTGCCATTAGGTTCTGATCAATGTGTCTCAGAGTCCCATTTATTCCCCACACTTTCTATTTATTTTCTATGAGATGCCATTTTTAAACATTGTCAAGGCAGACAGACTTCAGACGTCATTTTATTTTTGGAAACCAGTGCAACTTGCCAAAAAAAAAAAAAAAAGAAGTATATTGTGGTTTCTCTAGTTGACTTCATTTTTGATTTTTAATATATTAATCTCTTCAACTAAATAGAGAGATAGATTTCAGACTCAGACTTGAAGAGTTTTCTTTTGCCTCACAGAAAAAAATCACAATCATCGCCACTAAATATTCTGCTCACGTGTAGCAATTCCTTACACATAGGAAGGATTGCATATCTAAAAGTTAATTAACAGATATAGGTCATTTCCATATGTCTTCCTCTAAAGGTTACTGCAACAACATTTCCTGAATTTCCTTTAACAATTTAATGGCAGCCTGGCAGTTGTATCATGACAAATAAATTTAAGTAACATAGAGATTGCAGCAGCAGAATACAAAGTATAAAAAAGCAGCATATTTCTTATGAAGATGTGACATGAAAAAACATTGACCTGTGGTCCTAAGTCATTTTCATAAGACAAAAGCTTTCTTGCTAATAAAAACAAATCAGTCAGTGTTCTGCAAGGCTATTATACTAAAGACTATTATACTAAAGACTATCATAATAAACCGCCAGAGAAGCCGGGCTGCTGTGTCAACCCCGTTGGGTGAAGCAGGAGCCATTACCATTCCACCTTCGTGCTTAAAAGTTAGTGATAACATTAGCTGCACTACCTGACAAAGTAGCCTTTTTGATTAATGGGAGGTACCTCCAGAAATGGCAGTGGGACTCAACTGAGAAGCATATGCTACCTTGCTAGTGATATTAAACAAAGCCAGCCTGACATTAGGAGCACAGCGCCAGGCTTAAATGACAGGGTAGAATATTAATTACAGAGAAGCTGATGGTAGTGCAGTGGCCCTGCATGAAATGTTGCCAGCTCAGAGATTGCTTATATTAATACAAGCAACTAGAACATGAGGTGCATGAAAGAGGGGTCAGGAGGCACAAATATTTTGCATAGGAAGGAGAAAAAAAGAAAAAAGGTACTTTCTGCCTATGAATCCTAAAGTGCTTCTAAACAAATGGGTCCTAAACAGCTCTGCAACAGCTATAACAAAAAGTTGTGCCTCGTAACTTCCTTTTAAAGGTAGAGTTGTGTAAGTTGGATGCCTTTTTTTTTTCCCCTCACCACAGGCACTGAAGTTGAGATAAGAAATCAAGTGATTGGCAGGAAATTTGTGATGCAGGTTAAAGGCGCTCAGGCTATGATTACAGGCTGCTTTAACTGCAAGCTCATCCTCACACGCGCACTCAGCTGGAGTCAGTTCCCGAGGATCTAAAATGTCGCAATGATTCTTTTCTTTATCTGCCACATTCTCTTTTGAAGGAATCTTTGCCATTCCACTTCCTAAATGAGATGGTATTTGAAAATATCAAAGTACCAGGGGGAACTGTTATTGAAGTATTTCTGACCAGATCTGTAAATATACTGCCAGAACTTTTGCAAAAGACCCAGGAGATCTTTTTAATCACTGCTTTTCCTTTCATGTACCATTTTTGGGGCACTTTCTGTCGGTTCTGTCGGAATCCATTTTGCAAGCTACACTATCAAATCCAATCAGAATTTAGTCCAGCTGCAACAAGGCCAGAAAAATAAGTACTAAAACAAACAAAAACCCCAAACAAAGGCTCTGCTGCCAGCTGGGACTTGCTGAGATATGCCACAGAAACTTGTGAACATTTTTTTGAGAAGCAGATAAATGGATACTTAAAGCACAATGCAAGGGTAGAAGAACAGAGGTAAATGAAAGGAGTAGATAGCATGGGCAGAGCTGAAAGAGTCATCAAAAGATGAGAACATATGCGATGACTCTGTATAGTCAGTAAAATATAGTGTAGTCAGTCCAAAACCAAAAGGGTTACATGAAATGAGAGTGTTTGAAGGTTCTGCACAAATTCAGCAGACGTGTTCCTGCTGATGCAACATGAACAGCTAATCGTGATGGACAAAGTGAGTTCAGGCCCTCCAGGCATGGCACAAGCAAATTGGCAGACAAATCCATGCATTATCAGCTTAAGATAAGACATGATAGGGGTAAAACAATGAAATGAGAATGAGCAAATGGAAGTTAGTCAATGTTCCTGTTATTAGATCTATGCACAAAACTAAATTGCAGCTTCAGCCCCCAAGAGCAGCAGCAGGTGCCACATCAAAATATGCCGGAGTGAAAAAAAACAAACACTGTCTCCACCAAGAAAGTCCCCAAAGACTTTACATACTTTACTTTGTGCTTACACTTGAGCCCAAAGCGCTCAAGTATTCTGAACTGTGGGTAACAAACCTCTCTCAGCAGAGATTAACATAATTACTATCCCTTTTTAAATGATAGCGATATTTAATTGAAGCTTCTTCTTAACATCTTAAAGGCTTCTCAGGTGGAAACTTGAATTACCAAAGCATTTTTCATGTCATACGTGTCTCAAACAACAAAGTGAAATTTCCAGTGCAAACCTGAATTTACATAATCTAGATAATGACTGTAGTTTCAATTCCCCAGCAAGAATGAGTGCCAAAAAGTACACTATGACCTCGAAATAAGTTTGCTTTAATAATTTGTCACTCATACTGAAGTTATTACTAGTATTTTATGCACTTAGATCCGTGGCTACCATTCGGATGGGTTTAAATAACCTTGTATTTGTTTATAGCCATTAATCAACCTTTCATAAACATGCGTTTCTCAGCAACTTATAATCAATTAAAGCCAAAGAGACTCTCGCTTTTAATATTCTTATAAAGAACATAACATCCTTACTTCTTAAGCCTCAGCTTGTGCAGCTGAAGTGTAATTTCCAAATAAAATCTGATATTTTGTCTAACCTTTTTAAGCACCTAGCAGTACATTTTCTCTTCACTGCCACCTTTAGAACAGCTCCTTCTGTTACAGGCTCGAACAGGAATACCGCAGTCAGATGGCAGAGACCAGAATAGGAATGGATGCCACTCCAGAGTCTACATCCCATGCTGCATCTTCCCCATAGCACAGAAGATACTGCTAAGAAAGAGAAAATCCATTGCATTTCCTGGAGTCTGCTTACCTGGGTTGCTCAAAATTATTACAGCCTGCAATAAATTCCCTGTTCTGGCTTCTCTTGCTCAGGGAATGTGCTGGTGGTGACTCCTTCCCAAAGATCAGTTCTGCACCTCATTTCTCCTGCAGAAGCAGGAACAGCAAGACTGGTTCCCCAGTGCCCATTCTCTTTCTATGCCAGAACTTCGTATCCTTTCTGTTTATCATTTTTTTCTTTTTCTCCAAAGCAGGAGTGGCCCAAACCCCGAGGCAGCAAAATTCATTTACGGCACTGAGAAAAGTTGAATCAGCTTCATCTAGCAAGATTACACTGTACCTTTCTCCCAGGCAAGCAAATAAAGTATTTAATCAGACACACTTTTCCTCTACTCTCAACTCTCCCAAATCAAAGCAACAGTAAAGTAGATCTGTTTTGGCACTGCTGCAAAAACTTATGGAAACCCTACAGAAGGTCTGAATACATGAATGTAAATTGAGCCCAGGATGGTATTGTGGTTGACCATGGTACCCTTGCAGAAGTAATGTGGACAAGGAATGTGATATGTTGCAAAAATCTCAATTCATTGGCACCCAAGATGATTTCTAGATATGGAGGTGGTTATTGGGACCTTTCCTTCATGTACCATGTTCTGCCCTTCCAGGCCAAAGCAAGGGTCTGCTCATGGCCCTGACAAAAGACACATGAAGTAAGCCTAGCTTACTTCATGCCCATGAAGTAATGTACAGCTGCATACAGTAGTTACTATTTTGCTCTGGTTCAAACACTACAAAAAATAAAATGAAAATAATAATTTGATCTTAGACATCCTACCTAATAATATGGTTTAACAGCAGCCTGACTGCCTTTTCAGAGGCATTTGTGACATTAATTATGGTCTTTGAGATATTTTGAATAACGCATATTTAGAAAGGAAGCCAGTATATGCACATAAGCAGTTCTGCTCCTTTAATCTTAGTTCTGTGAACAGGGTCTAGCCCTAAGGCAAAGCCTAGGGCAGAAAGCAAAATACATTTTTAAAGGCTGTTTGTTAATTGAGCCCTAAACTGCTTCCTTATTCCTTGCCAGTTTTACCCTAACATAAGAACAAATGGATGTTAAGGCACTCTGCCAGATGCCAGGCAACTCAGACTATGCTGAGCCTCAGCACTACCCAAATTTTGCTCAGCATCTAGCAGCATTTACCCCTAAATGGCTTCAATTTGCATATGAATATTTTAATTACATGCTGCTATGCAGAATGAAAACAAACAGCAAAGCACAAACAGCTCAACTAAGAGCTTGTAAACTGTATCACAGCAGTGGTTTTATAATTTCAGCCTGTTTATTATGCTTCGGGCACCTCTCTGTAAGAGGCAGTGGTTCAGGTCACTGCCAGCTAGTTGTCGCCTTCGTGGAAGAAATGCAGCAGGACTTTCGCCAGGACTTCACTGCTCTCCTGTATTCAGTGCAGGAAAGGATAGGAATATGAAGCAGGTTTGCAGACAGCAAGCCTGAAATTCACCCTTTTCCTAAAGGCCATCTGACTGGAGGAGAGTGATCAGCAGCTTTCCCCAAAGTAAAAGGCTCCATCTAGCAGGAAGAGGATGGCTGAGAAGTGGTTCAGTGCCAGCCAGGCTCTGCTCTCAGACCTCAAATTCACTGGGATGTCCAAATCTCACCTCTGTTCCATAGTGATACTTCATGGAGCAGGCAAAAACAGGCTCTTTTAAGAATAAAGCCTGTTCCTCAACACAGAGACCCTCCAGGCACTATATTTTGGCATTTCGTTTTCCCTCTAGGACTATCCAAACCAAGAAAAAACTTTTGGATTTTTTTTTTTTGATTAATGAAGTAATGACTTTTGATAACTACAATCTCATTTGTCACTACTGTTAGGTCCTTGTCCTTCAGTGTCCATGCTGCTGCAGTGCTCAGCTGCTGACATCTTACACATGAGCTTTAAATCTTGATATTTTACTATTCTCCAAGATTTCTGGCTGCCATTATAGCTTCTAATGTACTTTGTTGGCAGTTTTTAGTTCAGTTCATGCTTCTGTCTCTACAGTCCTTCAGCATCCCAGACTTTGCGTTTAACCAGCTCCATTTCATCAGGGTCCAGGTCTCATTTGAGAACAGATGCCACTGCTGAGGACAAGAGCCCAGGATGACGTCTTTGAGTAGTGCCAGCTAACACTCGTGCCTGTTGTTTCCATGCCACTGTACCAAGCAGCCAGCACTCAGCAGCTATTTATTTTTGTAAAAGGCAGAATGTAAATATTGATCAGGTAGAACCATGCCAGGTTAACTTCTACCGTTGTCTGAAACACTAAAGTGAATATATCACACAGGGAGTATCAAGAAAGCATCCATTAAATGAGAGGACTTAGTACCTTCTCCCAGTAATACACTAGTGGAATTTAGCCTCTGCCAAAAAAAAAAAAAGGAATTGAAACTTAGTTCTATGGTCATGAAGGTGAACTAAGTGCAAACAGATTTAACAGTGTCTTTGTTCATCACCAGAAGGCTGGAGTATTATCTCCAAAACCAGGTCAATGCTCACAAATGGGCAAGATCTAAAGCCAGTGTCAGCTGCTTGCGTCAGCAATGAAAGACACTGCCAAAGGCTCTGCTGTTAACATCAGGGCATGTCAGAGCCACGCGGTGGGAGGGCCAGCAGGGGAAAGGCAGCCCAGAAAGGAGCCAATGGGATGTGGAAAAGCAGAAGGAAAAAGAGCTGAGATTAAAACTTTCTCTGTTGAGAAGGTTAAGCCTGAGAAACAAGAGACGGGCCCTTACGGGGAGCCTACATGGAGATCTGAGCAGCAGTAAGACTCAAAGGAATGGCAAGGTTGTCCCAGGTGACTTCAAAAACAGGAGAAAATGACATTGTCTGAGCCTTGATATTGTGGGGAAATGGTCTCCAAGAAAGTGCTTGACTGAACAACTGTCCCAATAACTGGATTGGGCAGAAAGTTAACTAATCCTAAACTGCCAGGGAAAGCTGGGAAAAAAGCCTCTCCCAGACAACAACCATCAAGGTGATTTAAATGGGAGAGAGAGATGTGTCTGGTTAGCTTTTCTTGTCTTTATTTCTTGCTTTAGCCATGAAAGAGAAAAGTCTGTGGTAACAAAAATAACACTTGGAAGGTTATGGCAGTGTGTGGGTAAAAGCTGCAGTTTCTGTTGAACCATTTTTTGTTTAACCCCAGCAGTCTCCAATTACACCAAAATGTACACACAAAACTAAAAGCTGAACTCTGTTTCAATGACAGTATGGCCCATAAAATTTAGAAATCCAATATAATCCAAGAATTTGGCTTATTAAATGACAGATTCTCTCTTTCCCCTTCATTAAGTCTTTTCCCTCCATGAAGAGCTTTGGTCTGTTTGCTTATATGTTCATCTGATGTTTAGACATACAAAATTGCCAGTTCCTGCACAACCTCCATTGACTTATTTCTTTATTCTGTGTCCAACATCATCCTTGGAGAAAGTCTGCTGTCCGGGAAACTTTTTTTTTATGAAGGAAAAAGTCTTCCTTTCACTCCTCCCTGGTTCTGCTTTTCTACGCTACTGAAGACACTTTATACTCAAAAGAGAAGGTGATGACATGATGAACTTCAAGATGTTACCTTCTTCATGAAAATGCTGCTGTACTCTCTAAAATTTCTGAAGAACCTAATGACAGTCAGAGGTTGGGACAGAGACAGAGTAAAACTCCAAGACTTGGTAATGTCTTGGTAATGTAACCATGAAGCATTTGGTTGAGATTTTCCTGCAAGTTTGACTTGTGAATGAGTACTCATTCACAAAATGAATTTCAGAATGTGTGAAAACAGATTTCTATGATCCATTAGTACCTCTAGACTTCATTATATGCACTGACAATCACTATACAGAGAGACAAGATCTTCCAGGCTAACATAAATACCATCAAGTACAAGATGAAGATAGGGACTTGATCACAATGAGATCTAATCTAGTGCCCTAAAGATTTGGCAAAGCTAAGCCTGATATTTTTACTCTTAAGAAAAATATTATCATCAAGCATTATGTGTAATTCACATGGCTGTCATATTCACCATCATTAGTAATAAATAAATCACCTAATCTAGTCACAGACAAGAAAAATTCATCTGGATTCAGAAATCTTTGCAGTCCTCCCTGAAGGAGACCTCTGTCCCCTGATTTGGCATAAAGCTGCAAAACAAACAACCAGGAGAAAACTGTATTCTTCAGCTTGGGTTTTGAAAATCAAACTAAGAGTTAGTACTTATCTTAAAGAGCATGGAAAACAGCAACTTCTTACAAGTGGGCTATCCATGCTGTACCTATGGATAAAATCTGGATAAAATATGGATCTGCTAAAATCTCCTTAATGGTGTACTATGTTATGCAGAGAGTGCTGACAGGCTCTAAAATGGCAATGAATGGTGACACGAGTTTTCCCTGGAAAGGACTGGGAAATGAAAGCTGTGACATATATTTTCAACTTCCAAAAAGTCTGATTGACTTAACAGCACATGTAGGGTTTCAGTTCACTATATGCTCATTAGAACTAAATTTTAAAGACAGGCGAGACATGTTATTTCATTTTTCTTTGAGTTTGTTTTTTGTTTGTTTGTTTTGTTTTTAGAACTATCTAGAGAACACTCTCAGTCTTGAAGTCTTGAAAAGTTGCTCAGACCTGATCCTAAAAACAAACAAAAAAAGTGATTTGGTAATATCCATTCTGGGCTGAAGTCTCTTCACCATACATATATTCCTAACTTTCTGATGATAAGGTAGTATGGGCTGCTATTTGAAGTAAAGCTTGACCAGATCCCCTCTTTGACACAATTTTTCCGTAACTAGCCTATTTCCTTCCACCTGGTATTTATTTTGATAGTGTTATAGCTATCAAGACATTCAGGACTTTGAAACATCCCATTACAGTTCTCCATTAAGAATTCTGGAAATAAAAACTCTTTGTTGGCAATTAAGATATGTTTTAGAGCCAAGCTAACCGATAATTACATTTGTATCGGGTCATGTCTTACTAATCAATGTCATGGTCAATGAGCAACATCTTCAATAGGTCCACGAGAAACAAGCCCCTAAATCCAGAGGCTTGTGAATCTCCAATTCAAAGCAGAGATGGAGAAGAAAACGAGAAAAGTGAATACCAGTCCCTCCATGATTATAAAACTAATTGCACTCAGTGTTCTCAGGAGGGAAATTGTTCCAAACAAAAGCAATGAACTTGAAACACACAAAAGTGTCAATGAACTTCAAAAAAGGGGGACAGTGTAAACCTACAACAAGCATCTCAGAAAAACCACTTTATAACCCAGTGAGCTACAGTGATTGTTGATCCCTGTGGAGGCCTCTTAGAAAAACAAAGCAAAGCAACAGAATACATGCGAGCTGATACTTGCCAAAAGTTCACTAACAAAATACAATGGATTTTCTGTTTACATCTCTGTGTAATTGCTGCAAATTTGAGAACATAGGTCTGAGATATTGAAGGAGATAGCAAATGGTGTCCATTTCTCACCCTGCATTAATTCCTCCACTTACCCAATGACTTTTTATGTGAGACACCTAGAACTCTAAGAAGGGATATATTTCACTTACCTTTGAATGTCACTGATATTCTTCACTCCTCTTGAAGTCTACCTTGAGCTAGTCACCTTAAGCTCCCTAGAGGAGAGAAATACGTATTTTTTGGCAGAATTCATCCAATGTATTTTGCACATCTGCTTTACAGTACAATATGGCTTCACTCAAGAGAGTCCTGTTCCTCTACATTGACTATAAAGGGAATCTCAATGACTCACTTAGAAACAGAAATCTACACCATATATCTCTCAGATCAGATATGCAGAAATTGATTGCTAGGACTTACAGAAAAAGTGCATAGGATTTTCTGGCATGAAAAAGAGGAAAAGCTTTGCCAGAGAGGACTGCGAGGAATGGGTCAGAAGAAAACTGTGGGTCAGAGAAGTCAATCAGAAGGAAAAAAAAAAAAGTTTTCTGTCTGATGCTGTGGGTTCAAACTGATGTCTGCCTAAAGCTATGCATTGTATACCAATCACTGACTGCTCCATTAAAAAAAAAAAAAAAAAAAAAAAAAAAAGCCTGACCTGAAAAACTGCATCCAGTTTTTGCAAAACCAAGAGAAGTTTTGAGCACACAAAGATGCAGTAAAGTAAAATGCAAGTAAAGACTCAGAAGAAAAAATCCAAATATCCTATATTTTCCCTGTAAGTAGAGGAAGGTGGCGGGAATGCTATTTTTGGTCATACGAAAGGAAAGAGACAATCTTGATCTGCTCTTTTGAAAAATTAAGTCAAGTTCATGGCTGATGAAACCCAAGGTGATGTATGCATCAGTGCTGGAAAATAGAAAGCATTTCAAATGCCCCTGTATTAATTGTTACTACTGGTGGATCCCAACTCTGTATTTGGTTTTGGATTGCTATTTATACCTAGGTAAACCACTCTAAATCCCACTATGCACGTCTCACCAGGAAGGTTCTGCAACTCTGAAGTCCTTTATTAGAGGTAGCCCAAACTCTCTCTGAGGTCTGAATCTTCACTCCCTGACTCTTTGGAAATTAGATACCTGCACCCCTTTGAAAATCACATCCTGCATGTGACAATAAGTCAAGAATTTCTGTCAGTAGGCAAACAAAGTAACACAGTGAATTTTTTGTTCCCGTCCTCTTTACTCCCCCAGGTGTACTTGAAACATTCCCTGTAACATATTCCTAGATACCCAACAAAGCAGTAATTGATGATAATGATGAGTGATGACAGAAAAGTGTCCTGGCAGGTGTCTAATTGAACATAACCACTCAAGAGCAAGCATCGAGTATCATTTACTAACAATGTATCTCCACCTCAGTATTCTTTTCATATTTCAATATCCAGAAGTCATCTATTCCATTTCAGTTAATGAATTTTTACTCTCTTTTGTGCACAATTATTGACAGAGTATTATGCGAATGAATATAAGCTCGTTCTTAATTCACAGACAATTCAGCTGTAAACACTACACAAAGCCTTGTCTCTTTTAATGAATGGTTACACTGCTTTACTACTGTTGACCAATTAATTTCTCAGAAACTGTATTGAGTTCTCCACTGTGGTATTTTCCTAGCATTAGTATTGTGTTCTAACCCATGCAATTGTCATATAGACTGAGAGTTTTACTTCTCATCTAGGTTGCTTATAAAGTACCAAAACCTGGGGCAGTTAATGGTTTGGAAAAGGAATCCTTCTACACACCACTTCCCCTAATCTATGAGAGAAGCTAAGTGAAATCTGCCTCAATGAGTCCAATTACCTGTGTATATGTTTAGAAACCTGTACCTCTCAAAATAATATTTGAAGACCTCTGCTTTCAAGTCCTTCCCCTATAATTCCTCATGGCTATTTGTGATGCATAAACAAGACCTGGGACCTCAGAGCTGATTATTCTTTAGTCCTTCCTAGAAATGGTTATAAAAAAAGGTCTAAGGCTTCACAGACTCTGCCCAGGACACACTGGTCAACTCCAAAGTGGCTGGACTAATTTATACCAGCTTCAGACCTTGCTTATGGTATTTTACATTTACTTTGCCATGGCACACATGATTACACAAGCTGAAGGGCAGGGAGTGAATAATTCAGCCCTCATCACTCCTCCACCCATATCTTTTATTTGTATGTAAAACACCTACCCCATTCCCAGAGAAGTACAGATGTACAACATAAGTAAACTAATGAGGTATAGCCTTGAGGCCTATCAACTCTACGTGCCTTGAAAGCACCTACCTTTACAAGTATGAAAATGTGGGTGTGCTGTTCAAATGCCGTTTCTGTTTTTATTAACAGTATAAACAGGTGGAAATTCAACACTGAGTCCTCTCTTATTCACAAGTTAAAACAGCTCCATAAAGGACGACAGAAGGGGTGGGCAATCTGCATAGCCTGTCTTGGACACCAAGGCTTTTAGGAATGGCTTTTTATCATTCATCTCAGGAAATGCTTGTCTGATCCATGACTTTTGTACATATGCTGTCAGAGCATATTACAGTCCCATTTCACATATGGATGTTTTGACTTGCCAACTGAAGTAGAAGAATGCAAGTGAATGATATGAGTATTTTGCATTTCAGAATTAAATGCATTCTGGTTTTAATTAGTAGGAACAAGAACTGATTTGCAATAAGATCTGATAAGCCTCTTACAGCACAATCTGCAAAGAATGTCAAGGGCTCAGAGTTAAGCTCACATTAAAAGTGGTGCATTACAATTGATTTTGATTCATGGCTTGCCATGCTTTCCTGGACCCTTTAGACATCTCAGCTGTGATTTCCCCTTTTATCACTGTGACCATCTTTCCCCTCTGCCTTTTTCACTCTGCTGCCCAAAACTTGTCATTCTGCTCTCTGACTATATAAACACACACTCTGCTGGACTCGAAGCTTCTTCTGAATCCTTCTACCTTCCCAATGTGGGGAAACCCAGCCCAAAGACTCACAGGTACTCGAGTGATCTATGTTGCAGTATTAACTATGTACACCAAAGAGTTAAAGCTAAGATGAAAGATTAAAATGGGACACTCCTGTGCAGATGCAAGCATCACCCACTAATATCAGCCATTTGTCCTGTGATAGCAACTGTTGTACCTTTAGCAATGTCACATAATAAATGTATGCCAGCAAACCAGTAACAAACCTTCAGAGTGCTTTTTTTCCAGTAGGCATTTAAAGATGCTTCAAAAAGCACTGCTTAATGACAGATGCAAAAACATCTGTAGTAAGAGGCAGTTACTGACAGATAACAGCTGTATTAGTTAAGAAGTTTAGGGATCTCTTTAAAGTCATTATCAGACCTAGAAACAACATTCCTGTATTCAACTCCTAACACTGCATACCAGCTACTTAATCTTAGCAGAAGAGGTGATGCAGCCTGGAACAGCAGCAGGATGCAATTTGAATGCTCAAACTCAGTCTTGCTCCAATACTTTTTTTTTTTTTTCCCTCCTTTGCCCCTCAGTAAGCTGCTAAGCCACTTTTTGCTAATCAGGTCCATAGTTAGCATTAAAGTGCACTGCAGAATGCCTTCGTTTGTTGGTATGATAAGGACTTTTTGTAGGTGAAGTCTCCTTCATTTTACTATGGCTTTGCTTATTACCACAGGAATCCTTATCTTACTGATAAAAGGCTGATCAAGTATTCTTTTACTTAACCAGCTTATCCTTATTCATATATTAAATTATCCATCTTACACATGGAGAAACTACTATTTACTGTCAGAATATGCTCTTCCATTAGAGGATTGCCTCTAATTTCAAAGCTTCATTCCCTCATTTCAAAACTGGTAAGCTGGATGGTGATAAACTGGATCACCTCACAAGGGTCTGCAACGACCCTTAATAAAGTGGTGCTTGGGCATGCAGGCACAAAGCATCAGCCCTCCAGCTTCCACTCAGTTGCAATCCTGTTGAAAAAAATGATATTCACAATGTTTCATCAAAATGTAAATTATATGGTAAAGCACAACTCTGATAAATGGCACATGGTAAGCAAGAAAGTCCATAATAACACTGGACTAAAGAACTTTGGCTCTTTCATTTGTAGCTATTAGTAGTACTTAAGGAACTCTGCAGAGGTGTCATTAGTCCTTTTTTCTGGATGAACTAACAGAATCCAAGCAGCTAACTGTCTCACCCAGAGTTAGAGAGGCAGTGCTGGTTTAGTTTAGCATCTTTGGTCTTGATTCTGCTTTTAAATAAATAATTATCTTAATTTGGTCACAAGCCTGAAAGCCTCTCTCCTTTATGTTCTCTCCATGCAAAACATGGTTTTGCATTCCCATATGGTGTCAGCTCCTGAATGTTATTGTGCAGATGGCCAAGAGAGGGCACCCAACCCTTTTTTACATAGACCCCCATGGTGAGCTCCAACCAGCTGTGCTGAACTGACCGGCTTTTTTTCCTAGCAGAGCTTCTCATTTAGCAGAGAAAATTTGTCCATGCACACAAATTAACTGGCCAGAAAGCAGCAAAAGGCCAAAATGCTCAAGAGAAGGCAATCTCTTGACTGGTGCCATGGGTGTTCCTCACAGAACTGAGTCCCATCCAGAATTCCTTGTGTGATGGAATTCAGGAGCCCAAATTATTTTCTCAATAAATTCTTCTTTTTATTTAAAAGGTAGGTGAATCAGAAATAGCTCTGAAGATTTCCATGCCTCAGATATTCCAGGAAGCAAGACCACGTGCTTGGAATGAGGTCAATACAACAGGTTTCTCTTCTTGCACTCCCTGATACAATAAACAGCCCTTAGTAAGTTTTTGTCAGGTCTGTGAAATCTAATAGAATAGATCATTACAGTCCTTGTACACCGTTCTGAAACCATTTGAGTGAATAATGACCACGCAACCTTTGGCTTGGGAATATGCAGTGTATCTGAGGACAAAGTGTGACTTCCAAACCTAGGTCAAGGGGATGGTGTGCAAAGTTATAATGGCATTTTCTAAAAAACCCTCCCAGTGGATTTTAAAGATTTGTGACAAATGATAAATAAATTGCTCTCCCAATTGATCCTTTTCAAAATCACTTATGAATGCTCCATTCAGAACTGCATACTGTTACAATACAGAAAAACAGTAATGCAGACACACACTTAGCTGGATGCATACAAACTAAAATGGAAACACTGCTTGTCCAGGGATGAGATGGAAAAAGCTATGTTAATATTTTCCACTTAATGGCACTTTGAAAATACAATTACTAAAGACAATCTACCTGCCAAAGCATCCAACTGATTTTACATCATGTCAGGGAATAGCTGGCAATGCTTTCAGCTGTACAGGGAAGCTAGTAATCAATGAGAAGAAATGCAATTCACCACGCTTGATAGGTGAGCTAGGGAGGCAGCCGCACTTCAGAGAAAATGTCAAGAGTGACACGTGGGCCCTCTCCTGCTGTCTTCAGCGCTGAAGGCAGACCTGGTCTCACAGGCAAACTGACACTGTAATTACAGGACAGTTCTATTGATCTAGGACAGAAATTGTCAATCACAGTCCGGACGGCGGCAGGTGAGATTGCCCAATAAATATATATTTTCTCATTCTTTGAGCTGCAAAAAGGGAAATTAATTTAAGATTGGTTTCCACTCTTCAAAAGCCTTTTCATCCTTTGCAGATAGAGATATGCACATACGAAGATGTCTCCCTCAAAAGCAGCATGCTGAAAGTAGCTATTAGATCCACTTCTATATTCTTTTAAGTACTGATTATAGCAGAATGCAAGCAAAACACATTATGTAAAAACTGGAATAACCACTAAACTCTAAAAGTTCAAGTGCAGAAATTATTGATGTAAAACCCTAACTGCAAGGGTTAGATTTTGCCTTAAGCAATACCTGCCAGTAGTCCCACTGAAAACAGAGCATATTCTCAGAGAAGTGCTATCAGGGGAATGACAGGCCAAAAAAAGGCGCAACTTTAAAGCATCGAGTGTAAAATCCACATCCTGGCTTTCGTGGTTGCTCCAACTTCTCTCATGACATTTCCCAGCACCTCTTGCCCTTGGTGGAGATGCTCTCCCTATGTTGTCCCAAGTGTTTCTTTTCCTCAGCCAGCATCACTCCACCAAAAATCCAATCTTGGCAGCATTTGCACAAACCAAGGACTAATTGTGCTCAGAAAAATAACAGTATAAGGCCGTGTTATTGCTCCCTCCAGCACACTGCTTGTTTCTTGCATCTCACACACACAGGCTCTTCCAGGCAGAAGATCTATTTTTATTTCAATTACACTGTTAACACTAAGCAAAGAAATGATCCTAACAAGTAAAATGTCATTTTGTGTAATCTTAGTGCATTTCAGATACTATCATAGGCCATGTAAATGTTGGGGGACTAAGTTGTAACCCCAGGATAACCTTTACTAAGACTTAAAGCCCCAAATGTGCCATCCTCAATAAACACCCCTTGAGACAAAAAACCCTTCCCAAAGCCTAAAAAAAAACTAAAAAAAAAAAAAAAAAAAAAGAGAGAGAGAGATAGAAAAGCATTCACCAGCAGCATTTCTCACCTTGCAAACACAACTGTATTGACAGTCTTTAGCCAACCTTATCCTAGCCCCATAGGGACCTATTAAACGTGTCCTTGTAACAAAATTTGGCCACAGAATCTCTGGAGTCTGCCAGCTCCCAAAGATGTCCTTTTACCAAAAATGGAAACATGCAGCAAAAACAAGGAAGGAAGAAGCAAATCAAGGCCCAGGTTAACTGAGGGAAGTAGGAGAGAAACCTCAACACGGAGCCGCTCCTGCCAGCACCGCCTGCCTCAGCACACGCGCTACTTGTAAGGGACAACGCGGGGACCCACGGCACCAGAACAGGCCATCCCAGCCCTGGCCCCTCCAGTGAATTGAATCTGCATCTGCTCCCAGTTTCGGAGCAGGAATGAAACCAGCTGCCACGCAAAACACACAGCGCCCACACATCCAGCTCTCGCCAGTGCCTCTACTGAGGAGCAAGAGGCACAAGGCTCCTGTTCAAATTTCAGCTGGGGCCGAGGAGGGTGAATTTTTGTCATCAGCTCAGTATTTAAACAGAGCACTAGGATCCCCACTTGCTAATCCTGCATGCTTAGTGAAAACTTCCTGGTTTTTCATAATGCGACTCTGGCAAGAAAAGGGGAGTCGAAATTAGGCCCACAGCTTGGTGACAAGATCTGCAGAACATCCCCAGCCATTTCACCCTGCACGCCAGAGAGGGAGGCCACAAAGAAAGTGAATCTGTGTGGGCTATTAAATAAATTAATAAAAATATATTTTTAAAAAATCTATTTTTCCAAAGAAGTTAAATAGACAGAGTCACCTATCCAGAGAGTCTGTCCATTGCTGGAGAGCAGAAAGTCACTTATGGCTATTACCAGATTTAGTCCAACTTAGAGCGGAAAAAAAAAAGGGCAGTTACATACTAATTTTTGCAAAGTAGTAGTAGTATCTCAAATACACTCAAATTCTCTATAAATATCAAAAGAGAGCAGTTATCACTAGCTGGTTTCTTCAGAGATGTTGACTGTATTTAAAAGCAGTTAGTAAGACTATCGAAGGGAAGAATGAATGACAACTGGGACAGGCAGATAGATGTTTGAGAACATCTTGGAAAGAGGTCAGCTACAGCTGGATAGTCAGGATAAACATAGATAGTTATGTTTGCTTTTCTTATTTTCTTAGATTAGCGTATCTTTAGGAATGCATAGAAAGCTCTTGCTGTAAGCTCAGCCTTCTTTAGTTACATGGCATAATCGTGCTTCTCATGTACATGTTGCTTTTGCTTTTTACATGACACAAAAGGTACAATATGTTTTTTTAATGAAGTTAAGTCATCATTCTGATGATAACCCTTCTACATCATCACTGACGATCTCCCATTCTCTTTCTTTGGTTCTGCTTCACAGCCTATAAACAATCATGAGAAGAGCAAGGTCGCTGGTGCTGTACCTCCTTGCCATGTTTTCTTGCTATTACAGTCAGTCTAATGTTGAGTCACACTTATTCAGAAAAAGTGTAAACTTTGGTGTAGCTAGAGGCTTTAAGTTCCAAGAGTGTATAATGCTACTGCAGGAGCTATGGACTTCCCCCTGATTCACAACAGGGTCTGATTTTGAAGACAGGAAAGATGAAAGCAGAGGAAAAAAAAAAAAAAAGTGACCTTTATAAAAATTCTGGGTTGGAAAAGATTCCTTAAGAGTGAAGTTACAAAAAAGAAATAGCAAATACACATAGGTGCTTCAGACCATTACCCTTAATGTACCAAACTGGTCTCCTGTATGCAACTGCTTCTGTCCAGGGCACGCATGGGAAATACAGTACAGCTAACTTGGGTCTTCTGAAATTCCCCGAATTTAATTTACATGAAATATACAGAATTAAAGATCTGGGTGCAGATCATTGACCATGGAGATGTATCCACTGGGCCAGTTCAGACTTACTGAAGAATTTTTAGACTTATCAAAACCACTCTGGAGACCCAGCTGACAAGCATCCCTGAGATGTGTCTATTCAGTTCCTCAAGAGCATTACATCTTTAAGAACTGCTATTGCATTGGCGAGGCCTGAAATGCAAAAACAAAACAAAACACAAAACTCGATGTTCTACAAAGCTTAATTTGAACAGTTTACATGGAAAGAGACAGCTTTAAGTCTGGCTTGAAAAACATTTCCCTGCAGTGTTTGCAGGCTGGCTCAGCAGAGCACCAGAACAATTTATACAGGGACTGAAGTACCTGATTTGTTTGCTGAGGGAAGGCAAAACAGAAGAGTTCCTGGAGATAAGCCACGAACAACAGAAAAAGTAATTTTAAAAGTTCTTCAGGACTGCATCACAAAGCAGATGTTTTGGATAGAAAAGATAACAGAAAATGTCGAACCTTGTTGAACTCCGTCTGCCCAGGGCACTGCTCTGACCGTGGGGGGTTGTGCCAGCCCGGGCAGAGCTGAAGCCGCCCGCGGGTCGCGTTCCCCCTGCCAGGCAGCTGGGTGTCCTGGGTGGCATCACCCCCACCTGCACCTGCACAGCCCCACTGCAGCTCCACCGGGATGGGGCAGGCTGCATCCCTGCTCCTGGAGCTCCACCGGGATGGGGCAGGCTGCATCCCTGCTCCTGGAGCTCCACCGGGATGGGGCAGGCTGCATCCCTGCTCCTGGAGCTCCACCGGGATGGGGCAGGCTGCATCCCTGCTCCTGGAGCTCCACCGGGATGGGGCAGGCTGCATCCCTGCTCCTGGAGCCCCACCGAGATGGGGCAGGCTGCATCCCTGCTCCTGGAGCTCCACTGGGATGGAGCAGGCTGCATCCCTGCTCCTGGAGCTCGGCCCCTAGGAGGAACCTCACTTCCATTCAGCAGATACTGGGCAAAAGCAGGAGAAGTGGCTGCCTGGTGATCTTAGTCTGGCTCTGTCCTCTTTGAAAGGTCTGAACAAATCTAGGAAGCTGATCAGTGAATAAACTGCCTAATTTCCCAGCTATAAGAAATTCTATGTTTTGGTTTGGTTCAGCCTGTTACTTAAAGACTTAAAGGCAATAGAGAGAGCCCTTGTGGATATTAAATTTTATATCCATGGACAAATAAGCTGTGGTTTCGGCTTCACATATTATCTTCTACTGCTACTTGAAAGCATTATGAAGGAAAAAACACATGCATGTGGAAGAAAGCAACTTGGCACAAAAAGGATAGAGTGATGCTTATACATAAGTAGTGCTGCTTACGAAGATAACTTTATTTTTATTAAACAGTATCACCTCATTGCACAAGCACCTCCTTTATCTCAGCACATTAGAGCACCTCAGTGTTTCTTGTCTTTTCCCCTACGTTCTTTTTCTTGCCTTTCTCTGAAAACCTCAAGCTCCTGCACATGAAGCCTGCTTGAAGCCTGCTAGCTAAGATGATGCACTGCCTGTGACCTGCATGAGGACTGGCACAGCGACAATTCGGGGCACAATTGGGGCAGCACATGCTGGGCTGCGGGGTTTGGGCCCATGCTGGACTCACACCACTCCTTTTTCCCTTGAAAACGGTAAGTTTCTCTTATATTATGTTAAATCTACAGGATCAATTCTCTCTCAGTTTCTTTCTAGTTTAAGCATCAAATTCCAGGCCATGTTAAGTTTAAAGTTTGTCTCTAAAAGAACAGGTTTCCATACACTTCACCCATCTCAACTCTGTTTTTAAGACCCATTTCAATCACCTTTGTGGGTGTCCTTGCACAGTTATGTAACGAGGCCTGATACACACCATAAAAGCTAAACTAGGAAGTTTCCCTTTATAATGAAGCATTAGCGTCACAAATCAGATTTCTACACAGAAACACTAATGTGTTCAGGCAAGCTTTTCCTAAAGAGATGTAGCCTGTTCAATTTGTTCAACTTACCTGTAAAATTTGGACAGTTGTATTTTCCATAGCCTTGCTTGGAGGCACAAATTGCAGTATAATTCATTAAATGTGATGCTAAGCAACACAGAAAAAAAATACCCAAACCAGTAAGTTTAAAACACGATGGACATGCCAGTTCTCAATGCAATGCTTTAGCTCATGTTTTGAAATCCAAAATTTCACCATGGAGACTTTGTTGAGGTATCAACTACAGGCAATAGAAGCTTTATAGCTCTCAGTACATTAAAATGTGATGAAGAGTACTGATATTTAAGGAAACTTTTCACATACTAGCTGCTATACATTGCTGGCAACAGTTATAAAATACTAATTGCTTTATAGCTAATTTTGTTCTGATTCATATATTGCTTAATTAGGATTTTACTCAGGAGCAGATGGTTGTCTTCATTAAATCATGATATATTCTACCCAAATAGAAACATCTGCTTTTTTTTTTTGAATACTCTGTAATTTATTTCCTTCATGCCAGAAATCACTCTGAAGGGAATCCAGACTACAATCATTCAGCTTTTTTCACTTTTATTTAAAATAAACTTTGAAAGTTTTTTTTTTAACCAAACAGAAGTCAAATGTAAAAGATATTTGTCAACAAGGACAAATTTCTCTTACCGAACTTTACAGATACTAAATCTGTATTTAATAAAGGGTACTTCCAGATATATATAGAGAGATAATGGTCCCATTAAGCTAGACACTGCATACAGTTAAAAGTAGCCAAGATGTAGAGAGGTTCCAAAATAGTCAAAGTATAAGAAAGAGAAAGGTTCTGTCTTCCATTTCATGATGAAAAACAAAATTTTGGAGAATAAAGAACATTATCAGTGCCCCAGTGAACCTCTTCAGCAGACTAAGGAGTGAACCCACCTGTTTATAAAATGATTTCTCCTTTTCCTCTTGTAATTTCACTGGACTAGGCTGATGGGACAACTGGGAAATGACATATGCACCATTATATTTTCTAATTCTCTTCTGGAAAGAAGGGAGCAGACTAGAAGCTCACAGATATGTCCTCATTGCTTTATTTACCATGCACTCATTACGATTTATGGTACATTTTCTCTCAAAATCTAAGGACAACAATATTCACAGACTGGTGTACCTAGCCTGTTTTTATACCATCCTTGGGTGAAAGGGTATAGGCAAATAAGTGCCTCGATCAGGTAGAACATGGTACCATGACAGTAAGAGTGGACAAGCAAATTTTGAAGTTCGCCAAGGATTCAACTAACAAGCAAACTTCATTTTACACCCATCTGCTTATCTGCATTGTAATGTCATGTTTATCTCAGGTATCAAAATCACACTTTCCCCCATTCCTGTTAAAATGGAGGAACTGTCTTTCCCCAGCTTTCCTTCAAAGCAGGTTTAGGAGGGTAATACCTTAGGGAAGGTACCAAACACAGGAATTTTATACTTTCAATATGATAGGTTCATATACTTATGAACACCTTCAAAAACGGAGCACTGTGTTACTGTCTGTGCCAGTAACCACAGAAGCATATAGTAGCACCTCTATTAATACAGGTCTGAGATCTTGCCCTGCAGGAACTCATTCCAGAATGCTTACTTACAGAGATGATGCAATTAAACATTTTTTTCCAGCATCCCTTACATTACTGAGGTGGAACTGTGTTCTGACAAAGGTAATCAGCATCAGGGGCACAATTAGAGCTTCTTCGATGACTGACTTCCAAAACCTCTAGATCTTCCTAGTTTGAAAACAAAGAAAAACACACACACAAAAAACCTCTCAAAACCTCTAAACCTTCCACAGTTCTGCTTCTTTTATTCCACAATTATGTTTCTCCTCTTCTTTCTTTTCCTCGATTTTTTGTCTTGTTCTTCCCACTCCCCTTTCCTGCTCTTTTGCTCACTTCTCTGTAAGTAACCTTGAGGAATAACCAGCTCTTGAAGTCAAAACTTGATTGTACAATGAGGGCCTGCAAGGTAGCTGCCCTACCCAGAGTGACCATCCATATGATGTGAACTATCCTCTTGCAGAAAGAGAAAAGCAAAAGTTTTCCTTCCCTACTGCTGTGACACTGGAGTGCCACTTTTCATGCATGATAGCGGAACTACACTATGTGTCCTGAAGCCAAGAGTTTCACCAATGAAGTATTACGCATTATTTGGTACCTGTGTAACATCATTTAGCTTGGCAGAAAGATTATTTTAGATAATCTATTTAATGGATGTGAAAATATATAAGCACAACTAACATCTTTCAGAGATAAATCTTGTATTTCACAATAATAAAAATATAACTGCAGCTTTGAATGCATTTGGCAAACATGGCTAGAATGATAGTAAAACTGACATCTTGAGGTAGCAGTGATATAATAAATCTGACATTTTACTCTTTCTTATGCATCAGGACACTGGAACCAATCATTCATAAAGTCTCCTTTGAGATTTATGTAGATCAGAGTGAAGCAACAGTACTTGAATCTACTGGAATACAAAACCAAAAAAAAAAAAACACAAGTGTAAAATAAAAGGTATCTGCTAGTTAAATTACATTGTGCTGTTATGTCAACAAAAGACTAAAATTGGTTAAATTCATCATTCACACAACTGTATTTTCAAACACAAATTCATCTTTTGGATTGAATTCCATATCCATTCCCTTTCTATTCAGTATATCTCTTTCTCTCCTTACTTAGCTCAGTCCAAACAAAATGCCAAAAGCAACAACAAAAAATGGAGTCACTACGACTCCATTACCTGAAGTTCACTCTGCTAGTACCTTCTGAGCCCTCCCATCCCCTGCCATGTTGGTTTTGGCAGCTGGGACTCCAAATTCTCTGGAAAACCTGTGCGTGAGCCCAGTGCCATCTATTCTGATGGTCCTCACGCATTGCTATAATGCAAAGTGTTCCTCATACTAATAAGAATCCCTGAAAATCTCTCTAATAACCAGATATTTTAGTGGAATGGTTGTGACTACCCACTTGCAGTACTCCGCACAAACCCCCACTCAGATTCAACATGTACACAAAGATCATGTGCAGGAGCAAAATAACTGTCCAATTTGCTTTTCTATTCAAAGGCACCCAAAACCAGAAACGAAGTTCTTGAGAATAAACAGACCAGAAAGATCAAAACTCATCCAGACCTGACGGCACTCTGCTTTTTGGTCCAGCATTGATCTAACTCTGATCTAAATGCCATGTAGCAACCAGAGTAATGCCAGAGAAGTTCCAAGGAATGACCCCAGTGGGATAATAGGATCAGATTAGTAGCTAGAATTAAGGGCTCTTTCTTTGAACCTTTCTTTTTCTTATTATTACAGTATTTTTGTAAGTTGGCTATTTGAGCTCTCTGCAAGTTAATGATGCAAATGCAGTCAATCATTTTGCAGTTGAGTGCAACACAGGGACTATCACAATTGGAAGAGCCTCATTTAAAAAACGCTAGCTAAGATTTTGTAGCCCTTGGTTGCATTGGGAATGCACGGCTTCAAATTAGCTCCAAAAATGCCACAGAAGAAAGCCAGAGTCATCACGTTTACTACTTTACTTTGCTGAGACTTTGAGCAACTTTCTGCTTGCTGTTGCAGTTCAAAGTCATGTTTCATGAACCATGAATATGGACTGTCAGGCATTTTCCACATGTGCTGGTGTATTCAAGAATCTGTGGATCAAGTGATATTTATTTCCTTGGGAAACACCAAGCTTTCCTTCAGGCTTTTAGAGAAAGAAGCTGAGTTCTGGGTTCCTCCTGAACATTTCCAAAGGCTGCTGACAATTTGCTTCATATTTGTGAAGCAGAGCTTAAAAGATGTTACTTGAGCATTATTATATTTTCCTTAAGATCCCAATAAAAATTCACAACAGCAGCAGCAATAACAAAAAAAGATAAGATATGCCTGATGATGGCACTGCTTAATATATCTTCATTTCCTTAATTGCAAACAGGAAAATTTAATGCAAAAATAAGTGCAAATTTGGCATGGTATAGAAATATGTGTTTGCCCTTTGAATCAGGGTTGCAAGCTGATGGTCAGTTGTGATACTCTGTTGTTTGATACTACAATGATCACAAGAAAACAGGTTACCAGTTTTTAACAGGTAATTAAGGCATAAGCTAAACCTGGTAATTGCCTATTTAAGTGTTTCTCATTTGCTCCATCTGCAAATGAAGCATATTCTGATGGTCTAACTGGTTACCAGTCAGAAATATGCTGATCTAAACAAAATATTTTTCTGCTCATTTTCCTTGCTCAGTATTTACTTTAGAACCAGAACTGAGGTCAGGATCCTCAGCAGAGCTCAGGATATACACTCCCTTCCTTCAGAACTTCTCCTCTATACTGCGCAAGCCCTTTTCTGTCTTCGGACTTACTTTTTTTCCCAAATTATCAGTCCCTTGGCTCAGCCAAACCAGTTATGTGCACAAAACAGCCTTTTCCGTCTCCTGGATCTGCAGAATTAATTCTGTTATCTCAGACTTACGTCCCCTAAAACCTCAAATTATTACTTCATCCTCTTTTTCTCCTGTTGTGAATTTTTCATTGCCCAAATCGTAACCAGTTGCACAGCAGCCATGTCTAGAAGACTATGGGAACTGGGTGACTATATATGATACTCTGACATTTCCCTTGGTTAATTATTCAGCTTCTAGCTACTCTCCTGGAGAGAGGAGTCAAGGTTTCCTAATAATCCTGAATCAAGTTCTCTTCCATGAGTTAATAAGACTTTTTTTTCTGGAAATTTGTAGATACATTTAACAACTGTAACCTTTTTTGGCAAAGGGCACCCAAATTTCAATAAATGCTTTGGGAATAACCTCCCCCGTTTATCTGTTTTTAGCCTGTCACCAACTAGCTTCCCTAATGCCCTCGCTTTCCTGAGAGAGTGACCATTTGATCCATCCTAGTGTTAACACAGGCAGCTTTTCTCTGTATTTTAAGGAGAGGAGCAGGCTTCTTCATAGCAGAGGTCTAATTTAGCAGCTCTTTTCAGGAGCTCAGAACTCTTATTCTTTCTTCAGGAAGGAAGCCTGAAATCACACTTACCAGCCAATTAATGACCATTAACTTCACACTGGCATGATGAGATAACCCTTTTAAAAAGGCCACCCATTTAACATTGTTACCTCAGTGATTATGACTGGTTATATTTCACCATAATTGATGGCTTGTCACTTTAACTGTTATTAGAATATGTAAGGTAATTGATGTATTACTACTTTAATTCTTCTTCATTATGATGGTTATTAAGGTGCACTCTAAAAGAGAGTAATCATACACTTCAATTAGATAATAAGGGAATTTATAAACAAATAACACCAGGCTGCAGCACAGACTCATCTTTGAAAGGCACATCAAGGCAACGTATTTTAAAAAGGGGTTATGGTGGGCAAATCAGAAGAGGGACAAGATATGAAAACAAGTGATCACTTAAACATTTTGATTCTATTTCGTGTAAGCTCATAATCTAGCTCTCTAGACTGTTTCTAAGTGCTTCTGAGATTTTGATGCCCCTCTGATGCCCTTTGATGCCCTTGTGTAAAAACACAACGTATGAGGGAGATGTGCTTTTCCCTTGTTTTATAGAAAAGCCAAATCCTAGATCCCCTATAAGCTCATCAATTGAAGACCTAAGTGTTGGAACGGTGGAGGGTCTGCCTCCCCTTGTTTATTGTGAGCGAACATGAGCTTGTTAGCATTACCGCTATGAACCAAAAGCAGCGCGACCGCTCAGAGTATGGTTTTCCCAAGGCATGTCACTTGTGCAATTAAAGCTATTTGTCTCAGGACCTGTTGCTGAAAGTTCACAACTGCCACGCTGCAGTATGTGCTACTGTCTCAAGTGTGTACGCGCCTACGCCCCATAGAAAGTCCACCAAACCTGTCAGCTACACAAATTTTCTCTACAACATGTGGAGGACCAAACCTGCCCTGCATTTGAAACGAGATCCTCCAGCAGGCAGCAAGCTGAGGTGGGAGCAAACCGAATGGCCTCTGAAGGAGCCTGCCCAAACATCACACATCAGTTCAGCCATAAGGACACCAGGTGCCTGTTGAAGTCACCAACTTTTCAAGACCTATTGTAACAACTTCTGTAGCAACCCAAAGTGAATCAGCAGTTATAGTATGAGAGACTGTCAGAAGAGTTATCCCTTGGTAAGTCTACGTTTAATACAATTTTGTTTGGAAAAGCATACTTTACAGGGTGACTCTTATGCGAAGAGACAACACTGTCATGGAGGATTTGAGGGGCAGCATTGAAGAAGTGGAAGACAGGAAACAATGAAAGAAGCTTCCTGATTGAGAGATCAAAGACTTTCAAAATAATCATCTTCTGTTGCTGACATTGAACTGGCCAGACTTTCCTGACTTCTGTGTGGTAGAAAGAGGGCCAAGAAGGTAAGCAGGAGAGTCTTTTCACCACTCTCAATTCTTCACAAGTCTTCTGAGACTATAATAAAGCAAGTAGAATACTGCTTATGCAGCCAAAGGACATCAGTTGCTGTGTTAAGGTTGTCTCAAGAAAAGTTTATACCTTCACACAAAATGGGTTGTAATATACATTATGGGTCTGGATCATTCCACTAAGGCTTTATCTAACTGGAGAACTCTAAAGGACAGATCTCCATCTCCTGCTCTGCTGTTCACAGGAGAAGTAGGAAGAGGCACAGCCTGAAGAACGTAAGGCCACAGTGAGACTGAACAGAACAAATTACTCCCTACCATAAAGCTACCATGGTCCACAATCAGTCAGGGACTAAACCAACCAAAAACTTAATTTTCATTCTTCATTCTAAAAGAATTAGCACATTAAATCACATACAGAGAAAGCATGCATTGCAAGCAAGTTCAATGATAAAACTAGATATTAGTAACTGAACAACTGTCATAAAGGTTGTTTTGTAAGCAAAGCTTGAACTCAAACTCTAGGAAAAGACTAGGCCATCTAACAATTTTAGAATCACCATGGAGTAAATCAGAATAGCATCTGTTGTGCAGTATTTCTGTACACTGCAAAAATAAACCTACATGGAGGCCACTACTAGTGTAGCAGTAGGGCACAGAAAGGTACACTATGGAGCTAGAAGGCTATGCAAACACTAAATTAATTATAACCAAGTTCTTCCCTCCATTGCGCTTTGAACACGACTTAAGTATTTTCAGATCGTGTACGTAACCTTTTGTCTACATAGTTACAAAAAATGAAATTACTGTAAAATAAGCTGTTTTGGTAGTGTCTTTCATCAACTCATATTCATCGGTGATTGGGAATCTGCATTAATACATGCTAGCATATTTCACCACCAACTAAGGTCAGTTCTTAGGTTGCTTTTTTTTTTTGGCCTCTGCAGAGGAGTGTACCAGCTCACAGGGTGGTGTGCAGGTGGAGGACATTTCCTCAGCAGCCAATTCCCAAGCATCCCTGTGTGCTGAAGGGGAGGTTAAGGTGCAGTTCAAGTCAGATGCAGTTTGAATTGTGTCCTCATATCACAGCTTTCTTAGCCTACCAGAATAACCCTTAGACTGATAAATTGCAGCAACAAGTACTCTGTGGCAAAAGCTTAATTGCATAGACAAATTTATTTGAACTGAGATAGTAGAGCTTATTTTGTATTGGATGGACAAGCGGATTGTACCAGCTTTCAACTACATCATTCATGTCTGAATCAGAAAACTGCTGAAATAAAGAGGGTCCTGCTGCAAGATTCTTGGTTTAATGTTTGGCCCATGTTTTGGGTCTTCCTGGTCACCAAGTTCTCTTGCGGAAGTGAACTGACCCCTTTTTCCACCCCAGTGAAGATTATCTCAGCACATCCCATTTTGTCACATTATCTGAGCTTCCAGCACTGGTAACAGACTAGTATCTCCAATGATTAGTCTGTGCAGGACTTCATGGTACAGTCCAGTTGGGGTGTTTTGGTTTAACACAGGGGTATTTGTAATGTTATCTTTAGATGACCTTCGGATGATCTAACAGTCATTTCTGGCCTTCAGTGTCTGAAACTATTTGGGATTTTTTGAAAATTTTGGTGCTTCTTTATCCTTTATGGCTACAGAAGTAGAGAAAAAAGTGCTCATCGCTTCCTCTTAATTTTGTTAGTTAACTTTTCAGGGATTTGCAGTGGATGTAGTCTGTCTTCCACCAATGTACTGAGCAATCTCAAGGTACAGTCATACCAGTAACAGAATACATAAAAGCAACAAGAATACATTAATATTGTGAAAGTTCAAATCAGCTCCAAAGTCTAGTTAGTTCTATTCTCATCAAACTTGATCAAAGTAGTTTTGGAAACACAGAGATAGCTATATGTTTTTCAAATTCAATTCCATATACACCACATGCCAATATTTCATAACCTACAAATTTAGAATTAAGATCTTCAACAACATATTTCTATGCTTTACAAAGGGACGCTACCACTCACAAGAGAATATGTTTTTCTCCACTGCTGTTAAATGCTGTTTAGGACTAGTTAATTTGTACCAAATTTGTCTTGCTTTATTCCCCCAGGAGAGGCCTTGGAAAAAGCAGGGCACGAATGCAGAGGCAAGTCCTCTGCAAGAACTGGTTGCTGGGCCAGTGTGGCCAAAAACAAGCACTAAGCAACCACCCTGTGACATGCACTCGTGGCCATCCTGCTGGGAAGAGAGTTCATTTTCTATGGCTGAGGATTTGTGCTTCCACTCCTTTCCACCATGCGCATGTGAGCATAGCTGTGGTTTAAGATGAAATGCTTCAAACAGAACTTCATGTCATTTCCTGCTGGAGGGTAAAGGACCAGCAAAACCTTCCAGCATGAGTCAAGACTGGTTTTATAAACACGGTTAACAAAAGAGTCAATCCTCTCTGACAAGTGCGTGAGGTGTTTGTACCAGACAAATTAGAGGTACAAAGCCATGTGTTTAATTCTGAATGAAAGCAATTGAGAGGTACAAAATGTAGCACAACAGCTTACTAAATTAAAGGGAAAATAAGGAAGAGAAAAAGGAAAAAATTAAAAATGACCTTTATAAAATGACAGAGGAGAGATGATAAAAAAATAGCATTTGGGAAGGGGGAAAAGGGGAGAAGGACAGGCAGAGGGATAGAAAGTAGTAGTCTGGAAGTTTTTCATGGATAATTTGTTTTTGAGAACAGAAAAGCCCTGCTGCCATGCCGTCTTGGATTATTTCCAGTGTTACTGATGAACCTGTGAATATAAAAGCCAGGACTTTTTCTCCCTCTGCCTCCTTTTTTCTTTTTTATATCAGTACAAAAGAAGACAGCAACCACGTCAGGAAAGATTTTTTAGGTTTAATTGAGCTGTGGCTGTATCCTTTCCTGTGTTTTCTATCATGTCAATTTTCCAAGTGGCCATCAAGTTCTTGTCAGCTGAAGCAACCCAAGTATGCAAGGCTGACATTTAGAATAGCTCCAGGATGTGCCTTCCTCCTGGCAGCACTATCGAGAGGGGCTTTAAGCATGCCTAAGTTGACTTTAAATCAAGATGTCAGCTTTGAAATCAGGCTGTCTTTGGCAGTCTTGTCAATAATCCTGAATTTGGCTTAAGCCCTATACACCTTCATGCATTAACCTGATAGAATTAGGAGCCACTTTCCTCTAATACCTCATAATTTTTTGTTCTTCACTCACCACTTTTGATCATTTTTCTTCTATACTAGCAAAGCACAAGTACTTTAAATCTCTGATGGAAGGGTGGGAAAAGCAGAAAGAGCAGGGGAATAGCAAAAATGGACTGAAATTCTTGCATGTGTATATGTTCATCTATATTTGTGTATCTATCTTTTATTCTGCAGATGAAGTAAATGCAGAGCAGCTGCCCCTCATCAAACATCAATAACCTTGAAGACTACAGTGCTCACAACTTGCAAAAGCGAAACACTGGCCAGTGCTTACAATAGGGGGCCAAAAGGAAAAGGAGTCAGGAAATTTTCTGTAATGGCGAGAGACACAGACAAGACAAATGAACAGGATTGTCCCCAGGCAGAGCACTAGAACAGGCTGCCCAGAGAGGTTAAGAGCCTCCTCTGGAGATGTTCAAAATCCACCTGGACACATCTTGTGCCACATACTCTAGGTGACCCTGCTCGTGCATGGGGATAGATGATCTCTACAGGGCCCTTCCAACCTCAACCCTTCTGTGATTGGACTGGATGATCTCCAGAAGTCCCTTCCAATCTGCCCAGAGAGACTGTGGAGTCTCCTTCTCTGGAGATCTTCAAAACCTGCCCTGGATTCCACCCTGTGCCACATGCTCTACGTGTCCCTGCTGGAGCAGGGGGGTTTGGACTAGATGATCTCTAGAGGTCCCTTCCAACCTCAACCATTCTGTGATTCTGTGATTTTTCTCTTTTGCCAGTCCAGAGCTACTGCATTACAGAACTCCCAGCAGGGCTGATAATCACACGAGTTTTAGGGATGAGTCCAACATGAAATTCAGATCTAGCTTTCCAGACCACAGCTATCCACAAAGCTCTGACCATATAGCCTTGAGGAGCTCTGGTTCAACCCATGGAAAAGTGTAGGAGCATTTTCCAGATCTGGTTGCAGAATTATTCCAAAAGTCTAAAAAGCGGATGTAGGCTCCATACTTTTTGCATTTATCACTAGAAAAAAATATTTCAAAGATTCTCAGATGAGATAAAATGCCATGACTCCATTAGAGTCAGTGGAACCATGGCAGTTTAACCTGAACACCCAAAGCACTTAAGGCTTGTGTATATGGGACAGTTATTTCAGATTAAAGCAGTAGCTATGGCAGAATATCTCCCACGTGAATAAAGTAGAAGTGTTTACAGGGGAGCTATTCTAGAACAATCATCCCTGAATACATTTTGCTATAATAGCTATTCCAGTCAATTACATGGTGCAGACAACTTCCTAAAGCAAATTAGTCCTTGTGAACCAAATAGGAATATTATTCCCTTCTTGGATTGATAACACTAATAGAAAATAATTAAGAATATTTACTTTTTTATCATCTATAGATTAGTTCTCCTGCCAGCTATTTACAAAATACATAAAATACTAGATACTGTTATGGACTCTGTGAAAGTATTTTTAGGACACGAAGAACAACCTAAAAAGTGAGAAGAGAAAAAAATTAACAGGATTAAGCTTTAGTATAGGCAGGATTTAGTCAAAAATAAAGAAACCTCATCTTACCCAGCCCTGAAAGGAAGAAAAGCATTAACCTCATTAGAGGCTAGGATGTAGAAGCACAGGAAAGCCAATAGAAGTAGGTGGATTATAGTACACTGAGAAAAACTTTTCAGTAGTAAACTGAGCATAGCTCTGACAGAAAAGGTTCATCAGTTTCACAGAAATGTTAGATGACTGCTTCACTCACTGCATTTAGTGAATTCCGATTAATGTCATTTTTCTCATCACAACTATTTATGGCAGCTTATTCCAAAATGACCTCTTTCTCAACATTCTGCAGGAAGTTTGCTTAATAATTATGACAGTTTCAGCCCTGAAATAATAGTACTTTGGGTCTCATGTTTTATTAATAGGAAAATGTATTTAAAATAAATATCATGTGCCCAACATCCTAACGTGACAAAATACCACAGAAGCAAAGGAATGAAAAATTAAGCCATCTACTAACACTGTGCAGTATATGTCAGCAAATTAGCTTGAACTGAGCCCTTCCACACACTCCTGTGCATACAAAACAGGGGGTTAATTTATCCCAGTTTTATTGGTTGGCTGCAGTGGACAGCTGCTGAAGACAGCAGTACCACAAAGAAATGAAAAAAAAAATAAAAAAAGCATTTAAAAAAAACCACACACACAGTTTATAGAGAGCATGTCTAAATTGCTGTTGGGAGACTAGCAAATAAAATAATGATCGTAATGGAAATTTGTATGTACAGAAGCAGTCTCAAGGTAGAGATTTACATCTGAGGGCAGAACCAAACAGGAGGACTTATTTTCTTTTTGCTTTGCTTACTGGTATGATGTCATTTATGCAACGACTTCTGGATATCGAAGTTAAGTTGACTCTAGGTGAGTCTAGAACAGATCAGTCTTCAGGGAGGCATGAACACAGTTGCAACAAGCCATGTTTTACCTACCAACAGCTGTAAAGGAAATTCTTATGCAACAAGTGCTGTCCAGGACATCCTTCTCTGTGATACAATAAAATTTGACAGAAGAGGGTAGTTCGTGCCAAGGAAGACAGTGTGTTTTCCTAGCCTCCATCAATCATAAGCTGTCTGTGATGCTGTATTTCTTATAAAAGAAAAGTCAGCCTTAACTAAAATGGCTCTATCTTCTTCATTTAAACACAAATATCACTCATTTAACTACTTGTTTTGTGGTGGCTAGACAGATCATTTAACACCCCACTGAGCAATAAAATGTCATGCTGAAATTTTAGCAATTGCACAAGTATGAAAGCTGGCCCTAGGAGTAAGAAGAGTAACTACAAAATATTCACAAAATCAAAGAGGAATAAAACAAGAAGCACTATATAAGAAGAGTCACTACTGTTCACTTAATAGTATCTTTTTTTTTAAAAAAAAAAAAAAAAGGCAGGTAAAAACCTCAAGAGATTGTCAAGCACAGATAAAAACAGGAATTACCTATTAGATTAAAACTAAAGTTTGTCTGTCTTGTTCTTAAAGTCCTCTAATGATAGAGTCTCTACTTGTACTCAGAGATCTACTTCAGTATTAGTGCATCGGAGAAAGTGTAAAATATTTTGTATTTTAGATCCTTTGCAGAATGGTAACCAATGAGGGAGACTATCTGCTGCTATCCACCACTTCTGCATTTCTCAAATGCAATGAAACATCATACTTAGATTTTAACTTCATTGACCTTGTGCAAATAAATAAAATCATATGAACATATGGTTATGACTGACTACTCTTATGTCCTTGTATCTGAATCACCTCTCTCTCCTTTTCTTCCTCCTCTTACTCATTTTTCCTAAACATATCTTCTCCTTTGGATGTTGGAACAGAGACCTTTTGCTCACTGACCTGTGAGGATCACAATCATTGGGGATAGCAGCAGCCAAATCATATATACCATCCCTTTTCTTGAAATCTTTAAGATTCATTTTGGGTGTGAGACAGCCCTCTGACAGTGTTCCTGACAGAAGTCACCTCTTGGTGTTTAGTGATGTCCCACCCTGCATGCACACAAGGGCAGGAGGTTGGGTTCTTTAGCTAACTGCAAGGCATCATGTGAGCTGATGGCTCTTTTCCAAGCAATAACAACACATTCTCTTGCCATCCCCTTTAGCAATTCTTTTATCAGTCTTAAAAAAAAAATCTGGTGTGTTTCTAAACTATATGTTTTATAGTAGAGGGAAAAAATTCAAGCCTGGAGAGCTTAAAACTGTGTTTTAATTTCAGCGTACATTTCTACAATATAGTATTGACCCTGCAAAGTTTCTGCATTCTGTTGCAATATTGGCAAAGTTTGTGTTTCATTTGAATCATGTGAACAGACCTTTTGTAACCCCTTGCTTGTGTTTGAGCCCTTTTAAGTGTCTTCACTTGATTTACAGTAAGCAATAACATAACAATAAAGTGATCTGAGATCCTGTGCTTAAACTAATATTTCTTTTTAAGATAGGTATTATCTCTGATCACAGTTGGGGAAAATTGAAGAACAGTGTAGCTCATCCAAAATGAGATAACACATGCTACAGCAAGACATAATTCTCTATATTCCTGTTGTGTACCTCCCTGCTACTGCACCTCCCCTTTTAAATTAAGAAAACATGTCCTCCTAAAAATGTCAAATTAAGTGATGCAAGAAACATACTTTCATATAAGAGCAAAAATTTGTACTTTATATTTCAAGTGTACTATAAGAATGCACTCAATTTTGCACAAAACAGATTTACTAAAAGCATCCAATTTCATTAGTTTAGATCCCTTTGACTGGTAATCAAATGTAGCAGCACTGCTGGTTACTTAAGAATATTTATATGACCCTCCAAAATACAGAAAGCTTCAAGATCAAGCTGTCATTTAATCTTACGATCATACAGATGGGACAAAAATAATCAGTGCTACCCCACTTAAAGATACCACGGCAAATGGGAACAGCATAAAAGATTCCTCTGTGCTGCTGGGTTTCATACCAGTGATATTGGGAAAAGTGGAAAGATCAAAGATGAACATGAAATGGAGCACGGCAGTCCCACCAGCACCACCCCAGCAGATCGCTAGGGCACACTCCTGTTAACTGCTCCTGGTGGAAGGCCCAGGAGTTTGTTCGGGCCAAACCACGCGGAAGGACATGGAGCAGCCCCCTCTTCACCACAGGATCGTACAACAGGCACGACACAACATGAATGAATCGGTCTCGCTCTTCCCCTCCTCTGCGTTTATAATAAGCCAGAAATATCTGAATGGAAAGCCTTGCTAGGATGAGATTAAACTGCCCAGCGCAGAACTGGATTGTTAGGAGAGAAACACATTGATGTTTCAGAGGAGAGACAGCTCAAATAGGTCAAATCAGTGCAGCTAATTCATTCAGAACCAGAAGACAGAGCAGCAACCATTGCCAGGGGAGGAAGGAGCAGTTAGAGGACGCTTACAAGAAAAGTCTAGCTACAAAATACCATGTTTATAGGGGCCATCACCAGCCCAGGAGATTGCTGTTGGGAAAGCCAGGAGCTGGGCAGAGGCAGGGCCAGTTCGGGCTGAAGTTGGAGAAAGCTAGAAAGGAACAGAGAGCTTGAAATGCCTTCACAAATCTGGTCACCAGCAGGGATAGGGGACACTGAGTGATGCAGTTGGCTTAAAGCATCAGACATTAGAACCGACAAAAGAGCAAACAGCAAAATAATTTTGTGACCTTTTAAGAGAGCAGACAGAAGTTCCTTGTCTTGGAAGAGCTGAGTAGCAGCATCCAAGGGCACACGGGAGCTACTGGCTACAAGAAACTGATAATCTGCCAAGTGTCACCTGTACAGAGACGAGCCAGGGCTGGGGGCAGAAACACTCAGTTCAGCTCAACTGTAACGGTATAAAGGACGCAGGCTACAGGAGCTGTGGATGCTATAGGAGCATCCCCTCCTGCATGCAATGTTTTCTAGACAAATAATAAATAAAAGCCTCTCTTGCTTTCTGCAAGATTAGGTTCTGTAAGTCTCAAGGAATTGATGTTAATTGCAGCTGCGGATCCAGTCTTACACTATAAATAAAAACAAATTCCATACTCAAACCCCAACCCAGAATCCTCATTCAATTGAGACTCTGTGGGCTGTTGCTTATCTGTAAACAGTCACCTGAATGATGGTTTGAGAAAGCACCTTGGCTGTATCCAGTGTGGCTCCCAAAATGAACGCATAAGCTGGAAGCACTTTGCACCACCATATACCCAGCCCGCTCTGGAAAGAAAACTTCCTAAACAAAACCTGAATGCATTCAAATTCTTTGTGATAATAACATTTAAAGGCAAGATATGGTTATCTGGGTTTTCAGATTTACAGCAGCAAATTTCTACTGATGTATGAAATGAGAAATGCCTGCCTTATGCACAGGGAGAATTACACAGACATTGCTATTCAGTCAGTGCTGTGCCACACAGACTGGATTCACACACACTGTTCAGCTCATAGAAATGTAGAGACACACGGGCAGGTACACTGAACATAAAAAATAACCTCTTTGGAAAACTTGAAAAACAAATAGGACAACAAGAAGGGCTTCTTCAAATACATCAGTAGTAAAAGAAATGCTAGGAGAAGTCCAGGCCCGCTGCTGAATAGGTGGGTGCCCTGGTGACAAGGGACACGGGAAGGCAGAGTTGCTGAGTGCCTGCTCTCCCTCAGCCGTTACTGCTGAGGCCGGCCCTCAGGAACCCCAGGCCCCGGAGACAAGACAGAAAGTGGGAAATGGAGGAGTTTCCCTTGGTCAGGGAGGGCTGGGTTAGGAGGCATCATCAGGCAAACGTGACACCCCAGCAAATCCATGGGCCCCTGGAAGAGGCACCCACAACTGCTGGGATAGCTGGCAGATGTTACTGCTAGGCACATGTTATTCCCATCACCTTTGAAAGGTCATGCACAACAGGAGGGGAGCTTTCCATGGGGCCTGTTAGCTAATTCCCAGCCAGGAATGCTGTTCAGCATGTCATGAAACCTTGAAATGCTTACATCTGTTCTGCACAGAAGTTAAGATCTCCAGCGACATCTTATTAGAAACAACAACAAAAAAACCCTTACACTCAATTCCTCTAGCTTGTTTGTATGTGTCTTGCAAACAGATACAGTTGTATGTCACTGCCACCCACAAAGGATCTGATTCTCCATTTTCTTGCACGCTCTAGTCCATTACACAAGCATCAAGTGGATGAGGAGAAAAAAAACCCAACAACAACAAAACCCCTAACACTCTGCTTTCCTTCAAGTGGCGCTTGTCACTAACTGTTAGCCTGCAGCTCAGACTATCACTTTTATTCAGGCTACTTGGTCTTACTTTGCCTGCACTGCCCTGTATTTTGCCTGTCCCAGGAAACCATTTGCTTTTCAAGTGTATTCCATTCCCTTTTATTTTCCTTTCTATATTGGAGCAATGGGCATTTTTCACCCCCATACTCCCCCACAAGAAATTCATATTTATAACATGCCCACTACCTTTAAAGGCAACTTGTCTCCTCAAGTGCTTTGCTTTAAAAATAAAGGACTCTAGTCCTGTGCATGACTTGACACCATTCCCCTTAACACAAGAAGGGACTAAGGTCATGTCTAAGCTGACAAAAAGCCAGCAGGCTAATTGTAGGTTCAGGGAACCTGATGCAGAAGAGCACAGGCACTGGAGCCAGACCAGGTCTGGAGGTTGTAGCTGCAGCCCCCGGTGCTCTGCTCAGCCAGTAAGCCCTAATTTTGAGCAAAGTTTATCAGCGCAAGCAGAGCATTACACATAAATGCAGCTATACTGGTTGCAGTCGTCAAGTGCTCTGTGCTGACCTTAGATGATTAGCAAATCCTCCCCAAAAAGCACTGCTTATAAGGTAAAACTTCCACGTGCTACTTGGAGGTCTGGTTGCTCCGATGAAGTGGGTTTTTACAGAGCTCTGCCCACCAGGCAGGGTTTACCATTCTGCATGCAGCACAGTTATCTGCTCCAAGCCCTTTCCAGGCAGAATCTTTTTTCAGGTGGAAATCCTGGAAGGGCAGACATTGATGCTTTGAATTATACAACTAGTTTCTGCTTTCCACAGCGAGGGGTCAGCTCCCTGCCAGCAAACTCATTTGTAACGCTGCGCTTGTAAACTCCCGATAAAAGGCTCTGATGGAACCATGCTTGACTGCGTAGGAGCAATAAAACTGCATGGCCTCCTTTTTCATTACAACAGGCTTCCAAAAAACCTTCAGCCTCAGACTGAGGTTTCAGGGTGTGGGTGGGCATGAACATACAGGTGAAATACATTACAAAACCTGCACTGCTTTTCAGTGTTATCAGCCTGAAGAAAAACACCTTTAAAGTCAGTCAGCCTCACCTCAAAAGTCAGTTTACAGACAAGTATCTCAGAGGAAACACAAAGCCCTGCATATGTATGTATTTCCACTTTTTCGATGTCTTCATTGATTCTGAACAAAGAGGTCAAGAATATCAAAAGAACAGTATAAGAAAAGATAAAAAAATATCAAACTGTTGTCTTATTCCAGGAGCTTGCCTTAAATACATGACAGATGTTATCACAAATAATTAGGCTGATACTTGCTCCAAGTTACAATTGCCTTTTTAAAATTTCTAGTCTTGTGGGAGACTGTTTAATAGGGTGACATGTACCACAAACCTGCCTCCAGGGCACACAAGATTGTTTACATTCAGGTGCCAATGCCACCCCAGAAGCAATCAAACTGTACATAAAGACTGATTTGGCTTTGCATAAAAGATCTCTAAAACAAGAACTGTCAAATTTTAGAATGAACCAGTGAGGAACAGGGAAAGTAAAGGGTAAATGATTGTTTTTGGAGTGTTCCTTTTGAGACTGCCAGCACGGAAGGCCTTCGAGCCATCCCTCAGGACTAGCTGCCACAGCCCAGCAAGTGCCACCTCAGGCACCACTGGTGCAGGCGGCTCCAGCACCAGCATCACCAGAAATGCCTGGAGAAGACCCGGCACAAGGACACGGGGGCTGCCTGGGAGGCAGCTCGGCAGTAGAGCCCACTGACCTTATAGCAGACCTGAAGGCTGCTTTTTCATAATATAGATTTACTGGGAGCAACTGCAAACAAAATCAATTCCTGGCAGCAATGCAGGAGAGGTGGAAAGTCCTGGCCGTAGCCTGGGATCACAACCTGGCCAGGGACAGCCAGGTTCAGACTGTTTGGCACTAGAGCTTGGCCACGGCTGCAATTGAGTGTCCATTCAGTGCATTTGCACTTAGTGATGGCGGAAGAACACCTTAAGCTGTTTCTTGCTATTCCTGCTAAAAGCTAGGTTTAATAATTATCTATATAAAAAAGCCAGCATACTCTTCCTTCCAGACATCATCTTTATTTCCAGACCAGACAGTCTGCCTGGCTCTCTTGAGCAGCCAAGTAATTTGCAGGCACATCACTGTCCCCTGAGTGCAGGAAACTGTTACAACTGCACACAATAAAAAAAAGCTAAGCAATACAGTGGGAAGACATTTATAATATATACACATTGCTTCAGGAAACATGTTGTAGGGCAGAGAAGGGATAAGACTGAGGCCTTAGGGAGAAGGTCTCCCTATTCCTTATTTGTAAGCACACTTCCTTACAGAGACGCTGGGAGATTGCAGGTTCTGACTACACTGAATCCCACACTGCATGATCAGCCCAAGTGTTTTTCTGGTCCTCAGGGTAATATCCCAGGAAGATGCTGTCCCCAAGTCATGCAACCTTACAGAAGAGCTCCATCTCATCTTCAGAACTTCCTTAACATCCCTGGCACTCTCAAATCCCTTTATGCATGACAAATTGACAGCAAGGTCCATACAGTCACATATCCATCACAGGGATGCAAAGCAACTTCGTGCCAGAGAGATCTTCACCATGGTTGCCCAGATCCTGTCCCAAGTCCACAGCGGCTCTTCTCCACTGGGCCCTGCCCACCCATGGGTGGGATCTGCACTGCCTTCATGGCACAGGGATGCCCACCTAACCAGGGAGGTGACGCAGCAGCAACGCACAGACAGCTTTCACATCCAGCTGCACGCAGCACATGATGGTCTAGTCCATGTCAGTGCACTAAGACACATAAAACTATTATGGCCAGCAGCTGCTTTGAGATGTGCTGAAGATCATTTGCTTACCTGCATTTACACTTATCACATTTTTGAAAGGGTGGGAAGGCTACGTTAGACTCCAGTGAGAAATTCCAGCATTCACACAGGGCATGTAGATTCATTGCAGAAGCTGTGGGTACAGGACCAAGTCTGAGAAGTCTCAGTCCCTAGAGCTGTGAACCTGCAGAAGGCAACTCAAGCAACTCCATGTTGAATTTTGGAGTGTTCCCAGGAGTGTTTTTATAAGGAAAAGACTTGTGTTGCCATCCATATTAGATTCTTTCAAGGTGACACATTCAGAAGTTCTACCGTCTGCTTATTTTTTGAATTATTTGGAATGGTACTAAAGTTTTCCTATTTCCAAGAAAAACTGCCAAAATTTTGACAGTTTCCAAACCTAGAAAAGTCCCAGTTTACACATACTCACTAAAGGTTTATCTGAGCTTGGCAGCAGAATAATTTGCAGATTCCATCTGGCCTGAGCATCTCCAGTCCAGAACCGCAAAGGTTGAATGGAGCTTCTGCCGAAATCTCTCCCACCAGCTGCTCAGGGTCATTTGTAACACTGGCGGAGTTCCTGAGGGCATTCAAAATGCAGCCTTTTCCTTAAAAGAGAAAGGTGTTTGATCTAAAACAGTGCCAATCGGAACACCACTGCACACTGTCATGCCTCCAGCAATGGCTTTAGAGCTGTGGAGAAGAACAAGCAAGTTTGTGCCTAGCAGGAATTAGAGCTATTTATTAACACACCACAAGGCCAATGGTATCCAGATGGTAAAAATAGGAATCTACAGCCCAGATTAAACATGGGAAGGAAGATTAAAAAAGTTGCAAAACATCATAAAACTGTTGATATAATCCATGTTAAAGTCTACAAGGATTATCTTAACCAACTGGGTCAAATAACTAAGCTATCCAACTAAGGGGTGAATTTCTTCTGACTAGCACATAAATGATGGACACTCCATCAGAAGGAGACATCTGGACTCCCACAACAGTCAAGGATGTGAAAAAGATACTGCTAGGACACAGTTCAGCTCACCTGGAGGCAGACATGGGAAGCACAGCAGACAAATGCCTGTTTTCACAGACTGCAGAGATGTGTAGGTTTTGTAATATATACATCTGAAACTAGGGAGATGAATTTTGCTGGAGCAGGCAAAAGAAATAGAAAAATTTAACAAAAGTTTTAAAGATAACTGGGTTAAGAAAACTCATTCATCTTCCATCAAAGGAACAAATACGGAAGCAAATTTCCTCAAGACTTCCCCTGTTATTGACCCCACTCCTTTACTCAAACTCCTCAACTCCAATCTCCCTCAAAAAACGTCTCTCAGGAGATCCATCCATACAGTAAAGACTGAGAAGCTTTGGCTACATGCATTTTCTAAAGTACGCAAACACCTAGCTAAGAAAGAGCTTGTTCAAGGCTCTGTAAACATCTAGATCCCACACAGTATGATTGGAAACTCAGCAAGATGTGAGCAAAATTGTTCCTTGTACTGGTAATTCAATACTTCGCCATACCCTTCTTACCTCTTCTGTTCACTTCAACAGTATTTTAAGCTTTGTAACTTAAGCTGTATTCAATCAAGGATTATTTTAAATACTGCTCAATTACTTTTAAACTTTTTTTTTTAACCTGTATATATCTGTCTGACAGTGACTCGCTCCACTCTGCATGACCACCACAGTTTCAGCCAGGCGCTTATTGAAGCATTGCTGTGAAGGCGGAGAGGGAGCACATGCCACCAGATGTGGCCACAGTGGGAACATAGTGTGGTGTACAGCTGCTTTCCACTGCACAACTCCAAGCATAACCTCCAACAGGCAGTGCTGAAGGATTCACCTTCAGGTGTATCCCCATTATCCCCCAGCATAAAGTTACTTTAACATATAAGCATTCAGTCTACTGATCAGAATTTGGTGCAAGATACGTTTCACAGTTTAGACATGAAGTGTGTAAGCTTCCCCAAAAGTCAACCCTACACGATAAGCTCCTCCAGAAGAATTTCATTGCCTCTGCAAGGCTCAGCTGAATCCCTTGTCACTCATCTTGAAGAGGAGAAGCCAGTGAGTCCTGAAGTCTCATCTCCTCAAATCTCAAGGAATGCACCTAAGATTTCTCTTCCAGCTCTAACATTTGCCAGGTTACTTGATGCACTGCTACTCACCTACCTGCTAACATACCAAATATCATACATGACCTCTCAACACCTTGGAAAAACTCATTAACACACACATATTAAAGCATCTCAGAAATTCCAACTTCATTAGCTGACCTCCCCAGCCTAGAAAACATCTTTAGTGACCCAACTAGTAGCATAAGAAATTCTAAAAATTCTCTGTGTGAGCACCAATCATTCTGCCTTTCTGGCTCATCCTAGATACTAACAAGGCTTCTGAAAGACATTGCCAATATATCTCCTCTATCACCCAGCACAGGGACGTTTAAATTGATCATTTAAATGGGTCATCTAAATTTTAGTTTTTAATATTCTCTTAAGCTACAGTACATTCTCCTAGAATAAGAATTTACCTACACATTTTCAAGTTTTTTTTTTCCTTTAAGTTTGCAATAAGGTTTTTTTAAGGCAACAGTATTTACACAAGAACTCTTAGTGGAGGTTAATGCAACAATGTTCTGGATAAATAGGTCATGATGAGTTGATTTAGCTGGCAACAGTGAACCCTTATCACTATGGCCTCTGCATCAAAATCCAACCATATTGATAACCAGATAAGAGCTACAAATCTTATTTATGTTCTCTGGGATACCACTGTGGAAGACACTGTCACACATGAAAGCAGAGGAGTATTGGACACAGCATCTCACAAACATTTTTAGCAAGAAAGAAAGATACACTGAGAACAAGCAAGTTTATCTATCAAAACCAAACAGGCAGAAGATAAAAGGGAATTGGATATATTTCTGCAAAATATTGCTTGCAAAGCTTATTTACTGTTGATATCTTCAAAAAGTAAACTGAGAAATGAGAAACAGGAACTTCTAAATTCTAATCCTTGCTCCAGCTGTAACCCCAAGTAAGATTTACTATGTCTCTGTACTTTGATTACTATGATCTTTTAGAGATTGAGAAAGGAAAGATCCCTACTCACAAGGATATCAAGAACATATAATATTTTTAAGGTGTAATTTTAGAAACGTGGACTGACAGGATATCGTTTTTATTTTACCTAACTCGGTTATATGATTATGTTTTTTAAAATCATATTATAGAATTAAATATGAGGCATTATCTGATCCCTAAACCTTCTAAGATTCATGCATCATTATTTATTAAATCACTCAAAAACAATCTATTTAGTTTGAAAATTTATAATTTTTTTCCACTCTACTTTTCTTGCTGTAATGGAGCAATACAGATTAACAAGTAGAACCTTTCCCAATGGATATATTCAAACTCAATTCTCATTACTGTAACTATAAATCAACAAATACTGTCTTAAGTGGCACAATAGTAGAGATACTTATGTATCTCAGACCTGATTAGATCAGACATGCATAAAAGCCCTAGAGGAATATTTTTGAGAGAAAAAAAAAAAAAGCAACTTCAGACATACCATATCAATTCACCCATTTATGTTTGTAGTGTGACAAATCCAGCACCAGCAAAATAGACATAGCAGGAACTCAGTGTATTCAACAGGTGACTCAATTTGTTTGAGTCACTAGGTCCCTTCATGCCCTAACTTTGTATGGAATAAGAAATTCAGGAATGGGAGATCAGCTAAAACAGCATTGCTAATTGCAATAGACCCTGTGCAAAAAAAACTTTTTCAGCCAGTCACTATCAGATGATATCATACATGAGAGTACCCATAGGCCAAAGATCACATCAGATGTATAGACTCTCCAAAAGTCAGCATCTGAGGTGGAATGAGATTCATTAAGTTATTAAGTTTAATAATTGATTAATAAGAGTTTGGGACAGTATAAAAACTACAGAATGGATCACAAGTTGATTTAGAACATACATATCCACATTATTCCCACTGCAATGGCCCTCAGACAATGGACGAAGTAAACAAATTGTGAAAGGATTTGAAGGAGATGACATGGAATTCAGGACCACTTGGATGTTTGGTAAATGGGAGATGATAATGAGAACAGAATTGAGGAACCAAGGTCTGCTGGAAATAAGATGACTACTGCATGAGAGAG